>NC_044032.1:638734483-639079342 GCF_901765095.1 Microcaecilia unicolor
CAAGTCCCATTTCCCTTTCCCCTTTAAGAGTTCACATTACTGTGGCAGCTGAGGGGGAGATATGATAGAGGTCTATAAAATAATGAGTGGAGTTCAACGGTTAGATGTGAAGTGTCTGTTCACGCTTTCCAAAAATACTAGGGGGCATGCGATGAAGCTACAATGTAGTAAATTTAAAACGAATCGGAGAAAATTTTAAGCTTAGCGGAGTTTTAAAAAGGTTTGGACGGCTTCCTAAAGGAAAGGTCCATAGACCGTTATTAAATGGACTTGGGGAAAATCCACTATTTCTGGGATAAGCAGTCTAAAATGTTTTGTACATTTTTGGGATCTTGCCGGGTATTTGTGACCTGGATTGGCCACTGTTGGAAACAGGATGCTTGGCTCGATGGACCTTTGGTCTTTCCCAGTATGGCAATACTTATTTACTTATTAACTTATTTCAATTTCAAGAAGACGTTTCAGATATTTTCTCTGATCTGATATGGTAATAGCAGATATTAAGGAAGTCATTTTATAAAGTCATTCCCATGTAACATAGTAACATAGTAGATGGCGGCAGAAAAAGACCTGCACGGTCCATCCAGTCTGCCCAAGACAAACCCATAAGTGTATACCTTACCTTGAATTTGTACCTGTCCTTTTCAGGGCACAGACCATATAAGTCTGCCCAGCAGTATTTCCCGCCTCCCAACCACCAGTCCCGCCTCCCATCACCGGCTCTGGTACAGACCGTATAAGTCTGCCCTCCCCTATCCTAGCCTCCCAACCACCAACCCCTCTTCCCCCCACCTGCTCCACCACCCAATTTCAGCTAAACTTTTGAGGATCCATTCCTTCTGCACAGGATTCCTTTATGCATATCCCACGCATGTTTGAACTCTGTTACCGTTTTCATCTCCACCACCTCCCGCGGGAGGGCATTCCAAGCGTCCACCACCCTCTCTGTGAAAAAATACTTCCTGACATCTTTCCTGAGTCTGCCCCCCTTCAATCTCATTTCATGTCCTCTCGTTCTACCGCCTTCCCATCTCCGGAAAAGATTAGTTTGCGGATTCATGTGCATGTGGCCACAAGCATACATAAATGGCCTCTTAAGTTAGTATGCACACACAAACAATTATAAAATATCATGATCTATGTATCTTGTGTGCGTGCATAAAGTATGTGCCTTCGTTTATACCAGTTCTTGAGAAGGTGTAATCATGCCTCACGATGTAATCTTGAAAATACTATCCATGAGTGGTAATTAATACGCTTCAGTAAAATAGCATTTTAGGGTCCCAGAAAACAACAAGGCAAACGATCTGCAAAATCCATCGTGGAAAACAAACCAGCAGATCAGTATAATATCCAAAAGGACTTTATTGAAGATACCGTACATAAAACAAATGCCCGACAAAGGCCGTGTTTCGCCCAACAACAGGGCTGCGTCAGGGGCTATAATGAATAACAAACATATAAAATTAGAAACATAAAATTATAAAACATGAAATTACATAAAATATATGCATATTTTTAAAATATATAAAACATCAATATGAATTATAATGTACGTATAAAACATAGACATGAATTATAAACATAGAGAGTCTTCTTCATAAAAAACCAGCATGAGCAGCACAAAATAGCATATCCCTGGATAAATAAAAATGAAAAAATAAATAATAAAAGAATAAAAAATAATAATGAAATAATTAAAAAATGAAAATAGCATATCGTTATTATTTTTTATTCTTTATTTTTTCATTTTTATGTATTCTTATATACTTGTTCTGATAGATAATTTGATAGTAAGTATCATATACTTAATTGTTTGGTATTTTTATTATTTTTTTTTTTGTTCATTTTTTAATCACTCTGATCTTTTGAGTTGTTTTATTATTTTCACATGTTTGAGATAATTATATGTTTTCTATATATTTGTTCCTCTTCTTTCAGCCAATCTTATTTAATAACTAGTAAAAAAGGCCCGTTTCTGTAGGCAAGGAAACGGGCCTTAGGCAGGCAATTCCCCCCCCCCCCGTGCTGCGGCCCCCTCAAACCCACCCCCTCCCGCGATCCTGTCGATCCCCCCCCCCGGAACGCCGAAAACTGCCGCCACCGTCACCGCCGTTGTTGTGCTACCTTCCCTTCCCGTAGGTTCCTCAATCATCTTCTTAGAAAGTTTAACTCCGTGCGTCTGACGTCAGACGCACGGAGTTAAACTTTCTAAGACGATGATTGAACAACCTACGGGAAGGGAAGGGAAGGTAGCACAACAACAGCGGCGGCAGTTTTTGGCGTTCCGGGGGGGGGGGATCGACAGGTTCGCGGGAGGGGGTGGGTTTCGAGAGGGCTATAGCACGGGGGGGGGGTGACAGCTGATTCCGAGGCAGTAGGAGGAGTAGGGAAACACGCGCACTCCTCCCCTTGCCTTGGAATCAGCTGTGTTGACGTCAGTGACGTCCGTGCGTGTCTGCCTCGCAGACCACTTGCAGCCAGGGAGCCACAGTCCCAAGCATAGAACGTTGGAGGTGAGAATTATTATATAGGAAGATACAGACTAGGTAGGTGTCCTCAATTTTTGTTTTTTTATGGTTTTATAACCCATTTTATGAACCAGTTTTTATGTTTTTGCCCTTCTTTTGCTGGTATTTTACAATATAATTCACAATATATATGTAATATATGTGTTTTTAATTTGTTGTTTTTTGACATATTTATATATTTGAAGCACATTAATATGCATTTTTATATTATATTTTCAAATAATAATTTGATGTCTATTGTTTTTTGATGTCTATATTTTATGCATATTTACATGCACTTCTATATTATCTTCATAACCAATATTTAATGTTATTTTATATAATTTTTAAATGCTCATATTATTTTTGAATCAAAAAGGACTATGTTTATAATTCATGTCTATGTTTTACACGTACATTGATGTTTTATATATTTTATTAATATACATATATTTTATGTAATTTCATGTTTTATAACTTTATGTTTCTAATTGTATATGTTTGTTATTCATTATAGCCCCTGACGCAGCCCTATTGTTGGGCAAAACACGGCTTGTGTCGGGCATTTGTTTCATGTACGGTATCTTCAATAAAGTCCTTTTGGATATTATACTGATCTGCTGGTTTGTTTTCCAAATAGCATTTTAGTGCAGCTTAGTTTAGGGAAAGGGAAATTGATATACCACCTTTCTGTGGTTTTTGCAACTACATTCAAAATGGTTTACATATATTCAGGTACTTATTTTGTACCAGGGCCAATGGAGGGTTAAGTGACTTGCCCAGAGTCACAAGGAGCTGCAGGGCGAACTGAACCCAGTTCTCCAAGATCAGTCTGCTGCACTAACCACTAGGCTACTCCTCCACAGGAGGAAGCCACTAATTTGTGCTAACACATTACCACAGGTCAGTGACTGCCACAGTAAATATGTATCTGCAATGCTGCAGGGGGCCAGAAGTCATGTAAATCTTAGGAGACTACCACAAGGGTTGAATTACCTCCAGTCTCTTTAAGATGGTCCCCAGAATCATCAGGCTATGCAGCTTGGGGAAAACCATGCCAGCTTAAAGCTTTTTTTTTTTTTTTTAATTATTGCTTTTTTTTTTGCTATTTAACACACATCGGACCCTGTTTACTAAGCCACGCTGTAGGCGCGCTAACTTTTCAGGAATATAATGGGTGTCTCTAATTTTTAGCACACGCTAAAAAGCTATCATGCCTACAGTACGGTTTAGTAAACAGGGCCCATTATTTGGCAAAACTCATGCCTTATTTCATCAAGGTACATTTTTACCCATCCCCGTGCATGTCTAATGTTATATAGAAGGACACCACAGAGTGATTTCTTCAGCTTCCGTGAGGAAAATTCTAGAATCCCTGCTCCTAAGATATACCTTCAAAATATGATGTAATGGGAATGACTTAGAAATATGATGTAATAGGGATGGTCACTTGAGGGCAAGGAGGAGTCATCTCCACAAATTTGGAGGGAACTATAAAGGACCTTGCAATTGTCCGGAGTCTTTCCTCTACAAGGATTCTGGGGAGTAAGGAAAGCCTGACTGAGCCCATAGCTGGTGCTCACGAGTAACACATCTGGGCCCGGGGCAGAAGCACCCTCCACCTGGGCCTCCGCTGCGCTACGCCCCCACCTCCACTGCAGGAAAGAGACCCAGAAGGCAGAAAGAAGCTCCTGCTCCCTCTTGTCAAGCCCAGGGAATTTTGCCCCCCCCCCCCCCCCTCAGCGACCCTGGTGCTCACACAGAATAAATGCTGCATCTTTTATAATTGTGATGGCACAACTATATTGTTATAATGTCCTATATATAAAATGTTAGTCTAAATAGGGAACATTGAGGGGAATGGATCATGTCCTTGATATACTTCCTTTCTGTGGTACAACCAAAACAGTTTACCTGTTATATGCAGGTAAGGAAGATAAGAATAAAAGAGTAGTCATACTGGGTCAGACCAAGCCAGGACACAAATACCTGGCAAAAACCCAAATAGTAGCAACATTCCATGCTAAAAATCACAAGGCTATCAGTGGCTTCCCCATGTCTGTCTCAATAGCAGACTATAGACTTTCCCTCCAGGATCTTGTCCAAACCTTTTTTAAACACAGAAATGCTAACTACTGTTACCATATCCTCCAGCAAAGAGTTCCAGAGCTTAACTATTTGCTGAGTGTAAAAATATTTCCTCCTATTTGTTTTAGAAGTATTTCTTAGTCTTTGTACTTTTGAAATGAGTAAAAAATCGATTTATTTCTTCTCATTCTGCACCACTCAGGATTTTGTAGACCTCAATCATATCTCCCCTAATCCATCTCTTTTCTAAGATGAAGAGCCTTAACCTCTTTAGCCTTTCCTCTTATGAGAGGAGTTCCATCCCCTTTATCATTTTGGTCGCTCTTCTTTGAACCTTTTCTAATTCCGCTTTATCTTTTTTGAGATATGGTGACCAGAACTGAACACAGTACTCAAGGTGTGGTCACAACATGGAGCGATACAGAGGCATAATACTATTTTTTGTCTTATTTGCCATCCCTGTTTTAATAATTCCTATCATCCTGTTTGCTTTTTTGGCTCCTGCTGCTGCACACTGAGCAGAAGATTTCAGCGTATTATCTACCTAGATCTCTTTCTTGAGTGCTGACCCCCAAGGTGGACCCTAGCATCAGACAACGATTCAGATTATTCTTTCCAATGTGCATCACCTTGCATTTGTCCACATTAAATTTCATCTGACATTTGGATGCCCAGTCTTCCAAAATCCTAAGGTCTTCCTGCAATATTTCACAGTCCGAACGTGTTTTAACAACCTTGAATAGTTTTGTGTCATCTGCAAATTTAATCACCTCACTCGTCGTTCTGATTTCCACATAGTAACATAGAGGGGCATAATTGAATGTCGCCGGCCAAATAGATCGCCGACGATCTATGTTGGCAGCAGCGCTACAGCTGGCTGGAACCGTATTATCGAAAAAGATGGCCGGACATCTTTTTTTCGATAATACGGTTTAGCCCGGCCAAATGCCATGGAGTTCGCCGGGTTTGTTTTTCAGCGATAATGGAAAGTTATGTCGGCCATCTCAAACCCCGGCCAAATTCAAGGCATTTGGCCGTGGGAGGAGCCAGCATTTTTAGTGCACTGGTCCCCCTGACATGCCAGGACACCAACCAGCCACCCTAGGGGTCTTTGCAGTGGACTTCAGAAAAGCTCCCACCACGTGCATAGCTCCCTTACTTTGGGAGCTGAGCCCCCCAAACCCACTACCCACAAATGTACTGCACCCACTAAAATTGCTCCAGGGACCTGCATACAGCCTCTAGGACTTATTGCTGCTGTATAACTTTGGCACACCAGTTCACACCTGAAGACTAATCTCTCTGAAAAAGTCCTTTCTTGAAATAAGCACATTTACTCACAGTTAACTGCAGATCAGAGGTTGTGCCCCACTGGCAAAGAGTCCCCTGGTACTAAGATTAGCAATAGGTCAGAGCTGACACAATGGTGTACAATGCCCTCTTTCAGCACCATTGAAGGTAAGAACTACCTTCTCTAACGTGGGTAACACAGGAAAGGGAACTAAAACTGGCTTACAAAAATGGCCACTACCGCATGGACTACAACAGGAAACAAAGCTGGGCACACTCTGACCCAGTTAGCAGGGGGGAAAAGCACCATGGGAGTAGAGCCCAGTACCCTATACCCACCACAATGCATTGCTAATGTGACTCTGCAGGGCACCTAACAGGAAAGGTGTCACACTCACCCCAGACCCACATCGCAACCAGGGAAAGACTGTCGGAGGATACAACACATTCTGCTGTCATGGAGGTGGGTACGGCATTTGAGGCTGGCATACAGGCTGGAAAAAAGGTTTTTAGTTTTATTTTTTTAGTTTGGAAGGGGATTGGTGACCACTGGGGGAGTATGGGGAGGTCATCCCCCATTCCCTCCAGTGGTCATCTGGTCAGTTGGGGCACCTTTTTGAGGCTTGGTCGTGAAAATAAAAGGACCAAGTAAAGCCGGTGAAATACTGCTTAACGCCGCTTTTATTTTCCATTATCGGCGAAAGCCGGCCATCTGGTAGCCACGCCCATGCCCGCCCTTGTCCCGCCTTCGCTAATCTACCGACACGCCCCCTTGAACTTTCGCCAGCGAAGCAACGGGAAAGCGGCGATGCTGTCAAAAATGCCACATTCGATTATACAGATTTCGCCGCTTTTAAGAAATCGCCGGCCATCTCCCGATTTATGTCGGAAGATGGCCAGCGATCACTTCGATTATAAGCTGGATAGTAGCATAGTAGGTGACGGCAGAAAAAGACCTGTGCGGTCCATCCAGTCTACCCAACAAGATAAACTCATATGTGCTACTTTTTGTGTATACCTTACCTTGATTTGTACCTGTCCTTTTCAGGGCTCAGACTGTGTAAGTCTGCCCAGCACTATCCCCGCCTCCCAACCACCAGCCCCGCCTCCCTCCACTGTTTCTGGCACAGACTGTATAAGTCTGCCCAGCACTATCCCCGCCTCCCAACCACCAGTCCCGCCTCCCACCACCAGCTCTGGCACAGACTGTATAAGTCTGCCCAGCACTATCCCCGCCTCTCAACCACCAACCCCGCCTCCCACCACGGGCTCTGCCATCATTTGTAAATATGTTAAATAGCACAGGTCCCAGTACTGATGCCTATAGCACTGCACTGTTCACCCTCCTCTATTGAGAGAAATGACCATTTAACCCTACCCTCTGTTTTCTGTCCAAATAAGTTTCTCTGCCCCTAGTGGGCTCACAATCTATGTTTTTTTGTACTTGGGGCAATGAAGAGTTAAGGGGTCCTTTTACTAAGGTGCACTGAAAAATGGGCTGCGGTAGTGTAGGCACACGTTTTGAGCATTCACAGAATCAGTTTTCAGCATGCCTGTAAAAAAGGCCTTTTTTAAAATATTTGCCGAAAATGGACACGCTGCAAACTAAAAATTGGCGCGCATCCATTTTGGGTCTGAGACCTTACTGCCAGCCATTGACTTAGTGGTAAGGTCTTACACGGTAACTGTCTACGTGCATAGAATGATGATTACCGCCTGGTTTCTGCCGCACGCAGGAAAATAAAAATTATTTCCCGGTGCACGTAGCGGATGCGTGTAAAAAATGAAATTACCACCCAGTCCATGCGGTAGCCGGGCGGTAACTCCAAATTGACTCACTTAGGATGCACGTATGTGCCTACACAGTTTAGTAAAAGGGTCCCTAAAAAGTCAGCACGCCTATAGTGCGGCTTAGTAAACAGGGCCCTGGGTTATTTTTTTTTTCCTTTGAATGTCTATTGGTTTGATGACTGTATTTTCTGGAAATGTCCAGCTTCTATAATGTGATCTGCTTTGAACTGTGAGATATGTGGCAAAATATAAGCTGTACTGTTAATGTTTGCTATAATTACTGAGTGCTTACAGGCTAACGGATGGAATTAGAGAAGGTACAGGGAAAGGCAGCCAAATTGGTAAGGAAAGTCAGCAAAACAGAGGGCTTAGCAACACCAAAAATCGTCCAGTAGAAAGGATGTATCTGTCCACAGATGGAACAGACCAAGCAGACTCAGAAGTCAAAGGAAGCAGTATTGTATTCAAAAATAGCCCAGTATCCTGCTTCCAGCAGTGGCCAATCCAGAAACCCAATTAATAGCAACATTCCATGCTTCCAATCCTGGGGCAAGCAGTGACTTCCTCATGTCTATCTCAATAACAGACTACGGACTTTTTCTCCAGGAATTTGTCCAAACCTTTTTTTAAACCCAGATAGGCTGTCTGCTGTTACCACGTCCTCCGCAAACGAGTTCCAGAGCTTAACTATTCTTTGAGTGAAAAAATATTTCCTCCTATTAAAATTATTTCCATGTAATTTCATTGAAGTCAGCTAAAAATTAGTGTCTGCTAACAATAGAGACACCATGGGTGTCTCTAGCGTTATCGCCAGGGGCGTAGCTACGTGGTGCCACGGGGGACTGGGCCCCTGTAGATTTGGCCCTGGACTCCCCTGCCGAAGACCCTCTCGACCCCCCCTCCTGCCGCCAACCCGCCATCTACCTTTGCTGGCGGGGGACCCCAACCCACGCCAGCCGAGGTCCTCTTCTCGTGCTTGGCTTCGTTCAGCTTCTGACATCCTGCACGTTGAACGTGCTGGAAGTCAGACTCACAGAAACAAAACGAAGCTCGTTCCGTTTCTGTGAGTTTGACATCCTGTATGTACAACGTGCAGGGCACCAGAAACTGAACGAAGCCAAGGGCGGGACCTTGGCTGGCGGGGTTGGGGTCCCCCACCAGCAAAGGTAGGCGACGGCGGGGGAGGGTTGGCAGTGGGGGGGTCGAGAGGGTTGTCGGCAGGGTGGGTGTCAAATTTGGTGGTGGTGGTGGCGGCAGCGGTGGCGGGGGTCGGCAATGGCGGCGGGGGGGTTGGCAATGGCGGGGGGGGGGGGGGGCGGCGGCACTGGGGGGGGGCTAAAATGTGCCCCCTCACCTCGGGCCCTGGACCCCCTTCCCGCTGAAGTCTGGCTACGCCCTTGGTTATCGCATGTTAATTTTTTGCGTGCACTAAAATGTTTGCGCATGTGCATCATGGCTTTGTAAACAGAGCCCCCAATCTACTTACTTTTGCAAAATAAATTTCCTAAATAAATAGGTTTTAATTTGTTTTCGAAATTGAAAATAACTCAAGGAAGAAAATAAAAAGTCGGAACAACTTTATCTAGGTGAGCAGCTTGAAATGAAGAGATTATTGAATTTCCTAAATCTTTTCATGGCTTTTAAAGAAATAGCAAATAAAGGTGTTGATCTAGTGATCCTTGAATTTTGAGAAAAAATAAAATGGGATAAAAAATACATGGGAACAACTGACCCATGAGCCCAAGAACTGCCTTATATATAATACAGAAAAAAATTAAACAAGGCTTTAGCATGAACTGGAAGTGAACGACTCTTTTTAAAGTACACTAATGCTCTCACATATAATATTTATAATGCAACTTTTATTACACAGTGTAATTTTTACTACCCCCTTTCTATATGCTATGCCTCACAGCTTTTCTTCTAAATATTTTTTAGCATGCTGAAGAGAATGGGTATTGTGGGATTTGGGAGAGTAGACGGTCAATATTCAAAATGAGCCGGCCTTCAATATTCAGTCCCAGGTGCACGCTGTAGGAGGGCTGCAGTGAACAGCCACACGGCTGTCGACTCTGCTGGTTCCCTGCTCCCTCTGCTGTTACTTCCTGTTGTGAGGCAGAGAGAGCAGGCAACTAGCGGAGCCGGAAGCCGCGCAGCTGCGCCCAGCACCCCTCCAGCAGGTAGGAAGAATGCACCGGGGGAGGCGGTGATGCATCGGGGGGGGGGGGGGGGTGTCATGCTGCACCCGGGAGGGATGGACAATGCTGCATTCGGGGGGGGGGGGGGGGGGGGTGCAGCAGCAATCCGCCCCAGGTGGCAGCCGACCAAGGAACGCCATTGTGTCTAGGTGATACTGCATCCACATTTGCTTGGCTGACATTTCAGCCATTTTGCTGTGTCTTTCTTCTGGGTCAAGGCTGAAATTTCAGTCAAGCAAACTTGGATACACTGCAGGACAGCTGCAAGATTCATGGCATCACCTGTGGAAGCATAAGGGACCAGCAGCAGCATTTAACAGCAGAGCGGTCATGAGAAGAAAAGCCAGTGGCTAGAAGATGTAGATTATAGGGGAGATAGGAAGTGAGAGGGAGCACAGCTCCTTATATGGGCCACACAAAAGTTACCACAGGATAGGACTTGAGACACTGCCTTTCTGTCGTTACAATCAAAGCAGTTCACATATTATATACAGGTACTTATTTTATATCTGGAGCAATAGAGGGTTAGGTGCCTTGCCTAGAGTCACAAGGGGCTATAGAGGGAATTGAACGCAGTTTGTGAGGTTATCAGACTTCTGCATTAACCACTAGGCTACCCCTCTACTCCCACTGGACGCAGTAATCCAGTCTTAAAAGTGAAAAGTCCCAGAAAAAAATACCAACAAGCGGAAAGCAACTGAGTTTAATCAGCTGCCGTTAGTAAGTGGATATCAGTTTATTGTAAAGCAAATAGCAAACCCTACCAGATTTCCTGGAGATGAGTAGGAAATTAAAATCTATAAATAAGGGATAAACATCAAAACCATCTGATGCTCTACTTATGTGAATATGTGGCAGGTTCTCATTAAACTGACAGTTTGCCTAATTGGCAGAATATTAGCATTGATCGGAATGAACCCAGTCTAGCAAATGGCTAAATGACGAGAGCATATTTGCATATGCAACAAACAGCTGAACTTGCAGACTAACGAAACCAGTGTCCAACTTCTGCTCTGTTTCAGAACATCTGTCTACTGCAGGCTTTTGTAGAATCCTAAAGGTACATGAGCATCCTAACTTGGATGTCTCATTTGCTACATTTATTGGGATTCATTAACCGCTTTTATGAACATCTGAGAGTACTGATAGAAGTGAAAAATTAACTAGCAGAACTATTCTTAGTAATATGTAATTTATCTTTAAAACCAAGCATGGCACCAGGAGATTGGAGGGTGGCCAATCTGATGCCAGTTTTTTAAAAAGGGTTCCAGAGGTGATCTGGGAAATTATAGACCGGTGAGCCAGAAGTCGGTGCCAGGAAAACGGTAGAGACTATTATAAAGAACAAAATTATAGAGTATATACGTAGGCATGGATTCATGAGACAAAGCCAACATGGATTTAGTCAAGGGAAATTTTGTCTCATCAATCAACTACGTTTCTTTGAAGGGGTGAATAAACATGTATTTATTTATTTATTTATTTATGTGCTGCATTAGTATCCCACATTATCCCACCTATTTGTAGGTTCAATATAAACATAGTAGACGACGGCAGAAAAAGACCTGCATGGTCCATCCAGTCTGCCCAAGAAGATAAATTCATATGTGCTACTTTTTTATTTGTATTGTCCTCTTCAGTGCACAGACCGTGTAAGTCTGGCCAGCCCTATCCCCGCCTCCCAACCACCAGCTCTGGCACAGACCCTATAAGTCTGGCCAGCCCTATCCCCGCCGCCCAACCACCAGCCCCAGCACAGACCATATAAGTCTGCCCAGCACTAGCCCCGCCTCCCAACCACCAGCTCTGCCACCCATTCTAGGCTAAGCTCCTGAGGATCCCTTCCTTCTGCCAGGAGAAGGAAGGGATCCTCAGGAGCTTAGCCTAGAATGGGTGGCAGAGCTGGTGGTTGGGAGGCGGGGCTAGTGCTGGGCAGACTTATACGGTCTGTGCCTTACATTATGTCGCAATGGCGATCACCATTAACAGAATAAGAAGTTCAGCATATTGTTACAATTAAGGTGTGAAGAATATCAGGTAAATTAGGGTAAATAAATAATACATAACATATAAGTGAGAGCAGGATAAGATATAATGTTCAATATGATAATGTGATTAAGGTAATCAAATTAAAAGAGATCAATATTGGTTGGTTCTGGTGTAGTTTAAGAGTCAAGTCATTATGGAGGATTCTTTTTGTAGGTCTCCTTGAACAGGTTCGTCTTCAGTAATTTCCTGAAGGTTGTCAAGTCATGCGTTATTTTTATGGTATTCAGTAGTTCATTCCATAATTGCGTGCAGAGGTAGGAGAAGCTAGATGCACGCATTGATTTGTATTTAAGTCCTCTACTATTGGGGTAGTGGAGGTTTAAGAAAATACGTGTTGAACGTTTTGTATTTCTTGCTGGTAAGTCTATTAACATGTGGATAAAGGTGATTCATTTGATAGTGTGTATCTGGAATTTCAAAATGCATTTGACAAAGTGCCTCATGAAGAAATTAGAAAAGTCATGGGATAGGAGGTAATGTCCTATTGTGGATTAAAATTAACTAATTAAAAGAGAGAAAACAGAGAGTAGAGTTAAATGGTCGGTATTCTCATTAGAGAAGAATAGAAGATGGGGTTCCCCAGGGGTCTGTGCTGCTTCTTAACATCTTTATAAATGATCTAGAGATGGGAGTAACTAGTGAGGTAATTAAATTTGCTGATGACACCAAGTTATTCAAAGTCGTTAAAATCACAAGAGGGTTGTGAAAAACTGTAAGAGGACCTTATGAGACTGGGCATCCAAATGGCAGGTGACATTTAATGTGAGCAAGTGAGAAGTGATGCATGGGAAAAAGAGGACCCCCAAACTATAGCGACATGATGCAAGGTACCACATTAGGAATCACCACCCAGGAAAAGAATCTAGGTGTCATCGTTGATGATACGTTGAAACCAGAAGCGGAGCCAGGTTGACGGTGCGGGGGGAGCGAAAGCAGCGCGAGAACGGACTTCCACCGGCGCACATTTTCTATGCAACACAAAGAGAAAAAAATAGGCACCGGCAGAACTCCGTTTGAGGAGGGGCCGCTCCCCTGGCGCCCCACCTAGCTACGCCACTGGTTGAAACCCTCTGCTCAGTGTGCAGTGGCAGCTAAGAAAGCAAATAGAATGTTTGAAATTATTAGTAAAGTAATAGGAAACAAAAATGAGAATGTTATCATGCTGCAACCACACCTCGGATACTGTGTGCAGTTCTGGTCACCACATCTCAAAAAAGATTTACCAGAATTAGAAAAGATACAAAGAAGGGCGATGAAGATGATAAAAGGGATAGGACGACTTCCTTATGAGAAAAGGCTAAAGTGGTTAGGGCTCTTCAGCTTGGAGAAGAAATGGCTGAGGAGAGATGATAAAGGTCTATAAAATGTTGAGTGAAGTGGAATGGGTAGAGGTAAATTATTTGTTTACTCTTTCCAAAAATACTAGAACTAGGGGGCACGCAATTAAGCTACTAAATAGTAAAATTTAAAAAAAACAGAGAAAATATTTCTTTACTCAGCGTGTAATTATACTCTGGACTTCGTTGTCAGAGAATGTGGTAAAAGCAATTAGCTTAGCAGGGTTTTTAAAAGGTTTGGATAATTTCCTAAAACAAAAGCTTATAAGCCATTATTAAGATGGACTTGGGGAAAAGCCACTGCTTATTTCTAGGATAAGCAGAATAAAGTCTGTTTTACTGTTCTACAATCTTGCCAGGTACTTGTGACCTGGATTGTCCACTGTTGGAAACAGGATACTGGGCTTGATGGACCTTCGGTCTGTCATAGTATGTCAATGCCTATGTTCTTATGTTCTGACATTCACCCAAGGTGGTGTACAGCAGATCCAGTTTAACGTAAAATTTACAATTTTGTTAATATTGTAACAATAATAAAATGACCAAATATAGATACAAATACAATAAATGAGGTCAACTTCGAAATATGATGTCAGTTCAATACAGATAATACCATAATAGACAGCATGGAAGAATATTCAAATGATATAGATATAATACAATGTCAGCATTATATCAATGAAACACTTAGGGCCCTTTTACTAAGCTATGGTAGGTCTACCGTGGGGGTACCATGCGTCAAATCAGCTCTTCTGCCGAGGTAGTGAGGAAGCCCTACGGTAGTTCCGAAGTTGGCGCATGCAGTTTCCTGCGGTAGAAAATAATTTTCTATTTTCTACTACGGAGCCGTTGTTGATGGTAATCAACAGAGCTGCCACCTTGCTGCATGCTGCCTGATTACTGCACAAGTAGACGGGTTAGACGGTTTCCTAAAGGACAAGTCCACAAACCACTACTAAATGGACTTGGGAAAAATCCACAATTCCAGGAATAACATGTATAGAATGTTTGTACGTTTGGGAAGCTTGCCAGGTGCCCTTGGCCTGGATTGGCTGCTGTCGTGGATAGGATGCTGGGCTCGATGGACCCTTGGTCTTTTCCCAGTGTGGCATTACTTATGTACTTATGGTGGTAAGGGCTCATGCAGTTAATAGCCACATGCTAATTTTAATATTAGTGCATGACCATTTACTGCCCCATTTTGAAAAAGGCCTTTTTCCTGCCACAGTTAAAGTGGTCCAGCGTGTACTAATTACACGTGCAAAACTAACGCTGGCCACTTTTTACTGCGGTTTCGTAAAAGGCCCCTTAATAAGCAATGTGATAGAACATTCAAATTATATGGATATGTTGTTAATACTTTTTTTTTGTCTAGCTGAGGGTCCAAGTGCAGATATATAGATGGGGACAAGATGAGAACTGGTCTGTGTTATAGGATGTGCAGCAAGCTAGTTCAGATGTGGAGTGAGTGCATCATCTGTCACCACACGTATTAGAGGCTTGTGAGAAGAGCCAGGCTTTCACCTGCTTCCTGAAGTAGAGATTGTCTCGAGTTTGGCATAGCCACTCTAGGGAGTAAGATCCGGAGTGTGGGGGTTACATCTGAGCAGGCTCGCTGATGGGTATCAAATCGCACAATAATGATGCACACTTGAGAGAGCCTTATAGGACACAAAGGTGTGTAGAGAGCTAACTTAGGGGTCCTTTTACTAAGCCATGGTAAAAAGTGGCCTGGGGTAGTGTGGGTGTGTGTTTTGGCCACATGCCGAGCCAGTTTATACCACGTCTGCAAAAATGGGACGGGAAAAGGGCATGCGGTAAAACTGAAACCGCCACACATCAAAAACCAGCCTGAGCCCTTAATGCCACCCATTGATCTAGCGGTAAGGGCTCACCCTCTGCATACGCGGTGACCAGTCGACACGTGCCAAGTGCTGATTACTGCCGGAAATGCAGCACATGGGAAGAAATAAATAAATAAATCATCCAGACATTATGGACGCATGCCAAATCTGAAATTACAACCAGGGGGTGGTATAGCCTGCATGTAGTCTCATTTTGGCACTCACTGCACGCGTGTGACACCTAACATGCCTTTGTTAAAGGACCCTTTATTCTTTAAGTACTCTGGCCCATTTTGTCTGAGGACCTTGAAAATCAAACACAGAGTTTTAATTTAGCTCTCTAAGGTATTGGAAGCCTGTATAGTTCAACGGTGTCACAAAACACCTAGCCAATTTCCTGGGGCTAACCCTGTGGCCTCTTACAGGGTCTATCTCCAGCACAGATCACGTCCACCTGCACCTGGACATGTGCTCTACACTAGAACTCTCCTCCAACCAACTGGGTCCCAACTGCTTCTGGGCGAGTCTCCCACTCTCTAGTTATCCCCGGTGATTTCTAGGTTACTGGGACTACACTCCAAGACAAGCAGAGTCAATAAACTAAAAAATGCATTGCCATAAAAAATATTGAACAGTGAACTATAAAAACAGGCAAATAACAGGTAAATGAATAAGGATCAACTATAAAACTATCTAAACATTTTAACACAACCTAGAGAGTGCCTGGGAAGTATAGGAAATTTAGCTGCTTACAGGTTACAGAATATAACTGCTCAAAGGGTCTCAGTAAAGAGGTCTTTCTCTACTTCCAAGCTGAGACTGGAGAAAAATCCAGTATTTTCAGACTGAATTTGAGTTCCTGGGCCAATCAGAGCCCAGAACAAGATTTTTTTTTTAAGTAGCCGGCCACATCACTGCAGGTTACTTCCTCTTTGAGTTAAACTAAAGAAGGAAGTCATTTATTTGTAAAAGCTTTAAACATAAAACATGTACCACCTGCTGGCCAAACTAAAGAAATACACTTCATGAAATCTACTATAGTAAAACGCAGCTTCAACGTTCTGAGGACACTGACATCACTGAAGTCACTCACACACCGGTTCGTGGTTTCATGGTGGTGAAGCCACACAACATCTTCATGCCCCGCCCTCGCGTCACATGTGATGACGTCAAGGGCGCAACACGAAAACAATTACTCCTCCCCTTCCAAAAAATCCCAGCAGCCCAGGACGTCCACATCAACCCGGCCCCTTTCCCCACATAGCCCCGCCCCTTAGAAGTTACCGTCCCGCCCACGGTACCACACTCACCCTCAGCAACGTCCCTCTCCCCCTGTCACCTCCCCTCCCCTTCCCTTATGCGTGTCTCCATGGTGGTCTAGAGGTACCTGTTCGGCGGGGGCAGGAAAGAAAGAGCCCCCTCTTTCCTGCCCGTAGCGGTGGTGGTAGCATCCTTGCTACATCGTGTGGGAGTCCGGCTCTCGGCGTTTCAAAATGGCCGCCGAGAGTTCAAGCTGCATCGCGAGACTTCAACTCTCGGCGGCCATTTTGAAACGCCGAGAGCCGGACTCCCACACGATGTAGCAAGGATGCTACCACCACCGCTTCGGGGAGGAAAGAGGGGGCTCTTTCTTTCCTGCCCCCACCAAACAGGTACCTCTAGACCACCAGGGAGACACGCGTAAGGGGAGGGGAAGGGAGTCCCCTGCCCGCTAGCACCTGTTTCATCGCCGCCAGAAACGGGCCATTTTTACTAGTATTCTTATAATTCACATGCTGGAAAATTCACCATTTTGCCACAAGTGGGCGTGAGTAGTTGCACATCATCAGTATAGATATAGAATTTTGTGCCAATTGACCGAAGCAACTCAGCCAGAGGCTTTGAGGTAGATATTAAATAAAATGGGAGTCAGTATGGATCTCTGTGGCACCCCACAGTCCAGTGCCCAAGGTAATGATGTGCTGTTGTTGAAGAGAACTGATTGTTGTCTGTCTGACAAATAGGATTTGAACCCTGCAAATACCATGCCACTGATACCTATTTCTGCTAGCCTCGTAAGCATGATATTATGAACCAGAGTGTCGAAGGCTGCTGAGAAAGCCAGCAACACTAGTATCGAGGCAAGTCCCCTGTCACGGTTTCTATGCAGATCATTGTGCTCCTAAGCAAAACAAGGCTTCATGTGTCTGTATCCCTGAAAGGACCATCGTTTAGGAAATTTCTTCGGAAGTTAGGGAGTGAAGTTAAGTTCCTCTTGGAAAGCGAGAGTGTAGAAACTTTATAGATACTAGTTCAAAGGCTGATTTCATTCTTTTTCCTCTGTAAATTGCAGTCATTAGACAAAGAATCTCAGAAACTAATTTTACACTTCTTCTTCCTTCCTTTAACACCTCCACAAAGTGCAGCCATTTGACAGTGAAGAATCTCAGAAACTCATTTTAAATTTCTCCTTTCCTTCATTTAAAACCTTCACCAACCCTGTACATTTTTTTCCAGAGAGACTCAAACAGGGGATGAGTTTATTATGCTCATTTAAAAAAAAAAAATCTTCCTTCTACAGCCTCAGGTACAGAGAGTGCTTCGGAGAGAGTGAGAGACATCTAGGGACTTGGACTGTCACATTTTGAACCACATGGGATACTGCACTGCTTGCGTTGTTCAAAGTGCAATGCTTAGGAACTGCCAGCAGGGGGATCCTTATCTCAGGGCTGCAATGCTACTGGTCTTTTCCTCGCAATTAAATAACTGATATGGGTGATGAGGAGTACTATTGTCACCATAAGTACATAAGTAATGCCATACTGGGAAAAGACCAAGGGTCCATCGAGCCCAGCATCCTGTCCACGACAGCGGCCAATCCAGGCCAAGGGCACCTGGCCCAGTCTCATAAGGTCCTCTTGTAATTTTTCACAATCATGTCGTGATTTAACAACTTTGAATAACTTTGTGTCATCAGCAAATTTAATTAACTCGCTAGTTACTCCCATCTCTAAATCATTTATAAATATATTAAAAAGCAGCGGTCCTAGCACAGACCCCTGCGGAACCCCACTAACTACCCTTCTCTATTGTGAATACTGCCCATTTAACCCCACTCTCTGTTTCCTATCCTTCAACCAGTTTTTAATCCACAATAGGACATTTCCTCCTATCCCATGACCCTCCAATTTCCTCTGTAGCCTTTCATGAGGTACCTTGTCAAACGCCTTTTGGAAATCCAGATACACAATATCAACCGGTTCCTCTTTGTCCACATGTTTGTTTACTCCTTCAAAGAATTGAAGTAAATTGGTCAGGCAAGATTTCCCTACACAAAAGCTGTGCTGACTCGGTCTCAGTAATCCATGTCCTCAGATGTGCTCTGTAATTTTGTTTTTAATAATAGCCTCTACCATTTTCCCCGGCACTGACGTCAGACTCACCAGTCTATAATTTCCCGGATCTCCCCTGGAGCCTTTTTTAAAAATCGGCGTTTCATTGGCCACCCTCCAATCATCCGGTACCATGCTCGATTTTAAGGATAAGTTGCATATTACTAGCAGTAGCTCTGCAAGCTCATTTTTCAGTTCTATCAGTACTCTAGGATGAATACCATCCGGTCCAGGAGATTTGCTACTCTTCAGTTTGACTGATGACTTTCTGGTCTCCAGTCTTCCGTAGAGATTCTGTGAAAAAAGCCGGATAGTATGACCCTTCTGCACACTGTTTATTACTTAGGCCTACTCTATTTTTCATGTAGTTTCTTACATAAAGTCTTGAACCTGGCATCTTTCCAGAAGTGTGGAAATCTGCAACTGTTATTCCTATGCTTAAGAAGCCTAATCTTGATCCTGCTATTCCTTTAAATTACAGACCTATTTCTAATCTTCAGTTCTTTTCTAAACTTTTGGAAAAGGTAGTACTTCTTCAACTCACTTCTTTTTCGGATAACATTCTTGCATTACTTCCCAGACAAGCTGGTTTTAGGAAAACCCACAGTATTGAGATCTTACAGCATTCTATAATGGAATTTGTACGTCTCTCATAGGCGCCCCGTATAAGAGGCTTGGGGAGACTAAGCCTCCCCAGCCCAACCGTGACCTTCCCCTGCTGCCCCCACAAGCGCAGGGCTTCTTCCCTCCTGACTCAGCTCCGTTCCTTCCTCTCTCCCGCTCATGACGTCTCTTGATAGAAAATCATCAGTTATTGTGGTGTCTTTAGATCTCACATCTGTACCATGTATTTTCTCCCTCTAATTCATGGGCATACATTGACTTTTAAAGAATATGTCAGAATTCTAGATGTTGTTTTCAAGTCCATGTTAACGTTCAAGGCACATATTAATAAAATTCTCCAAGCTTTCTGTTTTTGCCACACAGTGAATCCGTTCTTGTAAACCATATCTTCCCATATCATGTATATGTGCCCTCATCCTGTCATTAGTCATTACTCGTATAGACTACTGTAATGCATTGTTTCCTGGTCTCCCTCTTGTTATGCTGAAACATCTTCAACTTGTACAAACAACAGCTGTAAAACTTCACATAAATTTGATCATGTGACCTCTCTGCTAAAATTAGAACACTCGTTGCCCATTTCGGAAGCTATATATTACAAACTCTTGATTTTAGTTTATAAAGGTCCACAATCTCCCGCTCCTGATTATATTGCCAATTTATCATTCCCATATCAGACCTCTTGTTCCCTCCATTCCTCTCAGGAGTCTCTTTTGTACCTTCCCCCTCCATCTGTGATACGTTTAGACATTATTTGAGAGACTACTGTTACCTATGCTGCACCTAAGCTCTTAAACTCACTGCCATTTGAATTAAAATTGGAATCATCTTTCATCACAGTCAAAAAGCTGCTCAAAACCTGGCTTTTCCAGCAAGTATTTAAGTACATAAGTACATAAGTACATAAGTAGTGCCATACTGGGAAAGACCAAAGGTCCATCTAGCCCAGCATCCTGTCACCGACAGTGGCCAATCCAGGTCAAGGGCACCTGGCACGCTCCCCAAACGTAAAAACATTCCAGACAAGTTATACCTAAAAATGCGGAATTTTTCCAAGTCCATTTAATAGCGGTCTATGGACTTGTCCTTTAGGAATCTATCTAACCCCTTTTTAAACTCCGTCAAGCTAACCGCCCGTACCACGTTCTCCGGCAACGAATTCCAGAGTCTAATTACACGTTGGGTGAAGAAAAATTTTCTCCGATTCGTTTTAAATTTACCACACTGTAGCTTCAACTCATGCCCTCTAGTCCTAGTATTTTTGGATAGCGTGAACAGTCGCTTCACATCCACCCGATCCATTCCACTCATTATTTTATACACTTCTATCATATCTCCCCTCAGCTGTCTCTTCTCCAAGCTGAAAAGCCCTAGCCTTCTCAGCCTCTCTTCGTAGGAAAGTCGTCCCATCCCCACTATCATTTTCGTCGCCCTTCGCTGTACCTTTTCCAATTCTACTATATCTTTTTTGAGATACGGAGACCAGTACTGAACACAATACTCCAGGTGCGGTCGCACCATGGAGCGATACAACGGCATTATAACATCCGCACACCTGGACTCCATACCCTTCCTAATAACACCCAACATTCTATTCGCTTTCCTAGCCGCAGCAGCACACTGAGCAGAAGGTTTCAGCGTATCATCGACGACGACACCCAGATCCCTTTCTTGATCCGTAACTCCTAACGCGGAACCTTGCAAGACGTAGCTATAATTCGGGTTCCTCTTACCCACATGCATCACTTTGCACTTGTCAACATTGAACTTCATCTGCCACTTGCACGCCCATTCTCCCAGTCTCGCAAGGTCCTCCTGTAATCGTTCACATTCCTCCTGCGACTTGACGACCCTGAATAATTTTGTGTCATCGGCGAATTTAATTACCTCACTAGTTATTCCCATTTCTAGGTCATTTATAAATACATTAAAAAGCAACGGACCCAGCACAGACCCCTGCGGGACCCCACTAACTACCCTCCTCCACTGAGAATACTGGCCACGCAATCCTACTCTCTGCTTCCTATCTTTCAACCAGTTCTTAATCCATAATAATACCCTACCTCCGATTCCATGACTCTGCAATTTCTTCAGGAGTCTTTCGTGCGGCACTTTGTCAAACGCCTTCTGAAAATCCAGATATACAATATCAACCGGCTCCCCATTGTCCACATGTTTGCTTACCCCCTCAAAAAATGCATTAGATTGGTGAGGCAAGACTTCCCTTCACTAAATCCGTGCTGACTTTGTCTCATCAGTCCATGTTTTTGTATATGCTCTGCAATTTTATTCTTAATAATAGCCTCCACCATCTTGCCCGGCACCGACGTCAGACTCACCGGTCTATAATTTCCCGGATCTCCTCTGGAACCCTTCTTAAAATCGGAGTAACATTGGCTACCCTCCAGTCTTCCGGTACTACACTCGATTTTAGGGACAGATTGCATATTTCTAACAGTAGTTCCGCAAGTTCATTTTTTAGTTCTATTAATACTCTGGGATGAATACCATCAGGTCCCGGTGATTTACTACTCTTCAGCTTGCTGAACTGACCCATTACATCCTCCAAGGTTACAGAGAATTTGTTTAGTTTCTCCGACTCCCCCGCTTCAAATATTCTTTCCGGCACCGGTGTCCCCCCCAAATCCTCCTCGGTGAAGACCGAAGCAAAGAATTCATTTAATTTCTCCGCTACGGCTTTTTATTTTCTCCATTCCCCTTGAGCCTTTTATTCGTAAACCAATTTGCTGCTATAATGCGAAGGATGGTATATCAAGAATTTGTAAATAAATAAATAAATATATTTTTAGATTTCATTTTGGTTACAGAATGGTCACTCACAAGTACAGGAAGGGATTTCTTTCCCCCAAAATTAAATATATATATTTTTTTATTATCCTCATTTCCCTATCAGGCAGTGTTGGCATAGTGTTCTTTGGGTTAAGGACAATTTTGTCTTATTTATTACTAGCCGTTGAGCCCGTTAAAACAGGCTAGTATGGGGTTTTGGCAAGGCCCCCTCCCCTCGCCGCTGCCCCTCCCCCCCCGAGGTCGCCGCTACCGGTCCCTCCCCCCCCTGGAGTCGCCGACACCATCCCTGCACCCGGCCCGGGCCCTCTCTTCAATATTGAACTTACATCGGCGAAACGCAGGTAGCACGCAGATCAGCTGAGCTCCCGTCGCCCTTCCTTCTCTGCCTGTGTCCCGCCCTCGTGTGACGTAATGTTGGCGAGAGCGGGACACAGGCAGGGAAGAAAGGGCGACGGGAGCTCAGCTGTTCTGCGTGCTGCATTTCGCCGACATAAGTTCAATACCGAAGAGAGTGCTCGGGCCGGGTGGAGGGGGGCGGCGGCAACCTCGGGGGGGGGGGAGCGGTAGCGACGTTGGCGGCTTCGCACAGTTTCCCTCTCTGTCCCACCCTCGTCATCACATATTGACGCAGGGGCGGGACAGAGAGGGAAGTCTCTACTGCGCATTTCCGAGTGAGTACGGTCACTCGCCATTTATATGTTTGATTCCAGAAACAACTGAAGACTTATCTGTATAAAAATTTTTGTTAGGTTTCATCTTATTTCCAGCCGCACCTCGCAGGCTGCTGATTCTACTGTTACCACCAGATGTCACTCTCATTGATGATTTAAAGCTATTTCTTTTTTTCCTTCTTACTCTATCCCTACATCTTTCCTATATTACCTGGAGTTCTTTTCTGCTCTTATTATTTATTATAGACTTACGATAAAACCTACTGTGATGGTTTGTCCCCTAAGCGGTATTTTGTGTTATCCACTTTGAACCTGTTGATGGGAGTTGGAGGATTGCAAGCACCATTACCATCATTTTTTATTCCTGTTCTAGTTTCCATATGGTGGTGGTGGTGGGGGGGCACATAAGATGAAGAAGACAGAGTCAAGGTCAAATTAATATTCTGGCTCTTGATGCGGAGATAGGAAAGAACGTTTTTAAACCTGCATTAGCCAAACTGTAAAGCACAAAAATACAAGTCGACATATGCATCCAGCTTTTCCTACATTTGCACCCAGCTCTGGAACGCTTTACCTAGAAACATTAGAACTGTGAACAACCAATCTAAAATTTCGAAAAGATCTCAAGACTCACCTCTTCCGGAAAGTCTACTCAGCAGACCTGAACAAATTCATGAACAATGCATCACATCTTTCGATCTAAGAAATGAACAATACCCCTTCCACATAATCCTATTACTTCAAACTGTACGAATTTTACCACTCCAGTTACAATTAAGTGTACTTCTACCCTTATCCCACTCTGTATTGCTCACTAGAAGCTGTAGTCCCATCCCCGGAGACTTATCAGCCTCATTGGGATTACTTCTCTCTATATGCTACTATATATTCGTCCCAGAGTTGTATTCTCTTTTCCGGAACCTTATCAGCTTCCTTGCACCTACTGTTACTCTGTTTTCCACTCTGTATATATTCCCGGAGTTGGTACTCTCTTCTCCAGAACCTGTAAGCCACATTGAGCCTACTGCTATGCGGGAAAATGTGGGACACAAATGTAATAAATAAAGAAATAAAGAAGACTTAGGGCAACTATACGGCTGATAAAGCAACTTAAAACCATGCTTGGATGCAGTGGGCTTTGTGTACAGTTACTCAAGCATTGATGGTTTAACATTTTATGTATATAGATCTGCTACTAAAGGCAGTAAGTGGTCAACAGTATAGGTGTTATTCTCATTTTAATATTTAACCATTTTGGTGGTCAGTTTTTTTTTAAACACTGACCAGCATCTTTGAAATTATGAAAGATGGTAGAATGAGAGGATATGAAATGAGATTGAAGGGGGGCAGACTCAAGAAAAATGTCAGGAAGTATTTTTTCACGGAGAGAGTGGTAGATACTTGGAATGCCCTCCCACGGGAGGTGGTGGAAATGAAAACGGTAACGGAATTCAAACATGCGTGGGATAAGCATAAAGGAATCCTGTGCCGAAGGAATGGATCCGCAGGAGCTTAGTCAAGATCGGGAGGCGGGGCTGGTGGTTGGGAGGCGGGGATAGTGCTGGGCAGACTTATACCGTCTGTGCCAGAACTGGTGGTGAGAGGCGGGGATAGTGCTGGGCAGACTTATACGGTCTGTGCCAGAGCCGGTGGTTGGGAGGAGGGGCTGGTGGTTGGGAGGCGGGGATAGTGCTGGGCAGACTTATACGGTCTGTGCCAGAACTGGTGGTGAGAGGCGGGGATAGTGCTGGGCAGACTTATACGGTCTGTGCCAGAGCCGGTGGTTGGGAGGAGGGGCTGGTGGTTGGGAGGCGGGGATAGTGCTGGGCAGACTTATACGGTCTGTGCCAGAGCCGGTGGTGGGAGGCGGGGCTGGTGGTTGGGAGGTGAGGATAGTGCTGGGCAGACTTATACGGTCTGTGCCAGAGCCAGTGGTTGGGAGGAGGGGCTGGTGGTTGGGAGGCGGGGATAGTGCTGGGCAGACTTATACGCTCTGTGCCCTGAAGAGCACAGGTACAAATCAAAGTAGGGTATACACAAAAAGCAGCAAATATGAGTTATCTTGTTAGGCAGAATGGATGGACCCTGCAAGTCTTTTTCTGCCGTCATCTACTATGTTACTATGCTTGGATATTCTATGTCTGCCCATGTCCAGGTCCTTTTACCCACTACAGAAAAAGGAGGTCTTAGCATACTTTTAAAACATGCGCTGACGCTAATGCAGTGCCCCCTTTTACCACAGATTAGTAAAAGGATCCCACAGTTTAGTAAAAGGGCCAGTTGGAAAGAATATTGCCCCGATATTCAAAACTACTTAATTGGCCAGGAACATCTCCTGGCCAATTAAATAGGGTCTAAGTGCCTAACTGTGGATATTCAGTGGGAGATAGCCGTTATATCACGTAACAAAGCCAATTAGGTGTGGATATGCAGGGGCCCTTTTTCTAAGCCGCGTAGGCAACTATCAATTACAAAACTACCGCCTGACTACTGCATTTTTTCTGTGCTTCCACCATTTTCTGGCGTGCGGCGTTAACAGGGCTGTAATGGCCATTGTACATGCGTTGGCGATTACTTCCTGGTTAATGCATGAGACCTTACCACTAAGTGAATGGGTGGTGGATTATTATTATTATTATTTATAGCATTTATATCCCACAATAGTCCCACCCATGGGCAGGCCCAATGTGGCGTACAACAGTCTACAAAAGCATACAACAATTCAGCAAACAAACATACCATGGTATAAGAGCGTAAGAGAGAGAGGGTAATAGGTAAGGGGGGAAAAGGGGAAAGAGTAGCGATGAGCAGTATGTCACTACGACAGTTGTAATTCAGAAGTACGAGATGCCAGGCGGGTTTGGAGCGTAAGCTTTTCCGAAAAGAAAGGTCTTGAGGTGCTTCTTGAAGGTCGGGTGATCAGGAGTAAGTTTGACCAAGTGAGGCAGCCCGTTCCACAATTGAGCGCTAATATAGGAGAAGGTGGATGCGTAGATGGTCCTATACTTGAGGCCACAAAATACTGGATAATGGAGATTTAAGTACGAACGAGCTGATTTTTTTTTTTTTAAATTTATGAATTTGCATTTCACATTCATGTAT
Source organism: Microcaecilia unicolor (assembly GCF_901765095.1). Taxonomy (NCBI): domain Eukaryota; kingdom Metazoa; phylum Chordata; class Amphibia; order Gymnophiona; family Siphonopidae; genus Microcaecilia; species Microcaecilia unicolor. The sequence continues at coordinate 638,760,170 of NC_044032.1, forward strand.
ATACATAAATTCAGAAAATTAAGAAAAACTATTTGTTACATTTAGAACATTGTAGGAAAATAATACAATTTTTAAGACCACAATAATGTTGTCCAAGATCTAAGCAATCAAGTATTATTGAAATTAAAAGAAATAAAGGTAGAGGGACATTTCTATGTGTACAGCCGGTACATAGCATAATATTCAGGGTCTAACATTCTATTCCTTACTAGAGACAAATTCCAAAAGTTTCTGTGGTTCAAAGAAAATATAATTCTGGGAATTAAAGACTACAACACATCGACAGGGGTACTTAAGTAGGAAAGTTCCTCCTATATTATGCAATCTAGTTTTAAGCTGTAGAAAAGCTTTCCTCCTTTTTTGAGTATCCCTGGATAAGTCCGGGAAAATTTGAATCTTCGCGCCTAAGAAATCTTCATTAATATGGCGGAAATATAATTTAAAGATATTATTTCGATCTAACTCGAATGCAAATGTCACTAGCATAGTGGTTCTCTCTGTGATTACCTCTAATGAGTCTTGAAGAAAATCTGTTAGGTTCAATTGTGAAACAGGTCTCTCTTCACGAATTCCGGAAATATATTGTATTCTAGTTATTGGTGGCATATTCTCTGTCGGGATAAGCAAAATGTCTTTCAAATATTTTTTAAACATCTCCAATGGTGGCAGTAAAGGAGTTTTAGAAAAATTAAGCATTCTTAAATTATTTTTTCGAAGTTGATTTTCTAAATACTCCATTTTTCTAAACTGAGTGGTTTTTTCCTTGGAGACAGATGAAGAAAAGTTTTTTTAAAGTTTGTACCTCGGTTTCCAGAGCCTCCAGCTTAGTGTCATGGGTTCCAAGTCTGACCGAGTAGTTTTCTTGGTTCAATTTAATCTCCGCCAGTTCTCCTTGAGTTATTTTTGATGTCTGTTTCAGGATAGCGTGCAACCCCTGAATAGCGTCCCACAATACTTCAAGGGTCACAACAGCAGGACGAACGAGCTGATTTGTGGGAGTTCCTAGGCGGCAGGTTGATTAGGGTGTCCATATAAGCAGGGGCATCACCGTAAGGTCTCAGGCCCAAAATGGACATATGCCAATTTTCGGTCCCCCCCCCCCCCCCAAAAAAGGCCTTTTTTTCAGGTGCGCTGAAAAATGGATCAGTGCGCATCCAAAACACGCACCTACACTAGCACAGGCCAATTTTACGAGCACCTTAGTAAAAGGACCCCTCAGTTCCTAACCGGCTATGTTGAACGGTCAAAATAGGCCTCTTAAATTACAGGTCTATCTTTGACTGCTGAAAAGTTAAACAGCGCTGAATATCAGCATTGCTGGTTCACATTTTAGCGGCCAAAATAAACCTATTGCTGGATATGATCTGGCATTAAATATTGGGGTTTAATGCCGGTAGCAGACAGCAAACGCGCTGCCTCTGCCGGCTGAATATGGGGCCCCATGTATTTTTAAACTCATATTTCTTTTCAAGGGTTATTATATCAGCCTTACATTGTAATAGTTCTTTGTCAAATCGTTTTCCTGAAGATTTTACAGAGGATCTATCTCATCCTCCGAGTCTCAATATTTTGTACAAAGAAGTTTTACGACCTAGCAACTAACAGGTTCAAAAACTGAGAATCTGCATTTTTTCATAATTCCCTTAAGCTAAAAATTACTGAAACTCAAGGAAAAACTTTTTTAAATATTACAGAATCACTAAATTGCATTTCCACCTAAGATTTTCTTTTTGTAATTTAATATTCATTATTTTTTGACTATAGGAAATCAGAAAAAAAATAGAGAGGCAAACAAACGCTCTTTAGTAACATGGCCGGAAATGAGCATAGAACACACAAAGAATCCCAAAGAAATACAAGACGCTTAAGACCGTATTAAAGCCAAATAATCCTTAACTGTATAATTATAAGAATGTACCGTATTTTTCGGACTATAAGACGCACCAGACCATAAGACGCACCTAGGTTTTAGAGGAGGGAAATAGGAAATTTTTTTTTTCCTTTTTTCCCAACTCTAAAACCTAGGTGCTCCGGTGCGTCTTGTCCGAATCCCGCCCTCCCCCTGGCCCTGTCACCACTTCTCCCTACTCACGCAATCTTCCCTGGTGGTCTAGTGATGTCGGGGCAGGAAAGAGCCCCCTCTTTCCTGCCCAGCACGCTGCTCTCCATCCTCCTGTATGCATTGCTGCCTGACGGTCTCGGCGAGATTCAAAATGGCCGCCGAGAATTGAAGTCTCGGTGGCCATTTTGAATCTCGCCAAGACCATCAGGCTGCATACAGGAGGATGGAGAGCAGCGCGCTGGGCAGGAAAGAGGAGGCTCTTTCCTGCCCCGACGTCACTAGACCACCAGGGAAGATTGCGTGAGTAGGGAGAAGTCTACCTTCGGACTATAAGATGCACCCCCCATTTTCCTCCCAAATTTTTGGGGAAAAAAGTGTGTCTTATAGTCCGAAAAATACGGTAAGTGTTGTCATACTGGGACAAACTAAAGGTCCATCAAGCTCAGCATCCTGTTTCCAACAGTGGCCAATCCAGGTCACAAGTACTTGGCAAGATCCTAGAACAGTAAAACAGATTTTATGCTGCTTATACTAGAAATAAATATAGGAGAATATTACGAGAAACACTTATACTTTGCAAACGAGGTAAAGTCTCATATCATTACACACGGCTACTACTCACATCACTCCCGTGGTGAATCTATGCTCGACCATTAAAATCTAATCATTGACTCATACCTCCCCCATCCTATATTCTAATTGTCTGCAAAAGAGTCATCATACTATATTCCCTATTTTCGATGACAGTTATGTCCCTGTAGGAGAAGCAATAGTGGGTATTATGAAACATCACTGGGACGTAATGAGGTCCCACCCCTTGTTTATGAACCATACATTAAGGACAGCATTCTCACGCTCGCAGAATTTGAAAGAAATTCTGAGCCCGGCTCAGTTACCTACTGTCATCAAAAATAGTGATCGGAGAGCAATGCCAGATCTAGTAGGACACCTCATGCATGATTACAGAAGAGGGGCTAGATTTTACACATAATGGTATAACATACAAGTTGAGAGGACACACTACGTGCCGCACCACAGGGACAGTTTATTACATCAAGTGTCCTTGTGAGAAGCTTTATATAGGTAAATCTATTAGATCATTATGTATCAGAATGATAGAACATAAGTCTTGGTTAGTTGCACGTAATTTTGGGGCTCCCCTGGTACAGCGTTGTTTAGCGAGGAATCATTCCTTCGCGGATTTAAAATGTAAGGTGATAGAACGAGTGGACCCGTCAGACAGAGGTGGAGATTTCAATAGAAAGCTCTTACAACGTGAGACCTTCTGGATACACCGATTAGATACGGTGGAACCAAAAGGTCTTAATACTTACTTGCAGTGGGGTTGTTTTTTGTAAAACACCGGTCTGTGGGAAGAAGAAGGATATGAGAAACAGCTGTTTCCGGGTACATGGCCAGTTAAAAATCGGCGTGCCAGCCATTTTGAACACACAGCAAATAGCTAGGATGAGACACACAACAGTAAGTCTGTTACCGTGAGTTTTATTTTTGAAGGAGCACTTTAGGATGAGTTCGATGTTTTACCTTTGACACGTTTACGTGGTTTTTTTGTTAGGTTAAACGGTGTGGGAGTACCCTTTGACGAAGCATTGCGAAACAGGCACCTGTCGGGGTACACAGGCACACCAGTTTCGGAAAGAGGAGCATACCAGCTCGTTAAGCTAAGTGTCTTGGGAATACAATATAGTATGATGACTCTTTTGCAGACATTTAGAATATAGGTATGAGTCAATGATTAGATTTTAATGTATGAGCATAGATTCACCACGGGAGTGATGTGAGTAGTAGCCGTGTGTAATGATATGAGACTCTGCCTCATTTGCAAAGTATACGTGTTTCTAGTAATATTCTCCTATATATATATATATTTTTGTCGGTTTGAATAAGGATTAGAGGAGAAAGCAAAAGCCGTTTATTTTTTGATATACTAGAAATAAGACATGGATTTTCCCAAGTCCATCTTAATATTGGCTTATGGACTTTTCTTTTAGGAAACTATCCAAACCTTTTTTTAAACCCTGCTAAGCTAATTTCTTTTACTACAATCTCTGGCAAAAAAATTCCAGAGTTTAATCACACGTTGAGTAAAGAAATATTTTCTCTGATTTGATTTAAATTTACTACTTTGCAGCTTCATTGCATACCCCCTAGTCCTAGTATTTTTTTTGAAAGAGTAAACAAGTGATTCACGTCTACCCGTTCCACTCCACTCATTATTTTATAGACCTCTATTATATCTCCCCTCAGCCGTTTTTTCTCCAAGCTGAAAAACCCTAGAGGGGCATAATCAAACGCGAACGCCTATCTCCATGGGCGTCTTATGTCTGAAAACGGGTACGTGAAGAGGCGGGACAGCCCATATTTTTGAAAAAAATGGATGTCCATCTTTTTTTCCGATAATATGGTTTGTATGGACCAAATGCCATGGATTTGTTCGTTTCTGAGCTGGGCGTTTGTTTTTTTTAGCGATAATGGAAACTAAAAACACCCAGCTCAAAAACGTCCTAATCCGAGCCATTTGGTCGTGGGAGGGGCGAGGATTCGTAGTACACTGGCCCCCCTGATATGCCAGGACACCAACTGAGTACCCTAGAGGTCAATGCGGTGGACTTCAGAAAAAGCTCCCACATGCATAGCTCCCTTACCACGGGTGCTGAGCACCCAACCCTTCTCCCCCAAAACCCACTACCCACAAATGTACAACACTACCATAGCTCTTAGGGGTGAAGGGGGCACCTACATGTGGGTACAGTGGGTTTTGGAGGCCTCCCATTTACCAGCACAAGTGTGACAGGTAGGGGGGGATGGGCCTGGGTCCACATGCCTGAAGTGTACTGCGGTACCCACTAAAAGTGCTCCAGGGACCTGCATACACGCAGGCCTCTAGGACTTGTTGCTGCTATATAACTTTGGCACACCAGTTGACACCTGAAGACTAATCTCTCCGAAAACGTCCTTTATTGGAATAAGCACGTTTATTTATTTATTTATTTGGGGGCATTTATTCCTTGCTCTTTCCCGCTCAATAGCAGGTTCAGTGCGGCTTACAAAGTATGGTACAAAGTATCACAGAGATAATAAAGGGATGGAAACAATGTATCAAAGAGATGACATAATTACTTCGATTAGGTTCAGTTTGGTACGATGTATCACAGAGATGATACAAAGTATGGAACAAAGTGTCGCAGGGATGGCATAATTTCATAGAGTGGGACAGTAGTAAGAGATGTATTGAAGGGATTGGAGCGTGGGTGATATAGTGGTATGGAGTTATGTTTGAGAATTAGGACGGGTCGTAGGCTTGTTTGAAGAGGTAAGTCTTCAGCAGTTTTCGGAAGGATAGATGCTCAGTGGTTTTTCGGATGTGTCGAGGTATGGCATTCCAGAGTTGGCTGCCTATTACAGAGAAGTTGGATGCGTTGTAGGTTTTGTATTTAAGGCCTTTGCAGTTAGGGAGATGGAGATATGTTCTAGAAGTACTGGTCCAGTTTCAGGTTGGAAATGTAGCTTGGGGATTTGCAGATCAGAGGTTGTGCCCCACTGACAACGAGTCTCCTGAAGAGTTATGCTAGAGGGGATTTGCAGTTCTCTGTAGGATAGTACAGAAAAACCATGGCTTCCGCTGCGCGAATGGGTGAGGCAGATCCTAATTATATACACTCCCTGGTACTGAGATTAGCAGTAGGTCAGAGCTGGCAAAATGTTGTACAATGCCCTCTTTCAGCAACATTCAAGGTAAGAACTAGGGAGACTAGTTAATAAAGTTTGCTTTTTTTTTTTAATTTAGTCTAACTGTGTTTATCAATAACCTACAGTTTCTCTTTTAAACCCAATCTTTAAATTACCAAGCACAGAGCAAAATAATGTCACTTACCCAGAGAAATGTCCTCTTCTCTCAGAATTTCTCAGAAAAAAAGTCAGAAAGTAAAATAAAATAAAATTACAAAAATATATGAGGCAACTATAAAACAAAATCAGCAATAAGAAATGAAAGGATATCTTATTCTATAATGATGTGCATGTAAATCCTAATTTGCATACATATTTGGGGGCACAGATAGGGGCATTTCTGTGTGCATTCCCAAATGTTATTGTCACGTTTTCCAAAGCAGGAACTAGGTTTGTGAGCCCTTGGGCCACTGCCGAGGAGCGGCAGTGGCAGGCAAACCACCCCACACCAGGAACAAGACAGAACTCAGATAGGAACAGCAAGACTTCACCTGCACTAGCTGCCCTTCCCCAGGAGTTGAGACCCTGGCTGCAGGCAGCTGACAGGACTTACAGGAAAGGGCAGGAACTGGAAGCTGCAAGCAGCCACTAAAACAGGGAAGAAACACGGGACAGAACTGAAAGCTGCCAGGCAGCCACTGAACAAGAAACACAGACAAACAGAAACTAAACACAAAAAGACAAACAAGGAACAAGTCTAGGAAACAAACAATAACCCTAAGCTAAACTACACACAGACTAACTAGAATCAGACAAGGACCTAGAATAAAAACCAAGCTAGGCAGAAGTGCAACAAGCACCAACAAGCCAGGGCCTTAGGCGATGCAAAGGCAAAGCAAATAATTTCCAACTGGCTAATAAGCCCAGCAGCAGCTGAGGCTCACTGCAGCAATCACCAGGCAACTACGGGTGATGTGTAGGTTCAACCAAAGCAAGCAAGTCTGGCAGCCCGGAAGATCCGGATCGGACTGGGCTGAAATCTGGAACAGGTGACAATAACCAGACAGTCCATAGCAGCCACCAGGTGGCGAGAGGAAGGAGAGCATGAAACATGGGCACAACCGTGACAGTTATGCACATTGATACAGAATATGGTCAAACTGCATCTAACTCGTAGCAGGCCTAATTGCAGGCATCTACAGTTAGTACATAAGTACATAAGTAATGCCATACTGGGAAAAGACCAAGGGTCCATCGAGCCCAGCATCCTGTCCACGACAGCGGCCAATCCAGGCCAAGGGCACCTGGCAAGCTTCCCAAATGTACAAACATTCTATACATGTTATTCCTGGAATTTTGGATTTTTCCAAGTCCGTTTAGTAGCGGTTTATGGACTTGTCCTTTAGGAAACCGTCCAACCCCTTTTTAAACTCTGCTAAGCTAACCGCCTTCACCACTTTCTCCGGCAACGAATTCCAGAGTTTATAGTTTATAGTTTATAACTAAGTGTGATTCTATAAAGGACGCATACTCTTTATAGAATCATGCTAAGCGCGTTAAATTTTCTGCACCCTTTTTTTGTGTATAGAATATACCCCCACATGTGTATAGATCATTAGAGTCAATGGGACCGATATTCAGCCGGCGAGCACAGCCAGCATAAGTGCCACATTTATTTATTTATTTGTTACATTTGTATCCCACATTTTCCCACCTATTTGCAGGCTCAATGTGGCTTACATAGTACCATAAAGGCGATCGCCAAGTCCGGTATGGAAACAAATACAATTTGATGTTAGGTCGGGTAGGTTGGTATATTCAGGTACATAGGGATCGAGGGTAGGAAAGAATATATAGAGGGGCATAATCGACCAGAAACGCCTATCTCCATGGGCGTTAATCTCCGAGAACGGGTCCGTGAAGGGGCGGAGTGTACCGTATTTTTAAAAAAAAATAGACGCCCATGTTTTATTCGCCAAGGTGTGAGCTGGGCGTTTTTGCTTTTCACCGATAATGGAAAATGAAATCGCCCAGCTCAAAAACGAATAAATGCAAGGCATTTGTTCGTGGGAGGGGCCAGGATTCATAGTGCACTGGTCCCCCTCACATGCCAGGACACCAACCGGGCACCCTAGGGGGCACTTTTACAAAAACAAAAAAAAAGGTAAAAGAGCTCCCAGGTGCATATCACCCTTCCCTTGGGTGTTGAGCCCCCCAAATCCCCCTCAAAACCCACTGCCCACAAGTCTACACCATTACTATAGCCCTAAGAGGTGAAGGGGGGCACCTACATGTGGGTACAGTGGGTTTGGGGGGGTTGGACGACTAGTAGCATTAAGCAGCACAATTGTAACAGGTACGGGGGGGGGGGATGGGCCTGGGTCCACCTGCCTGACGTCCACTGCACCCCCTAACAACTGCTCCAGGGACCTGCATACTGCTGCTTGGGAGGAGGATATGACATTTGAGGGTGAAAGTAAAAAGTTGTGAAACATCATTTGTTGTGGTGGGAGGGGGTTAGTGACCACTGGGGGAGTCAGGGGAGGTCATCCCCGACTCCCTCTGGGGGTCATCTGGTCATTTAGGGCACTTTTTGGGGCCTTATTCGTCAAAAAACAGGGTCCAGGAAAAGTGCCCTAAATTCTAGCTACAAACGCATCCATTATCGGCGAAGGGCGCCCATCTCTGTTCGGGTGATAACCACGCCCCAGTTCCGCCTTCACCACGCCTCCGACACTCCCCCGTCAACTTTGTCCGCATCCGCGACGGAGTGCAGTTGAAAGCGTCCAAAGTTCGGCTTTCGATTATGCCGCTTTATTTGTTTTTGTGAGAAGAACGCCCATCTCCCGATTTAGGTCGGAACTTGGGCGTTATTCTTGTTCGATTATAAGCTGGATAGTGTCCAGTACAGTCTAAGGTTTTGCTGTGTTGCAGATTTGATGCATCTAATTTATGTCGGTGGGGAATGCTTTTCTGAATAAGTAGGTCTTTAATGATCTCCTGAAGTTTAGATGGTTGTAGATTGATTTCACAGACTTTGGCAGTGCATTCCACAATTGAGTGCCTACGTAGGAGAAGTTGGATGCATGAGTTAGTTTGTATCTGAGTCCTTTGCAGCTTGGGTAGTGGAGATTCCGGTAGGTACGTGATGCTTTGGTTCTGTTTCTGGTTGGGAGACGGATCAGGTCGACCATATATCCTGGAACTACACCGTGGATAATCTTGTGGACCAAGGTGCAGATTTTGAAGGTGATACGTTCCTTGATTGGGAGCCAGTGCAGTTTTTCTCGGAGGGGTTTGGCACTTTCGAAGCGTGTTTTATGGTTGAACATTTTTTATTGGTGAGTTGGTATAAATTACAAATTTTTCAAGCTGATGATAAACAAATAAAACTTCTGTACTAAGAATGTAGCTCATCGTGACAACTCATTATCAAGCATCACCAATCTTTTAACTTTAAGCCCCAACCCACCCCTTTCCCTTTGTATTCCAACCTTCTTATTAAGACCGATATCAAGCTGTCTACGTATCAGCATGTACTGTATATGCAAAGCCCCACAAACAAAATCAACTTCATTCCCTCTACCTTCCCCCCATAAACCCTGTCCCTGATGGCTCCCCGAGCCTGTGTGCTGATAACCCGGGTAAGCCCCTACCCCCCCCCCATTTCCCAACCCACTCCGGAATGAGTAATCAGCCCATATTCACTTGTCCCCCCTCCAAGCCTACAGCAAGTTTAAAACCAAGCTACGGCCTCGGGGGCTTAACCCCTGTAAGTATGGGTTCCAAATCAATAAGAATTGTTTTTCCCTTTTTTCGAAGCGTGTTTTACCAAATATCAGCCTGGCTGCTTTGTTTTGACTTGAACACTGGATATTCAATGCTAGGTCGTTTCTGGTGACTGGTATTGAATATCCATTTTTTGAGGGTGCTGGAACTTAACCGGTTAAGCCGATACTCAGTGTCAGCCAGTTACGTTCATAGTGGTTAAAGATAGGACTGCTAGTTTAACCGCTAAACCCAGTGCTGAATATCAGCACTAGCTGGCTATATCACGAGATATAGTCGGTTAGCCGCAATGGGAGAGAGTCTATATATGGTGCCTAGAAAATCTGCATGGAAATAATTTTTGCCTAAGTTTATTCGTTAAGATTTAGGCTTGGTATATAGAATCTGCTTAGTTGATACCCCAGTGCCTGCATCCATTTACGCCAGTGAAAATGTGGTGTAAATCCCTGCGCATAGATTCACGCAGACTGGGCCATATTCTATATCAGCCCACGTAAATTTGGGAATGCCCATGAAATTCCTATTTCCCCACCCATTCAGTGCCCATGGCCACGCCCCATTTGAACTGCATGCTTTAGAATTTAGGCACGATTCGTTACAGAATATGCTTAGCGAGTTATGCACGTAAATTTTAAGTATTGCCAATTAGTGTTCATTATTGCTTGTTAAGTGCTGTTAACAATGCTGATTGGCTTGTTAAACCAATTAAATTACGCGCATTGTTATAAAATACACTTAGATTTTAGTGCAAATCTCTAGACACGCTATATAGAATCCAACGGTATGTGCTAACCACTATTATTCAGCGCAGATAACCGGCTGTCTCCTAACGTTATTTAACTGGCCAGGAGCCCTTCCTGGCCAGTTAAATAGTGCTGAATATCGGGGGGGGGGGGGGGGGGGGGGGGGTTGTTCCTTCCAAGTTGTGAGGGAGTCCTCCACTTATAATTCTGCCAGTAGGGGGTTCTATTTCAACATCACATTTTATTGAAAATGCGAGGGACATGCAAGTTCTACAGGACTCCAGAGGACCTGCCTGTCCCTTGGGATTGAAAACAGAATATTACATTATATTACAAACTAAGTAAAAAAGGCCCATTTCTGACACAAATGAAACGTGTGCTAGCAAGGTTTTCCTCAGAGTGTGTATGTTTGAGAGAGTGTGTGTGAGAGTGACTGTGTGAGAGAGAGAGAGAGAGAGAGAGAGAATGAATGTGCGAGTGTGTGTGTGTGTGTGTGTGTGAGAGAGAGAGAGAGAGAGTGAGACTGGGTGCGAGTGTGTCTGTGAGAGAGAGAGTGTGTGTGTGTGAGCATGAGAGTATGTGCCCGGGCCCCCCTCCCTCCCAGTTCCATCGTCCCCCCTCCCTCCCTCCAAGTTCCAGGGTTGTTGTCCCCCTCCCTCCTTCCGAATTCCAGGGTCATCCTCTCCCTCCCTCCATGCCTCCGAGTTCCAGGGTTGTCCCCTTCCTGCCTCCCTCCGAGTTTCAGGGTCCCCTCCCTCCCCTGCATTCATCAATATGCAGGCAACGTCCTCTGTGCCCTGCCCCCTCCATCCATCCATTTGCAGCATCTCTCCCCTGCCCCCTCCACCTCCCTCCGAGTTCCAGGCCCCCCTCCCTCCCTCCCTCCCCCTCCGAGTTCCAGTGTCCCCCTCCCTCCCTCTCAGTTCCAGGGTCCAATGGAACTGGGAGGGAGGGGGACAGAGAACGTTGGAGGAGTGACATCAGGAGATGGTTACAATCCCAGTGACACACATTGGAACGTTTTAGGAGAACGTTGGAGGAGTGATGTCAGCAGGTGGTTACGATCCCAGTGAGACACATTAGAATGTAGGAGGAGCAAATTATTATATTAGAAGATTCATATTCATATTCCGCCAGAACCGATATACTCATATCACCCCTCTCCTCAGGTCACTTCACTGGCTTCCGATCAGATACCGCATTCAATTCAAGCTTCTCCTTCTTACCTACAAATGCACTCAGTCTGCTGCCCCTCACTACCTTTCTACCCTCATCTCCCCTTACATTCCCGCCCGTAACCTCCGTTCACAGGGTATAATCCCTCCTCTCAGTACCCTTCTCCACCACCGCCAACTCCAGGCTCCGCTCATTCTGCCTCGCCTCACCCTATGCTTGGAACAACCTTCCTGAGCCCTTACGCCAAGCCCCCTCCCTGCCCATCTTCAAGTCTTTGCTTAAAGCCCACCTCTTCAATGCTGCGTTCGGCACCTAACCCTTACCGTTCAGTGAATCCAGACTGCCCCAATTTGACTGCCCCTATCGGACCGACCGTTCACTTGTCTATTAGATTGTAAGCTCTTTGAGCAGGGACTGTCTCTCTTTGTTAAATTGTACAGCGCTGCGTAACCCTAGTAGCGCTCTAGAAATGTTAAGTAGTAGTAGTAGTATTACATATAGCAGTGATTTAACCAGAGCTGAGATTGTGATGTCATAATGCCTCATTTCACCAATGCCTAAGAGCCAACCTCATCAGTGATGTCACAATGGCTTGATTGTCCTATGTCTCACTCTTATCTATTAGATTGTAAGCTCTTTGAGCAGGGACTGTCTCTCTTTGTTAAATTGTACAGCGCTGCGTAACCCTAGTAGCGCTCTAGAAATGTTAAGTAGTAGTAGTAGTAATACATATAGCAGTGATTTAACCAGAGCTGAGATTGTGATGTCATAATGCCTCATTCCACCAATGCCTAAGAGCCAACCTCATCAGTGATGTCACAATGGCTTGATTGTCCTATATTTGTCTCACTCTTATCTATTAGATTGTAAGCTCTTTGAGCAGGGACTGTCTCTCTTTGTTAAATTGTACAGCGCTGCGTAACCCTAGTAGCGCTCTAGAAATGTTAAGTAGTAGTAGTAGATTCTTATATTCCACACAGTTCTATGGGGATAACAATAAGAAAAACTGGGACAATCCAGGAGTTAGCATAATCAATAACTAGAGACACATACACATAATTTTTAAAAATATATCTAAAAATAAATTATCAGTTGTTTGATGTCAAATATGTTAGGAATGAAAAAGTCTTCACAGCTTTTCTAAATAGCACAATTTTTCTGTAGTCTAATTGAAGATGAAAGAAAATTCCATATCAAAGCCACCTGATATGGAAAAGAAGATGCTAATTATCTTTGATATCTAACTTTATGTACGGTTGAAAACATAGCAATATCTGATTTCAAAGAGAATGTTTGTTACCGTCTTGTAAAGGCAGAACATGAGCCGCCCTTTTTATATAGGAGACCTTTACTAAGCCATACTAAAAAGTGGCCTGTGTTCATTTTAGCGCATAGGTTTCCCGCGGCCTGAGACCACTTTTTACGCAGCAGTAAAATGGCTACAATTTCAGGGCCCCTTTTACCAAGCTGCTGTAAAGGGGGGGCCGGTACTGGCGTCGGCATGTGTTTTCTACGTGCGCCGAGGCCCTCTTTTACCGCAGCTGGTAAAAGGGAAGTCTCACTTTCCTACAGGAAATGGCTGGGTGGCAAGTAAAGGGGAAAGGGAAATGGGACTTGATATACCGCCTTTCTGAGGTTTTTGCAACTACATTCAAAGCGGTTTACATATATTCAGGTACTTATTTTGTTCCAGGGGCAATGGAGGGTTAAGTGACTTGCCCAGAGTCACAAGGAGCTGCAGTGGGAATCAAACTCAGTTCCCCAAGATCAAAGTCCACTGCACTAACCACTAGACTACTCCTCCACTAGCAACATTCCATGTAGAAGCCTTCCCTTGCAGATCAGGAATGCGGCCGCGCAGGCTTCTTCTGTTTCTGTAAGTCTGATGTCCTGCACGTACGTGCAGGACGTCAGACTCACAGAAACAGAAGCCTGCGCGGCTGTGTTGCTAATCTGCAAGGGCAGGCTTCTACATGGAATGTTGCTAGTGGAATAGCAACATTCCATGTAGAATCTTCAAATAGTTTCAACATTCCATTTAGAATTTCAAATAGAGAAATGGGACTTGAAATACCACCTTTCTGAGGTTTTTTTTAACTACATTCAAAGCGGTTTACATATATTCAGGTACTTATTTTTGTACCAGGGACAATAGAGGGTTAAGTGACTTGCCCAGAGTCACAAGGAGCTGCAGTGGGAATCGAACTCAGTTCCCCAGGGTCAAAGTCCACTGCACTAACCACTAGGCTACTCCTCCACTAGCAACATTCCATCTAGAAGTCTGCCCTTGCAGATCAGCAATGGGGCCGCGCAGGTATGTGCAGGACGTCAGACTCACAGAAACAGAAGCCTGCGCGGCTGTGTTGCTAATCTGCAAGGGCAGGCTTCTACATGGAATGTTGCTAGTGGAATAGCAACATTCCATGTAGAATCTTCAAATAGTTTCAACATTCCATTTAGAATTTCAAATAGAGAAATGGGACTTGAAATACCACCTTTCTGAGGTTTTTTTTAACTACATTCAAAGCGGTTTACATATATTCAGGTACTTATTTTTGTACCAGGGACAATAGAGGGTTAAGTGACTTGCCCAGAGTCACAAGGAGCTGCAGTGGGAATCGAACTCAGTTCCCCAGGGTCAAAGTCCACTGCACTAACCACTAGGCTACTCCTCCACTAGCAACATTCCATCTAGAAGTCTGCCCTTGCAGATCAGCAATGGGGCCGCGCAGGTATGTGCAGGACGTCAGACTCACAGAAACAGAAGCCTGCGTGGCCGTGTTGCTGATCTGCAAGGGCAGGCTTCTACATGGAATGTTGCTAGTGGAATAGCAACATTCCATGTAGAATCTCAAATGGTAGCAACAGAATCTCAATAGTAGCAACATTCCATGTAGAATCTACAAATAGGTTCAACATTCCATTCAGAATCTCAAATAGGGAAATGGAACTTGATATACCACCTTTCTGAGGTTTTTGCAACTACATTCAAAGCGGTTTACATATATTCAGGTACTTATTTTGTACCTGAGGCAATGGAGGGTTAAGTTACTTGCCCAGAGTCACAAGGAGGTGCAGTGGAAATTGAATTCAGTTAACCAGGATCAAAGTCCACTGCACTAACCACTAGGCTACTCCGCCACACTTGCTGTGCTGCCATTTTAGGGAGAGCCCTTACTGCTACCCATTGAGGTGGCGGTAAGGGCTCCTGCGTTAACCCAGCAGTAGTCGGGCAGCGCACGGCACTGCCCGATTACCACCGGGTACACTCCTGCACTACAAAAATAAATATATTTTTATAGCACCGGAAATGATAGTGCGCTAGGGGTTGGAAGTAACCCTGGGCTGCTGCGGTAGCCTGGTGGTACTTCCTATATAGTGAACAGTAAGCTCGCGTTGGACTTACCTCCGCTTAGTAAAAGGAGCCCATAGTTTTTCCACTAATTTCACAATTAGTGCATAGCCATTAGCGCCTGACCCTTAACGCCACCTGTTTACTAGTTAGTAAGAGCTCCCATGCTAATCAGGAAGGCCACGGCAATTTACCCATGCTACCCGATTAGCACAGGGTACACCAACTCTCTGCCTCTAAACACGCCATAGCGCTTCCCGCAGTACTGCGCTTTTAGCACGTGGTAAGCACTAAAAACAGAACTGTTCAGAAGGGCATACCCCACCAACCCAACATAAAAAACCTGGACACCTGCGACACAACTTAACCAAAGATCGTAACGGACATATCCTAACTCTTCCGTTCCCTCTCTAAGTTCTCCCCAATTGTCTTTACCATACACGTATCTCACTCTACCATAATATCACCTTGATATTAATCGCAACTTGTATTTGTTCATACCGAAATCGGTTAACGTCGATTACGGTACCATGTAAGCCACATTGAGCCTGCAAAAAGGTGGGAAAATGTGGGATACAAATGCAACAAATAAAATAAATAATAAATAAATATGCATAGATTTAGGTGCTGAAATATCAACTAAGCCTACTCTATAATCGGTGCCTAAATCTAGTTTCCGATTATAGAATACGCTTAGAACCCTTTTTACTAAGCCGCGTAGGTGCCTACGCATGCCGAATGTGTGCCGAATTGGAGTTACCACCCGGTTACCATGTGGCCCTTTTGGTAATTTCAATTTTGGTGCGCTTCTGCTACACGTGTCTGAAAAATAATTTTTATTTTTTGACGTGCATGACAGACACGCACTAAGTGGCATTTGACGTGCGTGGCTCATTACCGCCCAGATTCTTTACTGCTAGGTCTATGGTTGACGGTAAGGTCTCAGACCCCAAATGGACGCTCGGCAATTTTGATTTTCGGGGGAAAAAAGAGGCCTTTTTTACAGGCGCACTAAAAAGTGGATCATCGCGCATCCAAAACCCGCATTTACACCACCGCAAGTCATTTTTCGGCGCACCTTTGAAAATGGACCCCTTAGTTGGCACTGATGTTGGCGCCAATTTTTTTTTTCCTATACCTTTTGACTTTATTCAAAACTAGTAAAAAAGGCCCGTTTCTGACACAAATGAAACGGGTGCTAGCAAGGTTTTCCTTTTAGTGTGTATGTTTGAGAGAGTGTGTGTGAAAGTGACTGTAAGAGTGAGAGAGAGAGAGTGAATGTGCAAGTATGTGTGTGTGACAGAGAGAGAGAGTGAGACTGTGTGCGAGTGTGTCTGTGAGAGAGTGTGTGTGATTCTCCTCTCTCCCCTGCCCCCCTGCAGCCACCCAGTGATTCTCCTGTCTCCCCTGCCCCCCCTCCAGCCACCCAGCGATTCTCCTGTCTCCCCTGCCCCCCTCCAGCCACCCAGCGATTCTCCTCTCTCCCGTGATTATCTCCATCGAAGCTGCTGCGTTATTGAAAGCCCTGCCCATCTCTAGCCTTCCCTTCGAGTTCGTTCCTTCAGAGTCCCGCCCTCGTGGAAAGAGGAAATGACATCAGAAGGCGGGACTGCCTCGCCTCACCCCATGCTTGGAATAAACTCCCTGAGCTCATACGCCAGGCCCCCTCCCTGCCCATCTTCAAATCCTTGCTCAAAGCCCACCTCTTCAATGTCGCCTTCGGCACCTAACCACTTCACCTCTATTCAGGAAATCTTGACTGCCCCAACTTGACATTTCGTCCTTTGGATTGTGGGCTCCTTCGAGCAGGGACTGTCCTTCTTTGTTAAACTGTACAGCGTTGCATAACCCTAGTAGCGGTCTAGAAATGTTAAGTAGTAGTAGTAGGAACGAACTCGAAGGGAAGGCTGGAGACGGGAGGGCTTTCAATGACGCGGCCGCTTCGACGGAGGTAATCATGCTTCCACGGAGGTAATCAGGGGAGCGAGGAGAATCGCTGGGTGGCTGGAGGGGGCAGGGGAGCGAGGAGAATCTCTGCAGACTGACTATTCTTCTCTGCTAATTAATTAATCACTGCTGTCTAACTGCATTAATTAAGAGGTTTTTGCAGAGGACACCCAAAAGTGTAATCAATGAGGAAGAGAGAAATTCCTTATTTAATATTAATCATGCTGGTGACGTCACGTTCCTTTGCCTAGCAACTCTGCAGAGTTCCCTTCCCTCTCACTGTTCTGCCCTCGACGTCATCACATTTTGACACGAGGGCGGGACAGAGAGAGATGGTGACAGACTTAAGAACCTTACGAACGCTTCACTCAGTGTGCCACGGAGTCAGCTTCACAACGTTGGAGGTGCAAATTATTATAGTAGATATGTATAGGCTAGAAAATATATGACTTACTATGGACAGTACTTACAGAGAGCTTCAAGTTTAGAGAATTGATTGAATCAGCACAGAACACCTGTTATCCTGGAGCAGCAAATCTCTTTAAAATCAACTTTGTGTCCACCACCTTAATGATATGCAAATCTAGATGACTTATTTAAATTACCGTCTTATCTTCCTGTGTGATTTTCAAGGTCTAACAGCAATGCAGAACTTCTGGTAAGAGTCTGTAAATCTGCTTAGGGGATTTTACTACTTCCTATAAAACTTTACAGAACTGGATTCTAATTGAATGATATCAATGTATTATAGTTTATAGATATACTGAACTAACATGTTAGCCTAGAAAGTAATAAAACATGAGACTGCTACTGTTTTATGTGCCTCTGCATCAAATTAGATGGCCTCTTGCAAAAGGAAGCATAAAAGTGAGAGAATAGCTACAATGCGGATATACATTGAAGATGAATTACCTCAGTGTATAAAGATTTGTTATTAGCATCTGACTAAAACCCCATAAACTTAACATTCAATTAAATTTGGATACAAAGTACAGTTTTAGTATATATCAGTTCATGCAATTAATATATACAGATATTTAACAGGGCAGTCAGCTAAGTACTGTGTCAAAATTTTCCTCTCCATCCACTGACGAAAAGACGGTCTATTGGAAAAAAACAAAAATGCTATTTCCCTATGAGAACGAAGAAGACAAGGTGTAGGGAAGGACCAAACGTTATCCACTGAAAGAATCAAACCCAGAGGTCAGAATCTGCAACAGAGTGGACACCCGGGAGGGAGTGGAAAACATGAAAAAGGATCTGAGGAAGCTAAAAGAATGGTCTAAGGTTTGGCAATTAAAATTCAATGCGAAGAAATGCAAAGTGATGCACTGGGAATAGAAACCCTCGGGAGATGTATGTGTTATGCGGGGAGAATCTGATAGGTACGGACGGGGAGAGGGATCTTGGGGTGATAGTACCTGAGGATCTGAAGGCGACAAAACAGTGTGACAAGGCGGTGGCCGTAGCTAGAAGGTTGTTAGGCTGTATAGAGAGAGGTGTGACCAGCAGAAGAAAGGAGGTGTTGATGCCCCTGTATAAGTCGTTGGTGAGGCCCCACCTAGAGTATTGTGTTCAGTTTTGGAGGCCGTACCTTGCGAAGGATGTAAAAAGAATTGAAGCGGTGCAAAGAAAAGCTACGAGAATGGTAAGGGATTTGCGTTACAAGACGTATGAGGAGAGACTTGATGACCTCAACATGTATACTCTGGAAGAAAGGAGAAACAGGGGTGATATGATACAGACATTCAAATATTTGAAAAGTATTAATCCGCAAACGAACCTTTTCCGGAGATGCGAAGGCGGTAGAATGAGAGGACATGAAATGAGATTGAAGGGGGGCAGACTCAAGAAAAATGTCAGGAAGTATTTTTTCACGGAGAGAGTAGTGGATGCTTGGAATGCCCTACCGCGGGAGGTGGTGGAAATGAAAACGGTAACAGAATTCAAACACGCGTGGGATAAACATAAAGGAATCCTATTCAGAAGGAATGGATCCTAAGGAGCTTAGCCGAGATTGGGTGACAGAGCCAGCCGGTGGTGGGAGGCGAGGATAGTGCTGGGCAGACTTATATGGTCTGTGCCCTGAAGAGGACAGGTACAAATCTAAGTAGGGTATACACAAAAAGTAGCACATATGAGTTTGTCTTGTTGGGCAGACTGGATGGACCATGCAGGTATTTTTCTGCCGTCATTTACTATGTTACTATGAAATGCAAATTTATTGTCCAAAAATCAATCAGATACAATCAGACTCAATAAGAATCATTAGGTTCTAGACTCAACACGGAGCAGTGTTTCAACAATCCAGTGCCTGACTCACCAGTCAATATGTCTGATATATAGTATAAGTAAACTTATTCAACCACTAGGACTCCACATATATCCCTGTGAAACAGCTCTCTCTACAAACGGCAGCATATTCCCACAGCCTGTCACAGTGCATCTGATTGTACCTGATTGATTTTTGGACAATAAATTTGGATTTCATCCAGATTTTGACCTCTGGGTTTGATTCTCTCATTGGATGGCTTTTGGTCTTTCCATACTCCTTGTCTAAGATGGTCTATTTGCCAACTACAAATACATTTTTACAAAGGAGCTTTAGATAGACTATTGGGGGTAATTTTATAAAGTCGTTGTAGAGCATATGTGGCAATACATCATGTAAAATTGTGATAGGAGTGATTAATCTAAATGCATAATTGTGTACTTTCCAACTGTAGTTCGTGTCTTTTCCGCATGCTACCTGCAAGTCTTTTTCTTATTCTTTTAAAAATATTTCTACTCATTTTTATTTTGCACATGGTATCCATGTAACAGGCAATAACGGGGGGAAGTTATCAAGGTATGATGTTATTCCAGCAGCCTGAGAGCTTCGGGCTACAAAGCTATGGACCCTCCCCAGCTTATATTCCCCTCCCCCAAAGGCCAGGAGCCTCAACAGCTGAAACCCCCTGACTACATCCACCCTCTGCCTCTCACTCTCCTCTTTACCACCCACACTTCCCAGATAGCACTCAACCCCCTCAAGGGGCTACCTTTTCACCATTGGTGGTCCAAGGGGGTCTTCAAGCAAGAACAATGTCCACTCACTTCTGCCCCTCAAACCTTGAGGCACTGTTTGTTGTTTTGGCTGTCAGTTGTCCTCAAGCTTCAAGTTTATTAAAGACTTTCTATCCCACACAACAGAAAACCATCTGAACGGCGTACAATCTTAAAAAAAAAAAGGAGAAAGCCCCATCAGTGGAAGTCCTCCTCCATGCAAAGCCTGGCAGTTAGTGATTCTTATCCATGGCCATCGCTGTTCCCCCCCTCACTCCACACACATGCATGTTTTTTGTAGAACTGAGCATGCTTGAGGGAGGCCTACTCCCATGCATGCACAAACTTCAAGAGTAGAACAGGGCTGAGTGCATATTTTTCCCGGTGTCCAAATCTGTACGCTATATGATTGAAATTCTACAGCTCCTTCTACAATCTATTCCTCCACTATCAAGGGATTTTACCTACCACCATTTAAAAAGAAATCAGCTGAAGGAAGATTTGAAAACACCTCACCGATCTCTAAAAACAGATCTTTTTGGAATCTTGGCTTTTTCTTCTAATTTGTTGGTTACCATGATAAGTACATAAGTATTGCCATACTGGGAAAGACCAAAGGTCCATCAAGCCCAGCATCCTGTTTCCAAGAGTGGCCAATCTAGGTCACAAGTACCTGGCAGAAACCCAAACAATAGCAACATTCCATGTAGAACCCCAAAGAGTAGCAAGATTCTAGAATTCTAAAGAATAACAAGATTCCATGCAGACTTTCAAAGTGTATAGCAACATTCCATTTAGAACCCCAAAGAGTAGCAAGATTCCATTCAGAATCCTAAGTACATAAGTGTTGCCATACTGGGAAAGACCAAAGGTCCATCAAGCACAGCACCCTGTTTCCAAGAGTGGCCAATCCAGGTCACAGGTACCCGGCAAGATCCCAAAAATGTACAAAACATTTTATACTGCTTATCCCAGAAATAGTGGATTTTCCCCAAGTCCATTTAATAATGGTCTATGGACTTTTCCTTTAGGAAGCCGTCCAAACCTTTTAAAAACTCCGCTAAGCTAAAAGCCTTTACCACATTCTCTGGCAACGAATTCCAGAGTTTAATTACACGTTGAGTGAAGAAACATTTTCTCCGATTCGTTTTAAATTTACTACATTGTAGCTTCATCGCATGCCCCCTAGTCCTAGTATTTTTGGAAAGCGTGAACAGACGCTTCACATCTACCCGTTCAACTCCACTCATTATTTTATATACCTCTGCCATGTCTCCCCTCAGCCGTCTCTGTTCCAAGCTGAAAAGCCCTAGCCTCCTCAGTCTTTCTTCATAGGGAAGTCGTCCCATCCCCTTTATCATTTCCGTTGCCCTTCTCTGCACCTTTTCTAATTCCACTATATCTTTTTTGAGATGCGGCAACCAGAATTGAACACAATATTCGAGGTGTGGTCGCACCATGGAGCGATACAAAGGCATTATAACATCCTCATTTTGGTTTTCAATTCCTTTCCTAATAATACCTAACATTCTATTTGCTTTCTTAGCTGCAGCAGCACACTGAGCTGAAGGTTTCAACGTATCATCAACGACGACACCTAGATCCCTTTCTTGGTCCGTGACTCCTAACGTGGAACCTTGCATGACATAGCTATAATTCGGTTTCCTCTTTCCCACATGCATCACTTTGGACTATGTTTGTGATTAGTTATTGAAACTTTACTTCAGACCTTAAGTGTGTGTGTGTGTGGGGGGGGGGTTCCCCTTTCTCTGAATCCAGCCAACCATTTATCATTTAGCGTGGCTTAGTAAACAGGGCCCTTGGTGAAAGCACAGGACGTGACTACTTGTACTGGTTGAGGCATCCTGGGATAGTTCTGGAATCGGCGCATGCCACTCCCGTGCTAAAAATTAAAATATTAGTGCCTAGGCGTGCCCTGTGCTAATCGGTTAGTGCAGGCAAATCACCATATGCTGCCGATTAGCGCAGGGGCCCTTACCACCTATGAAATAGGTGCTAATCCAGAGGTAATCGGGCATCGCCACGTGCTGCCTGGTTAATGCCAGGTTACCACGGGAGCCCTTACCGCCACCTCAAAGGGCTTTCTGTCGCATGGCCATGCGATATGACTTAGCTTACCATGTGGACATTTTTTTTGGAGGGGATATTTTATTGACTACGGTAAAAAAAAGGCCCTGGCGCACAGGAAAAATGGCACCCACTGCTACCGCAGGGTCCTTTTTCCCATAGCTTAGTGAAAGGACCCCTTAAGGAGCTGTGCTCTGCAGCTTCAAAGACACAGGCAAGCTTTCTAGAACAGTGCACCAAAGTCCTCCAGTGTTGCCCTTTGAGAAACCTTTTTCAACTGTTCAAAAGGAAAACTTCCAGCCCCGTGTTTTCAAAATGGCGGCCAAGACTTCCCGTAGTAATCTCATGGGTCTCGACAGTCGTGTGAGACTTCCACAGGGAGTCTTGGACGCCATTTTTAAAATACAGCAATGCCGGGCAGGGGGAATAGCGGCAGCAGAACGGCAAGGAAAGAACGTGTTCCCTCCTGCAGAGGCCACTAGATCACCAGCGGCTCGCCTTTAAAGGTAGGACAGGGGAGGGCTGTAGTATGCAGCAGGCATCTGGGCAGAGCCTCTGGGCCCCCTAGAGCCTCTGGTATTCCCTCTGCCAAGGGCTGATGAACAGGATTACCAGAACAACATTCCAGCCCTGTCTTCAAAAACCAGTGCCTGAAAACTAAGGTTTCCCCAGGCAGCAATGCTGAAGAGAATTGGTTGCAAGCTGTTCTGCCCAGGTGTGACTGAGCCTTGCCAAAAGGATACTCACTGCGAAGGGTTGGGACCAAACTGGTGGCACTGGCTTATCTTTTCTTTTGGGGGGGGATTGCTAGCTACATATTAGGTTCTAACTGATGAGCTAGGTAGCACAAAAGAGCACAACACAAAGGGAATGAGATTATATGATTTTTTTTTTTTTTTAAGAAGGGAATATCTGGCTGGCGGAGGTCCCGAAATTCCTGGTTCCTATTCCTGGTGTTCCTGGCTCCTGGTCTGATCCGGTGAGGATGCATGCCTATGCAAGTCAGCACAAGGAAGAGGAGGTGAGTTTTTCAAGTGTACACACATTTTTTTGACATTTTTAAGCAGAGTACTCAAGATAAATTTTTAAAGTATATACCTGGTTATCCAGGCACAGTCAGGCTCTGCCTTTTGCTGTACATCAGCTGATAAGAGTGCGGGAAGAAAAGAAAAGGATTTTCACACAAATCAATGCATCTCTGAGTTTAAAACCCAAAGGTTAAAGAATATTTCTATTTTGCACTTATCTGAAGTTTGGAAACCCGAGTCTTGTTGACACATCAACTCTGTAGGAAGCAGTTTGTAGTTAGGCTCTTAGCAGCGCATTTGTTAATCACATTTAGCACTTTAGTAAAGAAATGTATTCACAGCTATGGATTTAAAAATACAATGTTTTAATGTGGTTTTAAAAAGAATTGTGCTGTTCTAGACAAAGTATAATGTAGCTTCAATAGCTAGCTAAACCACCCCCAAGTAGAAGCTTTCTTACAGTTCAGCTGCTTGGAAGAGAATTGTTGCCTTCTGCAAAGAGAGTCTGTATCTAGCCATCCCAGAGGTAAGGAGATGGTCAGAACCTCAGCCCAGCTAAGAGTAAAAGCTGTAACACTGAAAGGGGAATAAGGGGGAGTAACTCAGGGTAAATGAATGGGGAACGACTTGGGGAGATGGTAAAGAATTTTGGTGGAGTCACAGTAGATTAAGGAGGGAACAGCTGCTGATCACAAAGGCATGCTAGGAAGACTGTGACTCTCTCGCACAGCCTCCAGGGGCAGAGAGGGAAGACCAGCCCTAGCTCAGAACAAAGAATCAATAGAGAAAGATCACAAGCAGTCAATGACAGAAAACTGCGAACTATAGGGGCAGCAGCCCTAGTACACAGTGAGGGGCATAATCAAACATTGGCGGCCATATCTAATGACGGCCCCATAAAGTGACGTACCTGACCGTATTATCGAAACAAGACGGCTGGCCATCTTTCGTTTTGATAATACTGTCAGGGCCGGCCAAATCTCTTAGAGATCGCCGGTGTTAGAGATGGCAGCCATTGCTTTTTGCCGATAATGGAAACTAAGGGCGGCCATCTCAAACCCGTCCAAATCCAAGCCATTTGGTCGTGGAAGGAGCCAGCATTTGTAGTGCAATGGTCCCCCCTCACATGCCAGGACACCAACCGGGCATCCTAGGGGGCACTGCAGTGAATTTCCTAAATTGCTTCCAGGTGCATAACTCCCTTAACTTGGGTGCTGAGCCCCCCAACCCCCCCCCCAAAAAAAAAAAACACTCCCCACAACTGTACAACTTTACCATAGCCCTTAAAGGGTAAGGGGGCACTTAGATGTGGGTACAGTGGGTTTCGGGTGGGTTTTGGAGGGCTCCCATTTACCACCACAAGTGTAAGAGGTAGGGGGGATGGGCCTGGGTCCGCCTGCCTGAAGTGCACTGCAGTACCCACTAAAAACTGCTCCAGGGACCTGCATAGTGCTGTGATGGAGCTGGGTATGACATTTGAGGCTGGCATAGAGGCTGGCAAAAAAATGATTTGTATTTTTTTGGGGGTGGGGGTGGGAGGGGGTTGGTGACCACTGGGGGAGTAAGGGGATCCCCTATTCCCTCCTGTGGTCATCTGGTCATTTCGGGCACCTTTTTGAGGCTTGGTCGTGAACAAAAAGCGACCAAGTAATGTCAGCCAAATGCTTGTCAGGGTCAGCCTTCTTTTTTCCATTACCGTCCGAGGCCGGCTATCTCTTAACCACGCCCCTGTCCCGCCTTTGGTACACTGCCAACACGCCCCCTTGAACTTTGGCCGGCCTTGCGACGGAAAGCAGTTGAAGCCGGCCAAAATTGGCTTTCAATTATACCGATTTGGCCGGCTTTAGGAGAAGGCCGGCCATCTCCCGATTTGTGTCGGAAGATGGCCAGCCTTCTCATTCGAAAATAATCAAGAGTGCTATCTATTACACAGAATCCAAACAATACTCACACTAATACACAAGGACGGCGTTGAGGGCTGCCCTGGGCCCTGCAGCTCCAGGGGTCCCCGCGGTTCAGACATCTCTTCAACTTCTCCCCACTACAGTCCATCTCCTCCTCTCTTCCCAATTTTCTTTAAAAATGTATTTTCCTTCTCAGAGGGGTCCCGGTGTGGCAACCATTCTCACAAGCTGCCTGCGGCTGCCCCAAAGTTTTCACTCTCTACTGCAATCCGCCCCCCTCTAATGCAATCTCCTATTTGCGCCTGGGCAAATTGCGGCAGAGAGAGAAGCTTCGGGACAGCTGGAGGCAGCTGAGAGGATGGCTGCCACACCAGAAACGCTAACCACTGTTACCATCTCTTCCGGCAAAGAGTTCCAGAGCTTAACTATTCATTGAGTGAAAAACTATTTCCTCCTATTTGTTTTTAAAGTATTTCCATGTAACTTCCTCGAGTGTCCCCTAGTCTTTGTACTTTTGGAACAAGTAAAAAATGTATTTACTTCTATTCATTCTACACCACTCAGGATTTTGTAGACCTCAATCCTATCTCCCCTCATCCATCTCTTTTCCAAGCTGAAGAGCCCTAACCTCGTTAGCCTTTCCTCATACAAGAGGAGTTGCATCCCCTTTATCATCATGGTTGCTCTTCTTTGAACCTTTTCTAATTCCGCTATATCTTTTTTGAGATATGGCGACAAGAACTGAACGCAGTACTCAAGGTGCAGACGCGCCATAGAGCAATAATAATTCCTAGCTTTTTTGGCCACCGCCATACACTGAGCAGAAGATTTCAGTGTATTATCTACAACAACACCGAGATCTTTTTCTTGAGTACTGACCCCCAAGGTGGCCCCTAGCATCAGGTAACTATGTTTCAGATTATTGTTTCCAATGCGCATCACCTTGCATTTGTCCACATTAAATTTCATCTACCATTTGGACGCCCAGTCTTCCAATTTCCTAAGGTCTTTCTGCAATATTTCACAGTCCGCACGTGTTTTAACAACCTTGAATAGTTTTGTATCATCTGCAAATTTGATCACCTCACTCATCATTCCGATTTCCATATCATTTATAAATATGTTAAATAGTACCGGTCTCAGTACAGATCCCTACAGCACTCCACTGTTCACCCTCCTCCATTGAGAGAAATTACCATTTAACCCTACCCTCTGTTTTCTGTCCAATAACCAATTCCTAATCCACACCAGAACCTTGTAGATGCTTAGCATGCCTTGCACCCTATGGGCAACAATTTTACTCATTTTGCCAGAACACATAATGTAGCCTCTCAATTGGATTATATTTTTGTTACCAGAGATTGTTTTGTGAGTGTGCAAAAAGAGGAGCCCATGATATGATCATTCTTTAATTTGGGTGGTTGTTTGGGGAGCCCTTAATTATTAAAAGACACCAAGAAGAAATCAAATGATATCACCAACTATCGTCCTGTGGCATCCATCCCACTGACAACCAAATTGATGGAAAGTATCGTAGCCACACAATTCACGGAGTATATCGACAAATTCTCAATATGTCATGAATCACAATCCGGTTTTAGACCCCTCCATAGTACAGAAACTGTACTGGTATCTCTCCTTGCCAAATTCAAGCAAGAAATTGCACTAGGTAAAAACATTCTCCTACTTCAATTCGTTATGTCTAGCGCATTCAATATGGTAGACCACAATATACTACTATCCAGCTTATTTTCGAAAGAGAAAGATGCCCATATTTCGACCCAAATCGGGAGATGGGCGTCTTTCTCCCGTGGGCAAACAAATCGGTATAATCGAAAGCCGATTTTGGTCGTCTTCAACTGCACTCCGTCGCAGGAATGAACAAAAAGGACCGGGGCATGTCGGAGGCCTGGTGAAGGCGGGACTGGGGCGTGGTTATCGGCCGAGGAGAGATGGGCGTCTTTAGCTGATAATCGAAACAAGAAGGGCGTTTTGGATGAGAATTTGGTCCGCTTTATTTGGACCCTTTTTTTTCAGGTCCAAGTCTCAAAAAAGTGCCCCAACTGACCAGATGACCACCGGAGGGAATCAGGAATCACCCCCTGACTCCCCCAGTGGTCACTAACCCCCTCCCACCAAAAAAAACCCACTTTAAAAACTTTTTTTTCCAGCCTCTATGCCAGCCTCAAATGCCGTACCCATCTCCATGACAGCAGAATGTGTTCTATCCTGTGACAGCCTTTCCCTGGTTCTGATGTGGCTCTGGGGTGAGTGTGACACCTTTTCTGTTATGCGCACTGCAGAGTCACATCAGCAATGCATTGTGGTGGGTGTAGGGTATTGGGCTCCGTGATTCCAGTAGCTTGCGTTAAATGCTCACGATGTTGGTAGTTGGTAGGCTCTACTCCCATGGTGCTTTTCCCTCTGCTTACTGGGTCAGAGTGTGCCCTGTTTTGTTTCCGGTAGTCCATGAGGTAGTGGCCATTTTTGTAAGCCAATTTTAGCTCCCTTTCATGTGTTACACACGTTACTGAAAGTGGGCATTGTACAGCATTCTGCCAGCTCTGACCTACAGCTAATCTCAGTACCAGGGACACTCTTTGCCAGTGGGGCACAGCCTCTGATCTGCAGTTAACTGTGAGTAAACGTGCTTATTCCAATAAAGGACGTTTTCAGAGACATTAGTCTTCAGGTGTCAACTGGTGTGCCAAGGTTCTACAGCAGCAACAAGTCCTAGAGGCCTGGAGCACTTTTAGTGGGTACCGCAGTGCACTTCAGGCAGGCGGACCCAGGCCCATCCCCCCTACCTGTAACACTTGTGCTGGTAAATGGGAGGCCTCCAAAACCCACTGTACCCACATGTAGGTGCCCCCTTCACCCCTAAGAGCTATGGTAGTGTTGTACATTTGTGGGTTTGGGGGGAGGGGGTTGGGGGCTCAGCACCGTGGTAAGGGAGCTATGCATGTGGGAGCTGTTTCGGAAGTCCACCGCACTGACCTCTAGGGTGCCCAGTTGGTGTCCTGGCATGTCAGGGGGGCCAGTGTACTACGAATCCTTGCCTCATCCCACGACCAAATGGCTCGGATTAGGATGTTTTTGAGCTGGCCGGTTTTAATTTCCATTATCGAAAAAAAAAAAAAAAACGCCCAGCTCAGAAACAAACAATTCCATGGCATTTGGTCCGTACAAACCGTATTTTCAAAACAAAACAAAGACATCCATTTTTTTCGAAAATACGGTCTGTCCCTCCTCTTCACGTACCCGTTTTCGGACATAGACGCCCATGGAGATAGGCGTTCGCGTTCGATTATGCCCCTCCATGTATACTCGACAGGATAGGAATTGGAGGGAATATACTCAAATGGATCAAAGGGTTCCTAACCACAAGGTCATATCAAGTAAAGTCAAACTCCAACATCTCTCCACCCTGGGAAACCGACTGCAGAGTACCTCAGGAATCACCTCTCTCACCCATCCTTTTCAGCCTAATGATGACCCCCTTAGCCAAGTCTCTTTTCAATCAAGGCCTTAACCCTTTTCTGTATTTGGATGATGTCACAAAATACATACCTTTCAAATCAAACCTTTCAGAAATCACCAATATAATAAAAAACAGCCTAAGCCTAATGGATACCTGGGCTATGACATTCAAACTAAAACTCAATAAACAAAAAACACAATGCCTTATTCTTTCATCTCAACATTTTACAAACTACCCCACAGCCATACATACCCCAGAACACACTCTTCCAATCTCAGATAACCTGAAAATCCTCCGTATTATTATTGACAGCAACCTAATGCTAAAGAACCAAGCCACCACCATTACAAAGAAAATGTTCCACACAATGTGGAAACTCAAATGGGTAAAACGATTCTTCCCGAGGGAAACTTTTCGCAACATGATTCAAACAGTGGTATTAACACATGTCGATTACTACAATGGAGTATATGCGGGTTGCAGGGAACAAATCCTAAGGAAACTACAGACTGCTCAGAATATGGCAGCCAGGCTTATCTATGGAGAATCTAAATTTGAAAGCTCAAAACCCCTCCGGGAAAAACTACACTGGCTACCAATCAAGGAATGTATTGCTTTCAAGATTTGTACCTTTGTTCACATAGTAATACATGGTCTAGCTCCGAGCTATATGTCTGAACTAATCGACTTACCAATTAGAAACACAATTGAATCAGCCAGAACGTACTTAACTCTTCACTTCCCAAGTTGTAAAATCCTGAAGTATAAATAAATATACACGTCAAGTTTCTCTTACATATGCACACAACTCTGGAATCCTCTACCAAAATGCCTGAAATTTACGAATAATCATCTAGAATTAAAAAAACAAACAAACTAAAAACTCACCTGTTCAAGAAGGCAAACCCCACAGTATATGACATAAACAGCGAATAATGAAATATGGCATTTTCATCAGGAAACGGACAGTTTTCAACCCCAATGCATGATCACACCCTAGCATTTTGTCTGAATCACCCCAACCTAATTACCAATACTTCTTTACTGTAGTTGTCACTGTAATAATACCCCTTTACTGTATTTGTTCACACCAGTCTGTAACCACCTCTCCGGAACTATGTAAGCCACTTTGAGCCTACTAATAAGTGGGAAAAGGTGGGATACAAATGTAACAAATAAATAAATTAAATAATTAATATACCCTTAGATGACCCTTAGATGGCTTTTCTCTAAATATTTATATATGGATGTCCACTTTCAGAAATATCTTCTGGATAAATGGGACTCCTATTGTCATCATAATTCTTGCCACAATGATGACCCAATTCTTATTTTTCAGACATTCGAAAGAAGGTGTACAAGAGGATGTCATTGTTTACATGGCATGTAACATAGTAACATAGTAGGTGACGGCAGAAAAAGACCTGCACGGTCTATCCAGTCTGCCCAACAAGACAAACTCATATGTGTATACCTTACCTTGATTTGTACCTGCCTTATTCAAGGCACAGACCGTACAAGTCTGCCCAGCAGTACTTCCCGCCTCCCAACCACCAGTCCCGCCTCCCATCACCGGCTATGGACAGACCATATAAGTCTGCCCTCCGCTATCCTCGCCTCCCAACCACCAACCCCTCTTTCACCCACCTGCTCCGCCACCCAATTTCGGCTAAGCTTCTGAGGATCCATTCCTTCTGCACAGGATTCCTTTATGCATATCCCACGCATGTTTGAATTCCGTTACCGTTTTCATCTCCACCACCTCCCGCGGGAGGGCATTCCAAGCATCCACCACCCTCTCTGTGAAAAAATACTTCCTGACATCTTTCCTGAGTCTGCCCCCTTCAACCTCATTTCATGTCCTCTCGTTCTACCGCCTTCCCATCTCTGAAAAAGATTTGTTTGTGGATTAATACCTTTCAAATATTTGAACGTCTGTATCATATCACCCCTGTTCCTCCTTTCCTCCAGGGTATACATGTTCAGGTCAGCAATTCTCTCTTCATACGTCTTGGAACGCAAATCCCGTACCATTCTTGTAGCTTTTCTTTGCACCACTTCCATTTTTTTAACATCCTTCACAAGATACGGCCTCCAAAACTGAACACAATACTCCAGGTGGAGCATCACCAATGACTTATACAGGGGCATCAACACTTCCTTTCTTCTGCTGGTCACACCTCTCTCTATACAGCCTAGCAACCTTCTCACTACGGCCACCGCCTTGTCACACTGTTTCGTCGCCTTCACATCCTCAGATACTATCACCCCAAGATCCCTCTCCCCCTCAGTACCTATCAGACTCTCCCCGCCTAACACATAAGTCTCTCTTGGGTTTCTACTCCCTAAGTGCATCACTTTGCATTTCTTTGCATTGAATTTTAATTGCAAACCTTAGACCATTCTTCTAGCTTCCTCAGATCCTTTTTCATGCTTTCCATTCCCTCCCGGGTGTCCACTCTGTTGCAAATCTTAGTATCATCTGCAAATAGGCAAACTTTACCTTCTAACCCTTCGGCAATGTCACTCACAAATATATTGAACAGAATCGGCCCCAGCACCGATCCCTGAGGCACTCCACTATTCACCTTTCCCTCCTCTGAGCGAACTCCATTTACCACCACCCTCTGTCGTCTGTCCGTCAACCAGTTCCTAATCTAGTTCACCACTTCGGGACCTATCTTTAGCCCATCGAGTTTATTTAAGAGCCTCCTGTGGGGAATCATGTCAAAAGTAGTTGTCTCTGTAGACGTAAAGAACATAATCAGGCTATATTAACACTGACAGCTGATTTGGCCAAATGCTCGTCAGGGCTGGCCTTCTTTTTTCCATTATCGGCCAAGGATGGCCATCTCTTAACCACGCCCCCGTCCTGCCTTCGGTACACTGACGGCACACCCCCTTGAACTTTGGCCGGCCCTGCGACGGAAAGCAGTTAAAGTCGGCCAAAATCGGCTTTCAATTATACCGATTTGGCCGATCTTAGGAGAAGGCCGGCAATCTCCCGATTTGTGACGGAGGATGGCCGCCCTTCTCCTTCGAAAATAAGCAGGATGGTGAACTAAGGTGCAGTGAAGGCCTTTACCAGAGGAAATTGGAGAGTCATGGGATAGGAGGTAGTGCTCTATTGTGGATTAAAAACTGGTTAAAAGATAGAAGACAGGAAGTAGAGTTAAATGGTGAGTATTCTCAATGGAGAAGGGTAGATAGTGGGATTCCTCAGGGGTATGTGCTGGGACTTCTGCTTTTAACATATTTATAAATGATCTAGAGATGGGAGTAACTAGTAAGGTAATTACATTTGCTGATGACACATGTTCAAATTAGTTAAATCGCATGAGGATTGTGAAAAATTACAAGAGGACCTTACGAGACTGGGAGACTGGGCATCTAAATGGCAGATGATGTTTAATGTGAGCAAGTGCAATGTTATGCATGTGGGAAAGAGGAACCTGAAATATAGCTACGTAATCAGTGTTGTGCTGGAGCAGGCTCTCACAGGCTCACAAGAGCCAGTTGTTAAGTTTTTAAGAATTTTGGGAGCCGGTTGTTAAAGTAGGGCCCTCCATTGCTACTTTAACAAATGGCTCCCAAAATGTGGGCTTGGGCCCCCTGCTGAATTCTCTTTTACTTTGCTGGTGGGGATGCTGAGCCCTGCCAGCCAAGTAAATAGACTACTGCTGCTCCCCGTTCCTTGTTTCCGGCTCTGGGCAGCAGGCTGGGACTTCTCGAGCATGTGAGAGAAATTCCAGCATGCTGCTCAGAGCAAGACGTTGGGAGTGGTGGCAGTCCATTTATTGGCTGCCAGCAAAGGCATACCTAGAGTGCCCGCACGAAGGGAAGGAGGAGAGAGAGGCAAGTGTTGCTCCCCCCCCCCCCCGGCCACCCCTGGCCCTTCCAACTGCAGAGCTGGCTACGTCCGGAGAAAGAGCCTGTTGTTAAAAATTTACCAGCACACCACTGTGTAACATAATGGAAGGTTCCACATTAGGAGTCACTGACCAGGAAAGGGATCTAGGTGCCATTGTTGATGATATATTGAAACCCTCTGCTCAATATGCGGCGGTGTCTAAGAAAGCAAATAGAATGTTAGGTATTTTTAGGAAAGGAATTGGAAACAAACATGAGGATGTTATAATGCCTTTGTATCACTTTATCGCGTGACTGCACCTCAAATACTGTGTGAAATTTTGGTCGCCAGAATTAGAAAAAGTACAAAGAAGGGTGATGAAAATGATAAAGGGGATGGGATGACTTCCCTATAAGGAAAGGTTAAAGCAGCTAGGGATCTTCAGTTTGGAGAAAAGATGGCTGAGGTCTATAAAATAATCAGTGGCATGGAACGGGTTGACGTAAATCACTTTTTTACTCTTTCCAAAAATACTAGGACAAATCAGAGAACATATGTCTTCACTCAACGTTTAATTAAACTTTGGAATTTGTTACCAGAGAATGTGGTTAAAGAAGTTAGCTTAGTGGGGTGTAAAAAAGGGTTGGCTAACTTCCTAAAAGAAAAGTTCATAAGCCATTATTAAGATGGATTTGGGGAAAATGTGTCTCTCACATATGAACTTTACTTTACCACAACCTCACTCTGTATTTGTTCAAATCAGTATTGACGATCACCTCTACGGTACTATGTAAGCCACATTGAGTCTGCAAATAGGTGGGACAATGTGGGATACAAATGTAACAAATAAATAAAAATCCAGTCCTTATTTCTAGAATAAGGTGCATACAATGTATTGTTCTGTTTTGGGTTCTTGCCAGGTACTTGTAACCTGGATTGGCCACTGTTGGGAACAGGATGCTGGGCTTGGTGGAACTTCTGCTGTCTCAGTATGGCAATGCTAAAAAAAAAAAAAACCAAAGACCACCCTACTCCTCCCCTACCCCACTTAACATGTAATCATATAAATTGCTATTGTTAGAAAAAGCTATTCTAAAGGAAGAAATTAAGGTTACTAGCAAAACAATGTCTTGAAGCTTTATTTTAGCTTTCAGTTAGCTGTGCATGTTCCACTTTTTTTCACTCCTTTCAAATATAAGCAATAAGTCTTTTAAGAACAGCTTAATAGAGAGGGGGTACTCCACTTCTGAATTGTGGGGAAGAGAAATGTCTGCTTCAGGCTGATAAATAGTAGCATTTAATTAATGTCTTCCCTCTAAAGTCCAAGCTAAGATTCTTTCTCAACAGACCCTGGCATTGGAAATAGCTGTCTTGCATACATCACGGTTCTAGTTCTATCTGATAAATTATGTTCCATCAAAGCCTAAAGTCAGCAGTTATTTATTGTGCTGGTTTACAAATTGGCTTCTTTTCCTGCTGAATTAATTTTGATCCAAAGTCATTTGCATTTGTATTGCTCCATGAAAACGGTCTTATGGAGCCATAAGTCTAAGATGGAATATACCAGCTTGAGAGCAACAAGTGATGCCGTACTTGACTTTATTTTTTTATTTTTTTAAAAAGGCCTCAGAAAAGGACCCAATCCCTGCATTGTTAGAACCTTGTTTATTGAGCATATTGTTGACTTTGCAAGCTGCTAGTGTTGTTTTTCATAAAAATGAAAGATACCTGCTGAAGTCTGATTTTGAAGCATCCAGAATACAAAGGTCCGAGGATGCTGCTTTCGAAACTGTTGACCGCACCATACTCCTTGATATGCTATCCTCGATTGGATTCCAGGGCCCTGTTCTTTCCTGGTTCTCCTCTTACCTCTCACTTCGCACTTTCAGTGTTCACTCTGGCGGTTCCTCTTCAACTTCCATCCCGCTTTCAGTTGGTGTCCCCCAGGGTTCTGTCCTTGGACCCCTCCTTTTCTCCATCTATACCTCTTCCCTTGGTACCCTGATTTCATCTCATGGCTTTCAATACCATCTTTATGCAGATGACTCTCAGATCTACATCTCCACCCCTGAAATCTCAACCGTAATCCTGGACAAAATTTCATCCTGCTTGTCTGACATTGCTGCTTGGATGTCTCAACACCATCTGAAGCTAAACATGACTAAAACTGAACTTCTCATTTTTCCCCCTAAATCCACCTCCCCTCTTCCCCCATTCTCTATCTCTGATAATGGCTCTCACATCCTCTCTGTCTTCTCGGCTCACAATCTTGGAGTCATATTTGATTCTTCTCCTTCTCTGCGCATATTCAACAGATCACCAAAATCTGTCGTTTCTTACAACATTAGCAAAATCCACCCCTTCCTTTCTGAATACGCTACCAGAACCCTTATCCAAACCCTTGTCACCTCTCATTTGGATTATTGCAATTTACTTCTCACTGGTCTTCCTCTCAGCCATCTCTCTCCTTTCCAGTCTGTCCAAAATTCTGCAGCACGGCTTATTTTCCGCCAAAATCATTATACCCACACTAGCCCACTAGGCGGGGCTAGTGGTTGGGAGGCAGGCTAGTGCTGGGCAGACTTCTAAGGTCTGTGCCGTGAAAATTACAGATACTAATCAAGGTCAGGTATACACAAAAAGTAGCACATACGAGTTTATCTTGTTAGGCAGACTGAATTGACCATACAGGTCTTTCTCTGCTGTCATCTACTATGTTACTATTCTGCTTATTTTTGAAGGAGAAGGGCGGCCATCTTCCGACACAAATCGGGAGTTGGCCGGCCTTCTCCTAATGCCGGCCAAATCGTTATAATCGACAGCCGATTTTGGCCGGCTTCAACTGCTTTCCGTCACAGGGCCAGGCAAAGTTCAAGGGGATGTGTCGGCAGTGTAGCGAAGGCAGGACGGGGATGTGGTTAAGAGATGGCCAGCCTCGGCCGATAAGGAAAAAAAGAAGGCCCGCCATGACGAGCATTTGGCCGACTTTACTTGGTCCCTTTTTGTTCACGAGCAAGCCTCGAAAAGGTGCCCAAACTGACCAGATGACCACTGGAGGGAATCGGGGATGACTTCCCCTTACTCCCCCAGTGGTCACCAACCCCCTCCCACCCAAAAAAAAATTAAAACACATTTTTTTGCCAGCCTCAAATGTCATACCCAGCTCCATCTCAGCACTATGCAGATCCCTGGAGCAGTTTTTAGTGGGTACTGCAGTGCACTTCAGGCAGGCGGAACCAGGCCCATCCCCCCTACCTGTTACACTTGTGGTGGTAAATGGAAGCCCTCCAAAGCCCACCAGAAACCCACTGTACCCACATCTAGGTGCCCCCCCCATTACCCTTTAAGGGCTATGGTAGTGTTGAACAGTTGTGGGTAGTGGGTTTTGGGGGGGGGGGGTTGGGGGGCTCAGCACCCAAGGTAAGGGAGCTATGCACCTGGGATCAATTTGTGAAGTCCACTGCAGTGCCCCCTAGTGCCCAGTTGGTGTCCTGGCATGTGAAGGGGACCAGTGCACTACAAATGTTGGCTCCTCCCACAACCAAATGGCTTGGATTTGGCCCGGTTTGAGATGGCCGCCATTAGTTTCCATTATTGGCGAAAACCAATGGCGGCCATCTCTAACATCGGTGATCTCTAAGGGCGGCCCAAATGTTGAGATTTGGCCGGCCCCGACCTTATTATTGAAATGAAAGATGGCCGGCCATCTTGTTTCAATAATACAGTCGGGTACGCCGCTTTACGGGGCCGTCATTATAGATGGCCACCCCCATTCGATTATGCCCCTCCACGTATTAAACCTAACCTGAAA
The DNA here is from genome assembly GCF_901765095.1 of Microcaecilia unicolor. Lineage (NCBI taxonomy): Eukaryota > Metazoa > Chordata > Amphibia > Gymnophiona > Siphonopidae > Microcaecilia > Microcaecilia unicolor. Next base: position 638,796,136 of record NC_044032.1, read on the forward strand.
ATGCCTATCCAATAGAAATAAATTAACGCAACCCAATAACTCCCAGACCAACTAGTTCATATTTAGACCTGTAAAAATGATTAAGGGGCATAGTAAAACACAAAAATAATATCCACCGTATGAAAATGTCCTAAACAGTGTTTCAAATACTGTGATGTTTTCAAATACTATGAAACCTAGGGGGGCCCTTATACTAAGCCGCGAAGGCACCTACACATGCCCAACGTGCGCCAATGTGGAGTTGCCATCCGGCTACCATGTGGCTGTTGCAGTAATTTCATTTTTGGCGTGCGTCCGCTATGCATGTATGAAAAACAAATTGTATTTTCTGGTGCGTGCCAGCTACGCGCGTCAAGTGGCATTTGACACACAGAGGTCATTAGCGCCCGGTTACCGCATGAGACCTTCATAATAGCCCATAATGATAAATTCCCCTCTAAATGCTGATCAATATGTAAATCTCATTTTGCTTGAAGTTTATATACAGTAAATCTTACGTTTTTTAATTGTATTTCCCTGTGCTTGTTTCCCAAGACCATACACGAGTCAAAATGCATTATAGCAAGAGTTAACTTGGAATTCAATACTACATTTTAACAACAAGAAATGATCAGATAATATCTGGTAGACATAGGGCACGATAAAAGCAGAGAAATACACAGAAGACAACTCTGCAACATGTTGAACATTTAGATCAATTTAAAGAAATCAAGAATGACAAGATAAATCAACAGTCTTAAATTCTGGGCGCTGCAAGTAAAAAGGTATCGTGCACTTTTGAGATTGTGGTGGAAAATTGGAATTAAGATCTAACATACTGAAAAAAAAAAAAAGCAGGAAGGCTGCGCGGCAGAGAAAGATACCTGATTTGAAATTATTCCTGTTTAGATATGAGGTGAATTCACTGATTACAGCCCTGGAACGCCCTCGACATCACCGGCATTATTTTCAGCCCAAACTGGGCTTGTTCAGCAGTGATAACTGGTTAGATACCGCTGGAAATGACCAGTTACCCACCAAGACGTGAGTTAATCGGTCAGCGGCCGTTCCCAACTGGTTAACTGATGCTGAGTATCGGGCCCATTGTGGCTCAGAGATTCAGTTCCTTTTGTTTGTGTCAACATGTCTGAGGGACTGCATAGAAAAGTCAAAGTCTACCTCTGGTTCTCTTTGTCTAAATCTTAGGTACAAGGGGCCCTGTTTACTAAGCTGCGCCGTAGGCATGCTAACTTTTTAGCATTTATTTTTTTTATTTATTTATTGCATTTGTAGCCCACATTATCCCACCTCTTTGCAGGCTCAATGTGGCTTACAATTCAACATGGGTACTGGAAATAAGAAGAGAATATACTTTTGGTTTTACAGAGGGTTATTTGTTACATGGTGGTGAAATACATGATAGTGTTAAAGCAAAAGATGTGGAGGGGCATAATCGAAAGAAAACGTCTATCTCCATGGGCGTTTATCTCCAAGAACGGGTCCGTGAAGGGGCGGACCGAACCGTATTTTCGCAAAAAATAGACGTCCATGTTTTATTCGACAATTTGTGAGCTGGGCGTTTTTGTTTTTCAGCGATAATGGAAAATGAAAGCGCCCAGCTCAAAAACAAATAAATCCAAGGCATTTGTTCGTGGGAGGGGCCAGGAGTCGTAGTGCACTGGTCCCCCTCACATGCCAGGACACCAACCGAGCACCCTAGGGGGCACTTTTACAAAAACAAAAAAAAGGTAAAAGAGCTCTCAGGTGCATAGCACCCTTCCCTTGTGTGTTGAGCCCCCCAAATCCCCCTCAAAACCCACTGCCCACAAGTCTACACCATTACTATAGCCCTAAGGGGTGAAGGGGGGCACCTACATGTGGGTACAGTGGGTTTGGGGGGGTTGGACGACTAAGCATTAAGCAGCACAATTGTAACAGGTAGGGGGGGATGGGCCTGGGTCCACCTGCCTGAAGTCCACTGCACCCCCTAACAACTGCTCCAGGGACCTGCAAACTGCTGCCAGGGAGGTGGGTATGACATTTGAGGGTGAAAATAAAAAGTTGTGAAACATCATTTTTTGTGGTGGGAGGGGGTTAGTGACCACTGGGGGAGTCAGGGGAGGTCATCCCCGATTCCCTCCGATGGTCATCTGGTCATTTAGAGCACTTTTTTGGGACCTGCTCGTGTGAAAAAAGGGTCCAACAAAAGTGTCCTAAATGTTCGCTAAAAACGCCTTTATTTTTTCAATTATCGCCCTAACGCGTACATCTCTCCTCGGCCGATAACCATGCCCCAGTTCCACCTTCGCCACACCTCTGACACGCCCCATCAACTTTGTCCGAATCCGCGACGGAGTGCAGTTGAAAACGTCCAAAATCGACTTTCGATTATACCGATTTATTCGTTTTTGTGAGATAAACGTCTATCTCCCGATTTGGGTCGAAATCTAGGCGTTTTTCTCTTTCGATAATAAGGTGGATTGTAAGACAGTTCTAGAAGTTATAAAGATTGTACAGTTACCCATGTTGATCTTTGTGATATATCTTGTCGAAGAGAGAGGTTTTCAGTTGTTTACGGAAATTGGTCAGTTCATAGACCGTTTTCAGGTTACGTGGCAACGCGTTCCAGAGTTGCGTGCTCGTGTAGGAAAAGGTAGACGCGTGCATTAATTTGTATTTCAGACCATTACACTTGAGAGGATGAAGATTAAGGAATGTGCGAGAAGATTTTTTTGCGTTCCTGGGTGGTAGATCTGTTAGGTCTGACATGTAGGCTGGGGCGTCACCATGGATGATTCTATGGACTAGGGTGCAAAGTTTGAACGTGATGCGTTCTTTTAGTGGGAGCCAGTGTAGTTTTTCTCGTAGGGGTTTCGCGCTTTCGTATTTTGATGTGCCGAATATTAGTCTGGCTGCGCTAACGATTGAGATACCCGTTATATTCCTACCAGTATTACTGGCATTATAGGCGCATTAGTGTTTTTTAATGCGCGTTAACCATATATGTGCATTAACCATGTACGCGCTTACAATATCCCTATAGTCGCCTACACGTTTAGCTCACGTGCTAATTGTAGGGCGTTAAAAACGCTAACACACCTTAGTAAACAGGGTTCTAAGTGTTTATACATTGGATTAAGTTACAACTGGCAATAAAAACAAAATAAAATAAAGGAAGTTATAAGCTACCAGCAGATGTTAATTTAGAAACAAGCTATGAGAAAATTAAGAAGAAATTAAAAATATATTGTTCAACAATTATCTTAAGGTGTAACCCCAGGATATCTTAGGGGCCCTTTTACTAAGCTGCAGTAAGAAGTGACCTTAGTGCACCCTTCCCAGCATGCCAGGTCTATTTCTATCACAGCTGGAAAATCTGTCCTTTCTTTATCTACAACATTAGCAAAATTTGCCCCTTCTTTTCTGAATACGCTACCAGAACCCTTATCCACACCCTTGTCACCTCTCGCTAGGACTATTGCAATTTACTTCTCACTGGTCTTCCTCTCAGTCATCTCTCTCCTCTCCAATCTGTCCAAAATTCTGCGGCACGACTTATTTTCCGCCAGAATCGTTATACCCACACTAGCCCACTCCTCAAGTCACTTCACTGGCTCCCTGTCCGCTTCCGCATACAGTTTAAACTTCTCATTCTGACCTTTAAATGCATCCACTCTGCAGCCCCCCATTACCTCTCCGCTTTCATCTCTCCCTACATTCCTCCCCGTGAACTCCGCTCACTGGACAAATCTCTCTTGTCGTCCCCCTTCTCCTCCACTGCTAACTCCAGGCTTTGTTCCTTTTCTCTCGCGACACCTTATAGACTTCCTGAGCCTATATGTCTAGCTCCATCTCTACCTGTTTTCAAATCTATGCTAAAAACACTAACGCATCTCTAACGCAGTTTAGCAAACATAGCCCTATGTGTGCAAATGAGGGTATGCACCCAATTTCCACATGCAATTTAATTAAATAATGAGCTAATTAACACCGATAATTTGCTTGTTAATACATTTTTGGTACCAGTTCGAATTAATTGAACTATATGCACGTAAATTTTGGCATGGGATCCGCGTCTAAATTTTAAACGTGAGTTTCAAGAGGGTGCATGGAAATGGGAGCATCAAGGGTGGAACGGAGGCATTCAGTGAATGCAGTTAGTTCGCAGTCTAGACATTTATGCATGTTATCATAGAATGAGGGGGATACGCTCCTAATTTAAAAGGGGTCCTTTTACTAAGCCGCGCAAGCGTCTATGTGCGCCCAACGTGTGCCAAAATGGAATTACTGCCCGACTACCAATTTCATTTTTGGCGCACATTCAATATGCACTCCTGAAAAATATATATTTTTTTATTTTCAGGCAAGCGTAACAGACGTGTGCCAAGTGGCATTGGGTGTGCGTAGGTCATTACCACCCGGATTCTTTACCACTAGGTCAACGACTGGCGGTAAGATCTCAGATCCAAAATGGACGCTCGACAATTTTCATTTTGCCGCATGTTCATTTTCGGCAAAAAAATGCATTTTTTTGTAGGTACGCTGAAAAATAATTCTGCGTGCACCCAAAACATGCGTCTACACTACTGCAGGCCATTTTTCAGAGCACCTTAATAAAAGGACCCCTTAGGCACATAGATTTACACATTTTAGTTAGCTGCAATTCCCGGGTGTAAGCGCTATTCTGCAGTAAACCATTCTTAACTTTTGATTGCGGTTTATAGAATAGCGCTTTTTGTTCAGCTTCAATTTTTTTGGCACCGTATGTAGAATTCACCCCGAAATGTATACAGCAAACATTCAGTGCCCTGTTTACAAAGGCACACTAGCGTTTTCAGCATGTGATGTGAAGGTGCCCATAATATTCCTGTTGGGCATCCATACGCCGTGAGAACAACATTTGACCACCTGAACTTCCGGAAACTACTAAAAACTACCTTGTTCAAAAAGGCGTACCCTAACGATCCAACGTAAATGCTTCAACCCAGCACCAATACAAAACCAAAGCTCATACTGGACATAACTTAACTCTCCCTCCTTACGACTCACGTGAGAACTAACTTTACCACAACCTCACTTTGTATTTGCTCAAATTGGTATTGGCGATCGCCTCTACGGTAGTATGTAAGCCACAGTGAGCCTGTAAATAGGTGGGGAAAATGTGGGATTTATTTATTTGTTGCATTTGTATCCCACATTTTCCCACCTATTTGCAGGCTCAATGTGGCTTACATTATCCCTCCTCTCAGTACCCTTCTCCACCACTGCCAACTCCAGGCTCCGCTCATTCTGCATCACCTCACCCTATGCTTGGAATAAACTTCCTGAGCCCTTACGCCAAGCCCCCTCCCTACCCATCTTCAAATGTTTGCTCAAAGCCCACCTCTCCAATGTTGCTTTCGGCACCTAACCTTTATATCTTTCAGGAAATCTAGACTGCCCCAATTTGACTGCCCCTATTTGACTGACTGTACATTTGTCCTTTTGATTGTAAGCTCCTTGAGCAGGGACTGTCCTTCTATGTTAAATTGTACAGCGCTGCGTAACCCTAGTAGCGCTTTAGAAATGTCAAGTAGTAGTAGTAATGGTGATCACCATTTCCGGAATGAGAAATTCAAAGTGGTGTTGCATTAAAGTTCATAAGTGAGGGAGGAACTGACATCAGCAGACGAAATGGCCGCTTCAGACAGAAGCTCTGGGCAACCCGCGGGGTAGATTAGCAATGAGCCCGATCTAAATGAGCCTCAACCGCCGAAAAAATGAGCAACAGACAACGGGAGCAAGAGGATCGCCATTGATTGATGACAGCAAGGCAGGGGACGGCGGGATACAAATGTAACAAATAAATAAATAAATACGGTTAGTTCACGCTAATTTTTAGCTCATGCTAAAAATGGTAGAGGGCCTTTATAAACAGGGCCCTCAAAGTCATACACAAATTTAAAAAAAAACGCAAATGTAACACAAAGCCTTGTTGGAAAGGGCAGCAGAATCAGTGGCATTCCCATAAGAGCACATAATCCATCACATGCGTTTGCTATAAATAAAACTGTCAAAAACTATAGGTGCACATCTATTCCCCTTTTTTGCATTGGATACTGGATGCTGCTAAGGTGGTAAGATATATGAGTCTGCCCTCGGGAACTTATTGAATATACATCTTTTCAGAGTATTTAAATCCCTTGCTGTCTGCAGTGGATTTAATGCTGTGAATAAGTCATGGATAGAGCAGGATCATCCCAGACTGAAGGACGAAGGGCTGGTGAAAAATGGCATGCAGGCCATAGACATCATTACAGAACCAGTAAGAAACAGAAAAAGAAGCTATTTTGCTGAGAGCTGTAATTTGATGTATTTTATTGAATAATTTTATTGATGACGTAATTCCCCACTGTTAATTATTGAGGTCTCTTATGTTGTAAGCCACCTAGAACCTTTAGCTGGAATTTGTCCAGTGAATAAGTTTTGCGTTAGATTAGATTAGTGTTGTGAAGGAAGGAGCTGGCTGAAATGCACAGCTTGAACTGACTCTAAAACCTCATTCATCCAAATTCAAGGGGAAAAAAAAAGGGAAAGACCCTCAGACACCCTCTAACTATCACCGGGGCTTAACATGTTTTGTACATCAGCCAAAATAAAATCTCCTTAACTTTTCAATACTTCATCAAGTAATTGCTAATCAAAAAAACAGTGTGTACAATATGTTGAAACTCTGTTATTAACTAAAGCAACTTATATCTGTGAGCAAAATGAAACCTTTATCTTTGAAACTCCATTGGGGCCACCATTGATTTCCTTATGTCTTTTGTTTCATGTAACTGCATTCCTTGCTCTACATAAGTACATGAGTATTGTCACACTGGCCAGACAAAAGGTCCATCAAGCCCAGCGTCCTGTTTCCAGCAGTGGCCAATCCAGGTCACAAATACCTGGCAAGATCCCAAAAAAGCTCAATACATTTTATGATGCTTATCATAATCAGTGGATTTTCCCCATGTCATTTTAATAATGGTCTATGGAATTTTCCTTTAGCAAGCTGTCCAAACATTTTTTTAAACCCCTCTAAGCTAATCGCTTTTACCACATTCTCTGGCAACGAATTCCAGAGTTTGATTACACATTGAGTGAAGAAAACTTTTCTCTGATTTGTTTTAAATGTACTACTTTGTAGATTCAATCAATGCCCCCTAGTCCTAGCTTTTTTGGAAGGAGTAAACAAACGATTCACGTCTACCCGTTCCACTCAACTCAATATTTTATAGACCTCTATCATATCTCTACAGATATTGCAGTGAAATCATGTGATTGCCAGGCTACTTTGCTTACTCCTCATTCTATAACAGGTCGCTTAAAGTTAGACAGCAATTTAAGGTAAAAATACTAGGACGTATGCACGAGACTGTTACAGTTAAGCATGTAATTGGTAGTTACTACTACTACTACTTATTTCTAAAGCACTACTAGACGTACGCAGTGCTGTACACTTGAACATGAAGAGACTGTCCCTGCTCGACAGAGCATACAATCTAATTAGGACAAACAGGACAAACAAGAGAAGAGAATTACTAAGGTGGGGGTGATAAAATATGGGTACTGAACTAGTGAGTAAGGGTTAGGAGTGAAAAGCAGCATCAAAAAGGTGGGCTTTTAGCTTAGATTTGAAGACGGCCAGAGATGGAGCTTGACGGACCGGCTCAGGAAGATTATTCCAGGCATATGGTGCAGCTAGATAAAAGGAACGGAGTCTGGAGTTAGCGGTGGAGGAGAAGGGTGCAGATAAGAGAGATTTATCCAGTGAACGGCGTTCCCGGGGAGGAGTGTAGGAAGTGATGAGAGTGGAGAGGTACTGAGGAGCTGCAGCGTGAATGCACTTATAAGTCAATAAGAGGAGTTTGAACTGTATTCAGAAATGGATAGGGAGCCAGTGAAGTGACTTGAGGAGAGGGCTAATATGAGCATAGCGACACTGGTGAAATATAAGTCGTGCGGCAGAATGTTGAACAGATTGAAGAGGAGAGAGATGGCTAAGTGGGAGTCCTGTGAGAAGAAAGTTGCAATAGTCTAAGTGAGAGGTGAGAAGATTGTGGCTAAGGGTTCTGGTAGTGTGCTCAGAAAAGAAAGGGCACATTTTTGTTATATTTTAGAGAAAGAAAGGACAGATTTTAATAGTCTGCTGAATATGTTCAGAGAAGGAGAGAGAGGAGTCGAAGATGACCCCAAGGTTACGAGCTGATGAGACAGGGAGAATGAGAGTGTTATCCACAGAAATAGAGAATGGGGAATGTCAAATAACACGTCCCACATCATTTCTAATGAAGATATGTATGTATGTGCATATCCAGAAATCTACTTGAAATACAGATATTACTATGTTTTATTTTAATTATGTTTTGTGGTATTTCAGTTTGTTCACTTATCACAGATTAAACAGAAATATCTACAAATCATATAAATTCCACAGATAAACTTAAAGCATATAGATAGTATAAATGCATAAAAGTGTGGATTAACCGATTAAAAAGAAATATCCCCAAATATAATATAGCACAGATAACATACAGTGGGGGAAATAAGTATTTGATCCCTTGCTGATTTTGTAAGTTTGCCCACTGACAAAGACATGAGCAGCCCATAATTGAAGGGTAGGTTATTGGTAACAGTGAGAGATAGCACATCACAAATTAAATCCGGAAAATCACATTGTGGAAAGTATATGAATTTATTTGCATTCTGCAGAGGGAAATAAGTATTTGATCCCTCTGGCAAACAAGACCTAATACTTGGTGGCAAAACCCTTGTTGGCAAGCACAGCGGTCAGACGTCTTCTGTAGTTGATGATGAGGTTTGCACACATGTCAGGAGGAATTTTGGTCCACTCCTCTTTGCAGATCATCTCTAAATCATTAAGAGTTCTGGGCTGTCGCTTGGCAACTCGCAGCTTCAGCTCCCTCCATAAGTTTTCAATGGGATTAAGGTCTGGTGACTGGCTAGGCCACTCCATGACCCTAATGTGCTTCTTCCTGAGCCACTCCTTTGTTGCCTTGGCTGTATGTTTTGGGTCATTGTCGTGCTGGAAGACCCAGCCACGACCCATTTTTAAGGCCCTGGCGGAGGGAAGGAGGTTGTCACTCAGAATTGTACGGTACATGGCCCCATCCATTCTCCCATTGATGCGGTGAAGTAGTCCTGTGCCCTTAGCAGAGAAACACCCCCAAAACATAACATTTCCGCCTCCATGCTTGACAGTGGGGATGGTGTTCTTTGGGTCATAGGCAGCATTTCTCTTCCTCCAAACACGGCGAGTTGAGTTCATGCCAAAGAGCTCAATTTTTGTCTCATCTGACCACAGCACCGTCTCCCAATCACTCTCGGCATCATCCAGGTGTTCACTGGCAAACTTCAGACGGGCCGTCACATGTGCCTTCCGGAGCAGGGGGACCTTGCGGGCACTGCAGGATTGCAATCCGTTATGTCGTAATGTGTTACCAATGGTTTTCGTGGTGACAGTGGTCCCAGCTGCCTTGAGATCATTGACAAGTTCCCCCCTTGTAGTTGTAGGCTGATTTCTAACCTTCCTCATGATCAAGGATACCCCACGAGGTGAGATTTTGCGTGGAGCCCCAGATCTTTGTCGATTGACAGTCATTTTGTACTTCTTCCATTTTCTTACTATGGCACCAACAGTTGTCTCCTTCTCGCCCAGCGTCTTACTGATGGTTTTGTAGCCCATTCCAGCCTTGTGCAGGTGTATGATCTTGTCCCTGACATCCTTAGACAGCTCCTTGCTCTTGGCCATTTTGTAGAGGTTAGAGTCTGACTGATTCACTGAGTCTGTGGACAGGTGTCTTTCATACAGGTGACCATTGCCGACAGCTGTCTGTCATGCAGGTAACGAGTTGATTTGGAGCATCTACCTGGTCTGTAGGGGCCAGATCTCTTACTGGTTGGTGGGGGATCAAATACTTATTTCCCTCTGCAGAATGCAAATAAATTCATATACTTTCCACAATGTGATTTTCCGGATTTAATTTGTGATGTGCTATCTCTCACTGTTACCAATAACCTACCCTTCAATTATGGGCTGCTCATGTCTTTGTCAGTGGGCAAACTTACAAAATCAGCAAGGGATCAAATACTTATTTCCCCCACTGTATAAGCATAAATTAAACAGCATAAAACACGAACCCTGCTTCCAGAACACAGAAATATAAGGAGAGGTGATGAATTCACAACGCAGGCATTCCTAGGCTATATAATTAAATGAAAGACAGGAAGTAATAAATGAGGGAGGAAGTCAGCCTTGACCACATCAGATGCTGTAGACCAGAGCTGAATTTCCAAGCGGATTGTTCCACACATAGATAAAAAGGCAAAGTGTTCATAAAATAGAAGTCAGATTTGAGAAACAGAAATGCCTTGATGTCTAAACTCGGAAAATCATGGCTCTTGCGGTAATTTCAGTTTTGGCGCATGTCCGATATGTGCATCTGGAAAGTATTTTTTATTTTCAGCTGCATGTAGTGGACGCGTGCCAAGTGGCATTTGACGCGCGTTGGATGTTACCGCCCGGTTAGCGAGTGAGACTTTACCGCTAGGTCAATGGCTGGCGGTAAGGTCTCAGACCCAAAATGGACACGCGCCAATTTTCATTTTGCCGCATGTCCATTTTCGGCAAAATTTTTTAAAAAGGCCTTTTTTACAGGCGCACTGAAAAATAGATCGGTGTGCGCCCAAAACCTGCGCCTGCACTACCGCAAGCCATTTTTCAGCGTGCCTTCGTAAAAGGACACCTATAATCCTTATGCTGACACATCATATTATATTCTCTGGTGTTCCATATTATCCGGATTATCTGATGATTCCGTACAATGATTTCATTTAGGTCATCACAGGCCACGTTTAATGTATGTTTTCCCACATCCCCCCATCACGAGAACAAGCCCACTTAATATGCATTTGTTTTACAGACTAATGAACCATCCATATGGAAAATGAATAGATAAACATCTCCTCAATTAAAGAATAGTTATAAACTTAGCCTAGGGTCTTAATGAAGCAAAACATCAGAGAAAGGAGCCTCCACACCATATGAATCAGGGGTCTGGCAAAGGCTTCACACAGATGAATACATTTTTTCATATGCTTTTTCAAATGTGTCGTAGGAGGACCATTGCCCATGAACACAAATTTTCAAGATGGCTCAGTAAAGAAGCAGAAATCAGATCTTCCGGTCATACAGTTCTGCATAGAGAGGGATGAACTTCTTCCGACGGTCATGCAATGCAACAGAGTAGTCCTGAAATATTCTGATAGTTTTGCTTTTATATTGCAAAGTGTCTCTTTTGTGTCGGTAGCTCCACAGAATTTCCACTTTGTGGAGATAATTATGCTCTTTAATTTTTATTTATTTGCACATTTATAACCACTTTTTTCACAGGGATGCAGACTCAAAGCGGCTTGCAAGGGTGTACAAATACAATTACATGAAATTACATGACATGAAATAGGAGGGAAGGAACAGAGTGAGAAGGCACAGGGAAAGGGTAAGAGAGACTATCTGAAGATGGCAGTCAGAGATAGGCTGGTCTGTGTAGGACTCCAGATGCTGAGACGGCGCAGAGTAGCTTGTACATCTGTATGCAAGGCAATCCATGATGGGGAGCTGGCGAAATTCCCATCCAGACCAGGAGAAAAAGCAGGCCACTACTAGAACCGGTGAAGGCAAGAAAAGATGTGAAGAGGCCGGACTGGCCAAGCTGGAATAGTATGTTGCAAGCAGCGTTAAAAACTGCTTCTGCACTGTCCTATTTCGACCTATTTCGCCGGCGACGTTCGATTATGCCCCTCTGTGTAAATCATCATCGATCCAATTTTGCTTTTGAACTGTTTCATGTAAACTGTCTTGCAGTAAAAAAAAATAAAAAGCTACTTAGCTTCCAACAACAGTCAGAACCTCTGCTAAGTAGTTTTATTTTTTATAATACAATACAATTTATATGAAACAGTTTTAAAAAAAAAACAGATCGATGACGATTTATACAGTGCTGCTTAAGAAAAGCTGATTCTACAGCATTTCTGTTGTAATTCTGAAGATCCACTTCCCCCCCCCCCCCAAAAAAAAAAATGATTTTGGCAGATGTGTTAAGATAATGTGAAAATAGAACTAAGTTATGGATGCTGCTGGGATTATTTCCGTGTATCTTCTAATGTCTCTACACTTTCATTTTTGAGTCCTATTTACTTGAAGGTGCATAAATACTGGCATTCTGTAATGGAATCTGGATGCCCAGATATCATTATAGATTTAGCACTTAGCATGCTGCATCTTGGCGTCTGACTTTGGCGACCTTTATAGAATTGCAACCTTAGATACTTGCCCCCCCCCCCCCCATATTCAGTCAGTGGCGGTGAGCGTTTTTATTTATTTATTTATTTGTTGCGCTTGTATCCCACCTATTTGCAGTCTCAATGTGGCTTACATTATTCCGTGATGGCGATCGCCATTTCCGGAATGAGGAATACAAAGCGGTATTGCATTAAAGCTCATAAGTGACGAGAGTAGATTAAGCAGTCATGAATAGAGAATTCATTTTCAGAATAAGAAATAAAGTGGTATTGCATTAAAGTTCATTAGTTCAAACCTAACAGAAATCTCTGACAAAATATCCATGGGAATGAACATCTTAGCCTCCTGGGCTAACACCTTTAGGATGAAATTGAACAAAGAAAAAACACAATGCCTAATCCTCTCTTCTCAGCACTCTGCACCCCCCCCCCCCCCCCCCCATCTACTCTTACCACCTCCGGCACTACAATCCCCATTTCTGACAACCTGAAAATCCTTGGAGTGGCACTAGACAACCACCTTTCCCTCAAGAACCACGCCACAACCACCACGAAGAAAATGTTCACAATGATGTGGATACTGAAACGCGTAAAACTGTATCTACCCCTGAAAACATTCCAGAACTTTGGTGCAATCCATGGTACTTACCCACGTTGACTACTGTAACAGAATTTTTATAGGCTGCAAAGCCCACATCTTGAAAAAACTTCAGACTGCCCAAAACACAGCACCGAGACTTATCTTTGGCAAATCAAGTTTTGAGATTGCAACCCCTCTCCGTGCAAAACTACACTGGCTCCCCATAAGAGAATGTATTAACTTTAAAGTCCACACATTAATCCACAAGATAATACACGGCGATTCTCCAGCCTATATGACAAATCTAGTCGACCTCCCAGCAAGAAACATGTCTGTATTCTCACGAAACTTCCTTAACCTGCACTATCCCAACTGTAAAGGTCTCAAGTACAAAACTTATTATGGATCCAATTTCTCCTTCCTGGGCAGCCAACTCTGGAACGCCCTCCCTAGACATATCCAATCAATCTATGACCATCTGTCTTTCAGGAAAGCATTGAAAACCCATTTATTCAAGCAAGCCTACCCTAAAGACCCGGACTAAACTCTTGCACCGATCTACCTAACGAACACCGAAGAAGCAACGACAACGACTTTGACCAAGACTACATCTCCCACATCACCCCCCACCTCACCTATCCCTACCAACCCATCCATTCTTCCACTTCTCCATCCAATCACTACCCCATATCGCCTATATTTACCGACCCATCCAAGCTATTCCTATGCTACATTTAATTTTCCTACCTATCTAACAAAATTCTGTATAACCTAATACTATGTAAGCCACATTGAACCTGCTTTTAGTGGGAAAGCGCGGGATACAAATGTATTAAATAAATAAATAAATTAGTGACAAAGTGAATGAAGCAGTTGATTGTAGAGAGTTCGGTTTTGTCCAGTTCTGGTATAGGTTTTCGTTTTCTGCCCACCACTGGCATTATTCTCGGGCTTCGGCACTGAATATCCTTTTTTTTTTTTTTGAGCCAGCTTACACATGACTGCACAAGCCAAACCACTTAAAGATAGGACAGCTATTTATGACAAAGGCCTCTTAAAGTGTAATATTCGTAAAGCTTTAATATCCAAGAAGTGTAACCTCGGCATATCAGCACACCCAGAAATCCGAAATTTAGTTTATTGAATAAATGTAGATAGTTTACTCGCAGTCAGTAGATGTTCAGAAGTTCATGCCCCAAGGCCAGAGGCTTTGTAGTTCTGAGAGCTGCAAGGGTGGAAGGATGTAGAAATCTGAAGAAAGGAAGCTTGTTGCACAGATAGGAAGGTGATTAAACAGATAAAAGCAGTTCAGAAATGGGGTGCTGGATTTATGCAATATCTTGTGAGAAAGAATGAATGAGGTGAAGAGATGAGTTTTCTTCAGGGGAGCAGAAGGTCAACTTCTATCATGGCAAGATGGAGAATTGGATACAGGGAGGTCAAGAAACACCCCGCACATCCAGGGAAGGGGAGGTAAAGGGCCAATAGGGACAGAACCTGCCACTAGGTAGCAGGGGTGGTCCCAGAGGGCAGCCCTCGATTGGAGGGAAAGATCATCCCTAGCTGACCCATCAGGACAAAGATGGTAAGAATAATCAGGAATAACAGTAAATAGACAAAAGAACCAAGTTTGGCTGAGAAAGGGAGGAGGTCTTTGTAGGAGAATAGACCACTAATAACAAGTTCTATACAGATAAGCAGGGGTGACTGCATTACATGTGAGACTACATTATACACAATGCATTGCTCTTATATCTTTGCAGTAAGTGAATGCAGCAGTAAAAATTCTTAGAAGTGAGAACAACAGTAAAGGCATTGAACACATTTTAGGACTACACTATTAAACTAGTATAAGGCTCTGGGGGCAGAACAATTTATGCAACCCGATTGAAGTGATTTACTTATGCGGTAAGGGGCTGAATATTGGCATTTGACCCAACTCCGTCTATGAGGCACCCACGAGTTAGCTACTTTTGAATTTCATGCTAACTGGTTCTTTTGGGCAGAGATAACTAGCTAGGAGCCACTGAAAATGACCATTCCCAGCCAATTAAATCATTTTGAATATCGGCCAGTTGATTTACATTTCTACAAGTAACCAATCCAAAATCTTGACACTGACAAAATGAAAAGTGGATTGGATATCTTGTCAGAGTACATTCAAGCTGTGTTTAAAAGAACATTAGCATCTGCAAAAGTAGCTGCTATTAAGTCTCAGTAGGAGTTATCAAACTTGAATTAGAAGATCATTCTCTAGATAACCTAGGGTGTCAATGAATGCATTAATTAGAACTCCTTAATGTGGCACAAGCTGACTGTTTCATGTCTTCGGTGTTAGCAGGTCTGCCAAAGTACAAAGTTGGCCGGAAGACTAGCAGTGCCAAAGGGAAAATGAAGCAGTATAATTTAGAGATACTCGTGTCTCTGTGTAACAGTATTTGAAATGGAATTCTATTTGCAAACTTCTACTTATAATTGCAAATCAGCAAGTTTAAGCCAAATGCAAGGGGAAAAAAAGCCACAAAAGCAAAACCCAGAGGCTAATGGCCAGACTCTGGTAAGAACTCATTTACAGGCAGATGATCAAAAGCAAACGCAGGCGCTAGAGGCTGTTAGCGCCATACTAGCGCCGGCGTTTGCTACCGCCCCATGATCAGAGACCTCAAGCGCATGAAACAACGCGCTCGAGGGCTCTTAGTGCAAGTAGCGTGAAAATGCATGCTAATCAGTGCTTAACGCATTCATCCCCAATGATCAGAGACCAGCGCGCCAAAGATTGGGTCGCTGGCCGTGACAAACCCTACGCCAGCTCCAAGCTGGCGTTAGGGTTTGCAGATCATTGGGGAGGAATGGTGAACCCTGTCCAGCATGCATTTGCATGCTGGCAAGCCCCCATTCCCCCCTACAGCAAACCTGCCAGCGAGGTCAGTTGAAGACGTCCAAAGTTTGGACGTTTCTGTGACGGGGCAGTTGAGGACGTACGAATTTTGGATGTTTCTGCAATGGGCAGTTAAGAACATCCAAAATTGGGCAGTTGAGGATGTCCATCTTCCGATTTAAAGAGGGGCGTCCTTCTCTTTTCATTGGTCTCCAGCCCAGACCTGTCAGACAAGTGCAAGAGGATTGTGCTGAGCGCATGCTCAGGCATAATTCTCCCGTACTTCTACCCCATTATCAGAGATAATTGTGCTCAGGTGCGTAGCTACGGGTGGGCCTGGGTGAGCCCAGGCCCACCCAATCTCGGCTCAGGTCCACCCAGGCAGCCAGCAGCTGTCCGGTCCTCCTCTGCCTAATTTTGTTTTTAGTGCAGCCATTGTAGTGTTAGACACTCTGACGCTGGCGCCTCTACTCCGTCGCTCACTCCCTGAGTCCCCATCCAGTTCTGACGTCTCTGGACTCTGCTGCTTTCCTTTGCTCCTCCCCCTCATGCGCGACGGCACCGCAGTGTTGCATGGGAGGGGAAACTGTGCCGGCTATCATCGCGGTCGCGGTTTCTGTTCCTGTTCCTCCACTCTGCCGGTCTGCCCTGCCTCAGCAGCACTCCCCCGTGGCCCCACAACATTACACATGGAGCAGAGCGCAATGATTGCGCTCTGAGTCTGCTACACTATCTGCCACCACCACCAAAGCCCAGCTGCCCAGGCCAGGTAAAATAAATATATATTTTCTAATTTTAACATCGTGTACAGTGTAATGGTGGGTGGGGGTGGGCTCTTCACTCCCTAGGTAAAAAAAACAAGATTTTAATATATCTTTTTTCACTAGGCAGTGAAGAGCCCACCCCCACCCAGAAGCCGACCAACAATAAATTTGTGATAATGCTCAGGTTACAATCTAAAAAAGGTTGTATATTTTTCATGTTGATGGGTTTTGGGGGTTGTTCTCTGCAGTGCCCGGGTTACAAATTTTTTTTAAAAAATTTTAATTTAATATAGGCAGGTTTCTGGGTGGAGGTGGGCTCTGCAGTGCCCAGGACATAAAAAAAGTCTTATATTTAATGCTGGTGTCCTTCATGGTTGGAAGAAGAGATCCCAGACCATTGGAGGATGGGTAGGGGGTAGGACAAGGCTGATGCTAGGCTAAAGGGCAGGGTGGGGGGTTATGGTAGGGCTTATCTATGGGATGAATGATTGGGAAGGGCTGATACAGTGCAACAGGGAAAAATGGGGCAGAGGGTAAGGTAGAGAAAGGAAGGGCTGTTGCTGGGCTATGGAGATGGATGGTGGGGTAGGGAAGGGAAAAGCCGATGCCAGGCTGAAGGGCAGGGATGGACTGATGCTAGTCTACAGGACAATTGCTAATGTTTGGTCCTCTATTCTGTAATTGATGAGAGTTGGTATGTGCTCTGCATGTGACCAAGGTGAGAGATTCTGCTGGCATGTAGTTTGTGTCGGGTTGTATGAGTCTGACTTGTCTGACTTTTCCAATGGGAAGTGTATTGCTCTTATGTATATGCACTGCTGCATTTATAAAAGTACTGTTGGTATTCGTGTTCAGAATTGGTGTTGAGATTTGCAACATAGGCTCTAAGAAGTTTCTTTGCAGGATTTAGTGTTACTTCACAAAGTACCTGACAGTTAAGGGATTTTGTATTGCTATTATTGAGGTGCTACCAGAATTTGAATACATCTTTCCTGTGTATTTATATTGCAAGATCCTGTCGTGTGTTGAGAGGTTTGCCACTGTAGTAGACTTATGTCGTCTGGTCAATTTTAAGATATGGGAAAATGTAATTATATTTTAAAATATTGGTTTTTCTGTTATGTATGTGGTTTACGCTGATGCAGCTGTTAGGCAGACTACTTAGAAATCCATCATCAAGTGCATTCTAAGGCCTTATTTTGTAGTATCCCAAGAAACACTACTCATACCTATATACATAGTGCCCACCCATATTAACTCTGGGCCCACCCAAAATGTCAAGTCTAGCTATGCCACTGATTGTGCTGCTTAAATTTGCATGCATTATCTCTGATCATAGGTCTAATAGCGCCCTGCGCTGTTCCAGCGCTATTTTAGAGTGCTGTTTGGAACAGCGCGGGGCTTTTGATCATCTGCCTGTTAGACCCTAATGCTCAGAAGCAAATGTGGGTGCTACAAGCCATTAGCAAGGGACTAGTGCCCGCATTTGCTAATGTAGACTACTCATAGCCAACAAGCGCATGAACCAACGAGCATGCTGGCTCACAGCACAATGAGAATGCAAATGCATGCTGACGAGGTCATTCCCTATTCCTCCCCAGTGCTCAGTGGACGGCATGCCAAACAAGGGTGCTCTTCGCTGTAAACCCTATGCCAGCTCGGATGATGACAGTGACTGGCCTGATCCAGCACAAGGATGGGGTGGAAAGAATGTGGACTCCTAGGTTGTGTGACATCATGGAAGGATGGCGTGGAGTGGCGGTTGCCTCTTTTTGGCAGCTCAGGCAGACCTGGGGTGTAAGGGAGGTCAATGGCCGATGAACTGCCAGCTAACGAGTGAAGTCCTAGATGGTGCGAGCAGACTCCTTCTCCCCATTTTGATGCATAACTCTTGAATGTATGTACCTGGCTCAATCCCCCCCGATGAACTCCCTAATGCTCAATGATAAATTTGCATCTCATTACAACTGAGTATTAAGGAGTTGTTCTTTTGCGCTGTTCTGGTGCTATTTCTTTGGCGCTGTTCTGTACAGCACTGGAGGGTTGAGCATCTGCCTCGTGGAGGCGCATTTTCGAAAGGGACATCCAAGTTGCGATTTGGACATCCTTGCAAAACATCGAAATCCAGGGGTGGGGAAACCCGTATTTTCAAAACAAGATGGACGTCCATCTGTTGTTTAAAAAATACCGTCAGAGACGTCCAAATCCTTAAATTTGGACCTCCCTAGATTTGGTCGTCCCTAGACATGGATGTTTCTGACTTTTGGCGATTTTTGAAACCAAAGACGTCCATGTCAAAAACGGCCAAATGCAAGCCATTTGGTTGTGGGAAGAGCCGGCATTTGTAGTGCACTGGTCCCCTGACATGCTAGGACAACAACCGGGCACCCTAGGGGGAACTGCAGTGGACTTCATAAATTCCTCCCAGGTACATAGCTCCCTTACCTTTTGTGCTGAGCCCCCCAAAACCCACTACCCACAACTGTACAATACACTCAGTCTGCTGCCCCTCACTATCTTTCTACCCTCATCTCCCCTTACGTTCCCGCCCGTAACCTCCATTCATAGGATAAATCCCTCCTCTCAGTACCCTTCTCCACCACCGCCAACTCCAGGCTCCGCTCATTCTGCCTCGCCTCACCCTATGCTTGGAACAACCTTCCTGAGCCCTTACGCCAAGCCCCCTCCCTGCCCATCTTACTGCCCGTCTGGGTCTGCCTGTCTGAAGTGCACTGCAGTACCCACTAAAACTGCTCCAGGGACCTGCATGCGCTGTCATGGACTTGAGTATGACATCTGAGGCTGGTACAACATATTTTTAAAGATGTTTTTTGAGGGTGGGAGGGGGTTAGTGACCACTGGGGGAGTAACGGGAGGTGATCCCCGATTCTCTCCGGTGGTCATCTGGTCATTTTGGGCACCTGTTTGTGCCTTAGTCGTAAGAAAAACAGGTCCAGGTGAAAACGTCCAAGTGTTCGTCAGGGACATCCTTGTTTTTTTCGATTATGGGTCAAAGACGTCCAAGTGTTAGGCACGCCCAAGCCCTGCCTTTGCTACGCCTCCAACACGCCCCCCTTGAACTTTGGCGGTACTTGCGATGGAGTGCAGTTCGAGACGTCCTAAATCGGGTTTCGATTATACCAATTTGGATGTCCCTGGGAGAAGGACATCCATCTTCCGATTTATGTCGAAAGATGGACGTCCTCTTTCGAAAATGAGCCCGAGCACCATATACAATTCTAGAGACTACACCTTCCAAAAGACATAAACAGGATAGAGTCGGTCCAAGGGAGATACGATAGAGACATTTAAATACCTCTGTCGCATAAATGCACAGGAGGCGAGTCTCTTTCAAATAAAAGGAAACTCCGATGAAGGGGCATAGGATGAAAGTGAAAGGGGACAGTCTCACGAGTAATCGAAGAAAGTGTTTTGTTGTTGTTGTATTTTTTTGTTTTAATGGAAATGGTGAAGGGTGTGAGGCCTACCAGCAGAGGTGGTGGAGCCAAAAACTGTATCTGAACTCAAGAAACATGGCATTTCAACAGAGGAGAAGAAGAGATTGTAGTTCTTAGTAATGGATACGGATGGGCAGACTACATAGACCAAATGGCCTTTATTTGGCATCATTTTCTATATTTCTATGTGCTGGACCTTAACCAAAATACTGCTAAGTGCTTTTTGATATTTTATTCTTAAGTTCTCAACTTCCTGGCTACAGGATTAGCAACCTGATATGTCTATTCTGTAGACTTTATTTCTTAGTTGTTTAGTTAATTTGTGCTGTGAATCTATATTGCGGTATACTGCTCTGTCTTCTAAACTAGACATCCCCCTCCCCCGCCAAAAAAAAAAAAAATTCTCTCCCTTTCTGCCTAGCACTGATATTAGAGGATGGGCTTTTCAAACTGCTTCTTCTCCTTTACCTTGCTAACTCTTGCTGTAGTATTCTAACGTTGGCTACTGTACTGTGGACAAGCTCTGCAAGGTTTTATTTTCCATTGCCAGTACTAGGTAATCAATAGAAATCAAACAAAATAAAACATGGAAAAGAAAATCAGATGATACCTTTTTTATTGGACATAACTTAATACATTTCTTGATTAGCTTTCGAAGGTTGCCCTTCTTCGTCAGATCGGAAATAAGCAAATGTGTTAGCAGATAGTATATATGAGTTTGATTCCCACTTCAGGCACAGGCAGCTGCTTGTGACTCTGGGCAAGTCACTTAACCCTCCATTGCCCCATGTAAGCCGCATTGAGCCTGCCATGAGTGGGAAAGCGCAGGGTACAAGTGTAACAAAAATAAAATAGATACTATTGGAGATTCTACATGGAATGTTGCTACTATTGGAGATTCTACATGGAATGTTGCTATTCCACTAGCAACATTCCATGTAGAAGCCTGCGCGGCCACATTGGTGATACGCAAGGGCTGACTTCTACATGGAATGTTGCTAGTGGAATAGCAACATTCCATGTAGAATCTCAAATAGTAGCAACAGTGGAGGAGTGGCCTAGTGGTCAAGGTGGTGGACTTTGGTCTTGGGGAACTGAGGAAGAGAGTTCAATTCCCACTTCAGGCACAGGCAGCTCCTTGTGACTCTGGGCAAGTCACTTAACCCTCCATTGCCCCATGTAAGCCACACTGAGCCTGCCATGAGTGGGAAAGCGCAGGGTACAAATGTAACAAAAATAAAATAGATACTATTGGAGATTCTACATGGAATGTTGCTACTATTGGAGATTCTACATGGAATGTTGCTATTCCACTAGCAGCATTCCATGTAGAAGGCTGCGCAGGCTTCTGTTTCTGTGAGTCTAGCGTCCTGCACGTACGTGCAGGACATCAGACTCACAGAAGCAGAAGCCTGCGCGGCCACATTGGTGATCTGCAAGGGCCGACTTCTACATGGAATGTTGGAATAGCAACATTCCATGTAGAATCTCAAATAGTAGCAACAGTGGAGGAGTGGCCTAGTGGTTAGGGTGGTGGACTTTGGTCCTGGGGAACTGAGGAACTGAGTTTAATTCCCACTTCAGGCACAGGCAGCTCCTTGTGACTCTGGGCAAGTCACTTAACCCTCCATTGCCCCATGTAAGCCGCTTTGAGCCTGCCATGAGTGGGAAAGCGCGGGGTACAAATGTAATAACCACAAAAATAAATAAATAAATAAATAAATAAATAAGAGAAACATCAAAGCATTACTTTGACAGTCTGACAGAGTGGGAGGGTGGGGGTATGCATGGGGACATCCAAGCATACTTTGTCAGACTGTCATAGTAATGCTTGAATGTTTTCACTTATATACACTGTCAGCTACCACATTTGCTTATTTCCGATCTGAGGAAGAAGGGCGACCTTCGAAAGCTAATCAAGAAATGTATTAAGTTATGTCCAATAAAAAAGGTACCATCTTATTTTCTTTTCCATGTTTTCTTTTGTTTGATTTCTATTGATAACCTTTAAGAGTGGACTAACACGGCTACCACACCTCAGTACTAGGTAAGAAAGCAGCTTTAGTCTTATAGCTGGTTTAATTTGCATTTGCATTTGCATTTTTATTTACATTGAAGGAACAGCTATATTTATTGGGAATACTTGGATTTAAAGGAGAAAAGTTAGATTCTAGCTGAATTTGATAGTTGTATCAAACTATGTCTTTGCTTGCCCCTCCTAGAGAACTCTTTTGATAGAGAACTTGAATAACTCACCTGGACTTACAATCCAACCACCCTCCCCAGGGTTTTCAACTCATATATAGATAACCCCAAAATCATTAACGTTACTCACCAGTAATACACAGGCAATCTTGCAGACTATCATAGTACACCTGTCAATACTCATTCTAACCAATCAATATGACTTTTTTTTCTGTGTACAAATTGTGGT
Source organism: Microcaecilia unicolor (assembly GCF_901765095.1). Taxonomy (NCBI): domain Eukaryota; kingdom Metazoa; phylum Chordata; class Amphibia; order Gymnophiona; family Siphonopidae; genus Microcaecilia; species Microcaecilia unicolor. The sequence goes on from NC_044032.1 coordinate 638,818,574, forward strand.
GATTTAGTTACAAGGCACATCATCTGGAGGCTTAAGGCTTGTACCATCTGTCTTCAGCTTGCTAGTAATTGGATGCAATTAAAGCAGCTTCTATCACTGCACAGAATCAAACCAATTTCTCATCACTGCCTCAAAGAATAAAACCACCTAGGAATAGGTGGATCACAGTAGACTCAGGTAGACTACGACATGTGGGACAGAAGCATCTGCCCTCACAATTGATGTCCCCTACAGAATTATTTTGCTCCATTACAGCACTGTGATGCTCCAGAAAACAGAACTGAGGTTGAACAAAAAGAAATGAAGGTGTCTCAAGAGAAAAGACATCCCAAAGCACTAATAATCTCAATCCAGGAAACTGTTGATGCTAGGGGATTCTGTTATCAGAAGGATTAACTTTGGAACACAGTTCATGGGGCTCAACAAAGTGAAATGCCTTCCAGGCTCCTCAAGTATCAGGAGTACCAGGCAAATACTGAGTAAAATCAAAGAGGAAACTAAGGAGTCTAACACTGATGTTGATATCAACCTGGGAACAAATGACATGGCCAATAATACCCCACTTGTACTGCAGAGGTTTTCAAGAGCTGGGGGAGGCATTAAACCTTTGGTACAAACAGTAGCTTTTTCTGAAATACTACCTACTTTTGGAAATGGAGAGAAAAGTTTACAAAATACCGAGAATTTCATTAGATGGTTCAAAGCCTGGCATCTTCAAGAAGGTTTAGGTACATAGGAGGATGGGGCAATACATGGAAAAACAAAAGTCTATATTGAATGATGGGATGCATCTCACTGTGGCAGGAAAAATAATCCTTGGTGAGAAATTCAGACAATATGTTTCTAGGTGTTTAAACTAGAAGGTGGAGGTAGTATATGGAGACAGGTCACTTCCAGTGGTCACCCCCAGATAAAGGCAAGGTGTGACAGTAGTAAAAGAAATAAACAATAATAAAAAAAAAGCAATAGACATAACAAAAACAACAATTTTAGGAAATCACTTCTTACCAACACAGCAGGCAGTGAGACTAAACAAAAAACTAAACAGAAGATAAGACTGCCACTGAAATGTAACTGGAAAATGATGACCACAAATGTTTGCAGTCTAAGCAACAAAGTGCATGATCTGCAAGTCCTCATGTTAGAGGTAGACTTAGATATTGTTGCTATCATGGAGACATAAGAACATAAGAGTAGCTATACTGATTCAGATCAATGGTCCATCTAGCCCAGTATCCTGTTTTCCAGCACTTGCCAAGCCAGGACATAAGTACCTGGCAGAAACCCAAACCATGTCAACATTCCATGCTACAAATCCCGGGGCAAGCAGTTGTTTCCCTAAGTCTGTCTCAATAGCAGACGATGGACTTTTCCTCCAGGAACTTGTCCAAACCTTTTTAAAACCCAGAAACGTTAACCACTGTATGCTCTAATGGAGAGGAGGAACCGGGGAGATATGATACAGATGTTTAAATACTTGAAAGGTATTAATATAGAAACAAATATTTTCCAGAGAAGGGAAAATGGTAAAACTAGAGGACATGAATTGAGGTTGCGGGGTGGTAGACTTAGGAGTAATGTCAGAAAATTGTTTTTAACAGAGAGGGTGGTTGATGACTGGAATGCCCTCCAGAGGCAAGTGGTGGAGAAAAAATAGTGGTGGAGTTCAAAAAGGTGTGGGATGAACACAGGGGATCTCTATTTATTTATTTATTGCATTTGTATCCCACATTATCTCACCTCTTTGCAGGCTCAATGTGGCTTACAATTCATCATGGATACTGGAAATAGAAGAGAATATACATTTGGTTTTACAGAGGGTTTTGGGTTACATGGTGGTGAAATACATGATAGTGTTAAAGTAAAAGACGTTATAAGACATTTCTGGATATATTAAAGATTATACAATTACACGTACTGATCTTTGTGATATATCTTGTCGAAGAGATAGGTTTTCAATAGTTTACGGAAATTGGTCAATTCATAGACCGTTTTCAGGTTGCGTGGTAACGCGTTCCAGAGCTGCGTGGTCGTATAGGAAAAGGTAGATGCGTGCATTAATTTGAATTTCAGACCTTTACACTTGGGAGGATGAAGATTAAGGAATGTGCGAGAAGATTTTTTTTGCGTTCCTGGGTGGTAATTCTATTAGGTCTGACATGTAGGCTGGGGCGTCACCATGGATGATTTTATGGACTAGGGTACAGAGTTTGAACGTGATGCGTTCTTTAAGTGGGAGCTAGTGTAGTTTCTCTCGTAGAGGTCTCGCGCTTTCATATTTTGGTTTGCCGAATATTAGTCTGGCTGCCGTGTTCTGGGCTGTCTGGAGTTTTTTGAGTATTTGCTCTTTGCAGCCAGCGTAGAGTGAGTTACAATAGTCCAGATGACTGAGTACCAATGATTGTACCAGATTGCGGAAGCCAGTCCTTGGAAAAAATGGTCTGACTCTTTTTAGTTTCCACATTGAATGAAACATCTTTTTAGTTATGTTTTTCACATGACTCTCAAGTGTTAGGTGTCGATCAATGGTGACTCCAAGAATTTTTAGGGTGTCTGAGACTGGTAGATTTAGTTTAGGTGTGTGATGGTGGTAAATTTATTCTTATTGTATTGCGAGGTGAGTACTAGGCATTGAGTTTTTTTCTGCATTAAGTTTCAGCTGAAATGCATCTGCCCAGGAATTCATGATATGTAGGCTTTGCTTGATTTCGTTGGAGATTTCCCTTAGATCTTGTTTGAATGGGATGAAGATCGTTACATCATATGGGTTTAGGTTCTTATTCAATAGTAGTTTGGCCAAGGGTGTCATCATTAGGTTGAATATGGTCGGTGAGAGGGGGGATCCCTGTGGAACTCTGCATTCAGGTGTCCATGTAGCTGATGTAGTCGAATTTGATGTCACTTGATATGAGCGTGTAGTTAGAAACCCCTTAAACCAATTGAGAACGTTGCCTCCGATTCCGAAGTATTCGAGGAGTGTAATAAAATTCCATGGTCAACCATGTCAAATGCGCTTGACATGTCGAATTGTAACAGTAGTATGTTATTGCCGTTAGCTATCAATTAGAAAATGAATGGTATAAAAAACAAAACTTAAAGGTCACATGATAAAGTGTGGAGAGGAATACATGAATATCGATCTCTCCAGGGTCTCCCATCATTTTAGTCGTCCATCAGACTGATGAGAGCCCTCCCTGCGACATCTATCTCCTACGGAATTCCTTGAGGAATGTATGGACAAATTCTTATGAGGGGAGATGTCCAGGAAACGGCAGAAGAAAGATGCAAACAAAATCCACGTGGCAGAGTTCAAAATGGCAGAAGACAGGATTGCACCAGCCTACCAGACCCTGTGTTTACGGAGCAATAGCTGACCCAGCTTACTGCTCTGATGGGGAAAGGACTGGACACTTGATTGGAATGTCTGTCTGGGCAACTAGCAAATACAGAGGCCCTTCTTGCTGACTCCACTCGCCACACTGGTAAACTGGAGCAGCGGATGTCCTCTCTGGAAGATGAGTCTGTTCATATGGAGTCTGCCATTGCGAAACTAGAGACACAGTTCAGAGATTATGTGACTAAACTGGATGACCTCGAGAATCGGTCACGCAGAAGTACAAATTGTGGGCCTTCTGGAGCACATAGCTGAACATTCATTGTGTTCAGTTTTAGAAGGTTGGCTGATATAAGATTCTGCGCTTTCAGGTAGCACAGGACCTTTATGTCTTGAGAGAGCCCATCAGGTAGGCCACATCCAGGAGGGACAATAAAGACCACTTGTGGTCATCAAATCAAAATGGCCGCTGATTAACGGGCTAAAGAACCGTTAGCTCCTGATGCCATCTCGGGGCTAAACCGTTGTTTGGCAGTAAATTGGCCTGATTTTGTTGTGCTGGCTTCCTTCGCTACTGTGGAGATCTGCTAGTCACCTTATCACCTGTTTCGGTCCGTAGTACTGACGGGGAGCTCCGGTCGACTTTGCTCATCACCTGCGTGTCGGTGGGCCGGCTGTTAGCCCGTTTGCAACGTCGGTGTCACCCGTGTTGTTGGTCTCGGGGGCCCTTGTGTTAACCGCTGGCGCTTGGTCGTGGATCGGCTCCTTATCGCTAGACCTGAGCCTGCCTTGGACAGGGGCCCCGTGGAAACCCGGCTGGGCTGTTGATTGTCTCGTCAGCTCTGCTCGCCGGCCAGCTGCGGTCTGCCCTGTTTGTGCTGTGAGCGTTGGCATTTGTTCTTGGCAACAACTTCTCTGATCTCTCTCTCCAAGATTGACAACCTCCGGTTGGACCTCCCCCGGTTCCCGTTTCATCTCTCTGGGCCGCTCCTGCTTCTGTGGACAGTGCAGAAGCAGTTTTTAACGCTGCTTGCAACATACTATTCCAGCTTGGCCAGTCCGGCCTCTTCACATCTTTTCTTGCCTTCACCGGTTCTAGTAGTGGCCTGCTTCTTTCTCCTGGTCTGGATGGGAATTTCGCCAGCTCCCCATCATGGATTGCCTAGCATACAGATGTACAAGCTACTCTGCGCCGTCTCAGCATCTGGAGTCCTACACAGACCAGCCTATCTCTGACTGCCATCTTCAGATAGTCTCTCTTACCCTTTCCCTGTGCCTTCTCACTCTGTTCCTTCCCTCCTATTTCATGTCATGTAATTTCATGTAATTGTATTTGTACACCCTTGCAAGCCACTTTGAGTCTGCATCCCTGTGGAAAAAAGTGGGTATAAATGTGCAAATAAATAAAAATTAAAGTGCATAATTATCTCCACAAAGTGGAAATTCTATGGAGCTACCGACACAAAAGAGACACTTTGCAATATAAAAGCAAAACTATCAGAATATTTCAGGACTACTCTGTTGCATTGCATGACCGTCGGAAGAAGTTCATCCCTCTCTGTGCAGAACTGTATGACCGGAAGATCTGATTTCTGCTTCTTTACTGAGCCATCTTGAAAATTTGTGTTCATGGGCAATGGTCCTCCTACGACACATTCGAAAAAGCATATGGAAAAAATGTATTCATCTGTGTGAAGCCTTTGCCAGACCCCTGATTCATATGGCGTGGAGGCTCCTTTCTCTGATGTTTTGCTTCATTAAGACCCTAGGCTAAGTTTATAACTATTCTTTAATTGAGGAGATGTTTATCTATTCATTTTCCATATGGATGGTTCATTAGTCTGTAAAACAAATGCATATTAAGTGGGCTTGTTCTCGTGATGGGGGGATGTGGGAAAACATACATTAAACGTGGCCTGTGATGACCTAAATGAAATCATCGTACGGAATCATCAGATAATCCGGATAACATGGAACACCAGAGAATATGAGATTGAAGGGGGGCAGACTCAAGAAAAATGTCAGGAAGTATTTTTTCATGGAGAGAGTAGTGGATGCTTGGAATGCCCTCCCGCGGGAGGTGGTGGAAATGAAAATGGTAACAGAATTCAAACACGCGTGGGATAAACATAAAGAATCCTATTCAGAAGGAATGGATCCTAAGGAGCTTAGCCGAGATTGGGTGGCAGAGCCAGCCGGTGGTGGGAGGCGAGGATAGTGCTGGGCAGACTTATACGGTCTGTGCCAGAGCCAGTGGTGGGAGACGGGAGCAGAATTATACGGTCTGTGCCAGAGCCAGTGGTGGGAGGCGGGGCTGGTGGTTGGAAGGCGGGGATAGTGCTGGACAAGAGGACAGGTACAAATCAAAGTAGGGTATACACAAAAAGTAGCACATATGAGTTTGTCTTGTTGGGCAGACTGGATGGACCAAGCAGGTCTTTTTCTGCCGTCATTTACTATGTTACTATGTTACTATGATGTGTCAGCATAAGGATTATAGGTGTCCTTTTACAAAGGCACGCTGAAAAATGGCTTGCGGTAGTGCAGGCGCAGGTTTTGGGCGCACACCGATCTATTTTTCAGTGCGCCTGTAAAAAAGGCCTTTTTAAAAAATTTTGCCGAAAATGGACATGCGGCAAAATGAAAATTGGCGCGTGTCCATTTTGGGTCTGAGACCTTACCGCCAGCCATTGACCTAGCGGTAAAGTCTCACTCGGTAACCGGGCGGTAACATCCAACGCGCGTCAAATGCCACTTGGCACGCGTCCACTACATGCAGCTGAAAATAAAAAATACTTTCCAGATGCACATATCGGACATGCGCCAAAACTGAAATTACCGCAAGAGCCATGATTTTCCGAGTTTAGACATCGAGGCATTTCTGTTTCTCAAATCTGACTTCTATTTTATGAAACATTTTGCCTTTTTATCTATGTGTGGAACAATCTGCTTGGAAATTCAGCTCTGGTCTACAGCATCTGATGTGGTCAAGGCTGACTTCCTCCCTCATTTATTACTTCCTGTCTTTCATTTAATTATATAGTCTAGGAATGCCTGCGTTGTGAATTCATCACCTCTCCTTATATTTCTGTGTTCTGGAAGCAGGGTTCGTGTTTTATGCTGTTTAATTTACGCTTATACAGTATGTTATCTGTGCTATATTATGTTTGGGGATATTTCTTTTTAATCTGTTAATCCACACTTTTATGCAGGGCCGTGCCTAGGGTCTCTGGTGCCCCCCTGCAGAATATCAGTTGGCACCCCCCCCCCTGGTGAAAATGATCAGGGCCCCCCCCCCCCCCCCCCCCGGTGAAAATGATCGCTCAATCTGTTCAACATTCTGCTGCATGACTTATATTTCACCAGTGTCGCTATGCTCATATTAGCCCTCTCCTCAAGTCACTTCACTGGCTCCCTATCCGTTTCCGAATACAGTTCAAACTCCTCTTATTGACTTATAAGTGCATTCACGCTGCAGCTCCTCAGTACCTCTCCACTCTCATCACTTCCTACACTCCTCCCCGGGAACGCCGTTCACTGGATAAATCTCTCTTATCTGCACCCTTCTCCTCCACTGCTAACTCCAGACTCCATTCCTTTTATCTTGCTGCACCATATGCCTGGAATAATCTTCCTGAGCCGGTCCGTCAAGCTCCATCTCTGGCCGTCTTCAAATCTAAGCTAAAAGCCCACCTTTATGATGCTGCTTTTAACTCCTAACCCTTACTCACTTGTTCAGTACCCATATTTTATCACCCCCACCTTAGTGATTCTCTTATCTCTTGTTTGTCCTGTTTGTCTGTCCTAATTAGATTGTAAGCTCTGTCGAGCAGGGAATGTCTCTTCATGTTCAAGTGTACAGTGCTGCGTACATCTAGTAGCGCTATTGAAATCATAAGTAGTAGTAGTAGTCTTTGGGATTCCGGAATCTTGCTATTCTTTGGGGTCCGGAATCTTGCTACTGTTTGGGATTCCGGAATCTTGCTACCCTTTGTCCTTATCCCTTATTTGTCCTGTTTGTCTGTCCTAATTAGACTGTAAGCTGTGTCGAGCAGGGACCGTCTCTTCATGTTGAAGTGTTCAGCGCTGTATTCATCTAGTAGCGCTATAGAAATGATAAGTAGTAGTAATTTCCCATCAAAGAAAAAAAAAGTGGGGATGACTCAGAGGAAGTGACTGAAAAGACCAGCATGTCAATGATTTTCCATGCCATTTCATGTCATTTTTAACCAAAAAAAACTGTAAAAAAAAAAAAAAAAGGCCTGATTTTTTTTTCCTGTCATCTATGTGCACACTGCTTTTCAATATTGTGTCCTATTGCTTAGTAATGCACACTATAAGAAGGTGTTTTATTAAAGAAAATGCAGTACTGAGCAAATGCACACTAAAGGCTGAGGGATCCTTTTACCAAGCAGCGGGGAAAAGGGACCAGCGCTAGCAGCAGGGGGCGTTTTCCCCACATGCCAGGTGTTAAAAGAATTTTAATTATCATACTCGCAAATCTCAAGACACCAAACCAGCTGAAACACAAGCAGGTTTATTCTTGCGCAAGAGAGACAAAATTCCAACATCAGTCAGGAGGTGGTCTGACTCTATACAAATTCCCCTGTTATTATATACCTTCTTTCACCGTTAGATCAATTCCTATCCTGTTTGTCCAATTATCTATTCCCTTATATGGTCTTATCTGCCCAGTTTCCCATCTACATTTCTCCATGTCTTACCTCATCCTGCACCTGCATCATTACTTTTCATTTTCCCAGTAACCTCCTTTTAGGTGAACTTCCTGACCCATACAATTAGTACATTCTTGTACTTTTATTTACATGCAGCTGTATCATACCTTCTAAGCTTGGATAAACATGTGTTATAAGCTAGCCAAAAGCATGTCTAAGAACAAACTGCAGTGCTTCTTGTCCAGAAGCTGTATATGTAAAAATGATTAACCCAATACTTTCCCTACACCAGGGCCCTTCTTAGCACAGCAGGTAAAAAAAAAAAAACCCAGAGAACTCTTATTGCATGGCTATGGGGCAGTAAGCCCTCACCGCCACCCACTCAGGTGGCAATAAAGGCTCCCACACTAACTCAGCGGTAACCGGGCAGTGCACAGTGATGCCTGACTACTGCCAAGTTATCGCCCCCCACAAGCCATTTCTGGGGGTTTGTTACTTTTTCTCTGGAAATGGCACACGCTCAGGGAAGGGCTACTGCCGGCGGCCATGTTGGGCCGGTGGTAGTCCCAGAAGAGCGAGCGGTAAGCCCACGTTGAGCTTACCGCCGCTTTGTTAAAGGGCCCCTAAGTTCTGTAAATGGCACCCAAATTTGGGTGCAAAAAAAAAAAAGAAATGTGCGTTAAGTGCTTCTCTATAAACAGTAATCAAAGTTGGATGCTATTTATAGAATAGCGCTTAGTACTGAGTTCTACACCCACTTTTAGGTACAAGAATTTATACCAACTGAACCCTGGTGTAAATCCCTCTGCCTAAATCCCCTGAATTCTATAACTGTCAGACCTGTGAATTCTTCTACCAAGTAGAGTGCTGCCGAGCCCGGTAGTCGGACCAGGTTCTTCTTGGCGGCCGGACAACAACGGGTTTCACCTGCGCTGACCGCCGTTCCCCAGAGGTTGAGCCCCTAGGTGAGCCGGCCTGCAGGGCTTACGAGATGGAGCAGGAAGCAGGGTGATAAACATGACTGCCAGACAGGCAGCAGGCAAGAGAGTGATCCAGGTACGGGCAGAGTCAGTAGGCAGGCAGCAGACACGAGAGTAATCCAGGTACAGGCAGAGTCAGTAGGCAGGCAGCAGACACAAGAGTAATCCAGCTACAGGCAGAGTCAGTAGGCAGGCAGCAGACACAAGAGTAATCCAGCTACAGGCAGAGTCAGTAATGAAGAACAAAGTAGAGGAGAAGCACACCACTGAGCGAGTAACACCTACCAAAGTAGAAGCCGAAGCAAGTAGTCTAGGAAGAGTTCAGCTGATAAAGTGCTGACGTCTAAGAAAGGTTTATTTGTTATATAGTTCCTAAAGATAATTAACCAGTCTAAGTACATAAGTATGTATATATATGTATATGTATACGTGTATGTGCAAATCTGTATATAAGTTATTATAATGCTTGAGAAATATGAATGACTGGATATTATTTTATTTCTTCCTGTATTTCTGCACAAGGTTATCCTTGAATAATGTAATTTAAAACTATAAATAAAGAAAAAAAAAAAAAAAGTGCTGACGTCTGACATCAGCAGGGAGAAGGGGCACAGCCATAGGACAAGAGCAGGGGAAGGAGGAACCAGAAGGCCAATAGGAGAGAAGCAATGGAAGCCAGGCAGAGGAAGAGCAGACCCAGATGGGTGGAAGCAAAGCAATCAAGGAGCCTGGAAACCAGGCAGAGAGAGAGCAGAGCCAGGTGCATGGAAGCAAAGCAATCAAGGAGCCTGCAGCCAGAGAAGAACTACACACACATGGCTCAGGGCTGTGCCAGTCAAGTGTGCGTGTCGACGGGACCCTGTGTAGCCCGAGGATGCCGCTTGCGTTGAGGTAGGTGACATGACACTATATGCAAATCCTAGAAACACCCTTGATCTGTCCATGCCCCTCCCATGGCCATTCCCTCTTAATGGATCCACACAGAAAAATTTACACGCACATCTATATAGAATAGAGACTATAAAGATGCATGTGTAAAGTCCAAGTATTGCCAATTAGCATCAATAATTGATTGTTAGTGTCCAATTATTGTTAAGCAATTAAATTACATACACAATTTAGGCACATGCCCAAATTTGTCTGTGAAATTTTGAGTGCTATATATAGAATTAGGTGGTAATTGACAACATTGTCCCACAACAAGAAATATTTGAAAGCTATCCAAGTAAAATTGCCTTTAATATAAAAGTGCTGGGCTTGATGGACCTTTGGTCTTTTCCCAGCGTGGCAGTGCTTATGTACTTATGTACTTATGTACTAAATGTGTGCAAAGCGAGGAGGGAAAAAAGAGCTTAGGCGGCCATCTTGGGTTCTCACTAACTCTGCTCCTCGTATTATGCAATTAAACTCTGGAATTCATTGCCAGAGAAAGTGGTAAAAGTAGCTAGCTTAGCAGGGTTTTAAAAGGTTTGGATAATTTCCTAAAAGTCCATAAATCATTATTAAGATGGACTTGGGAAAATCCCCTGCTTATTTCTAGGAAAATCAGCATAAAATCTGTTTTACTGTCCTAGGATCTTGCCAGGTACTTGTGACCTGGATTGTCTACTGTTGTAAACAGGATATTGGGCTTGGTGGGCCTTTGGTCTGTCCCAGTATGGCAATGTTTATGTTCTTAGTGAGAAGTCTCAGGTGGTAGGGGAAAGGTATTCGTGCCTGTAAAAAAGAGAAGCATCCATACCCAAAAGACTATTCCTCTCCTGGGGTCTTTATTTCATCTATTTGATATAGGATTTTTCTGGTTCCATCACAGGAAATCATCTTCCCTTGTCCTCAAGGGCCAACCTTAACAATACTTGCCCCCTCCTCACAGAGCAATAAGTAACCCCCCCATACAACATTAGTAACTGTATTCAACATGACCACTTTGCTATTACTCAACCTTACTCATGACTCTTTCCACCTTTCCCCTTTATGTAGGATATACTTTTTAGTCTCAACCAGGACACCCAAATGGAGCAAAGGTGGCAACCTGTTCCAGCTTTTATTAAGTAACCTCATTATTTATTTCTTTAGTTTCAACCTCCATTTTTCCCACATTTAAGTCAGGAAACCAGGTAACAGTAAGAGTGGCAACCTGCTTCAACCTTCTTTTTTTTTGTCTCTTTTATTTACTGTGCTTTATACTCAAGTTTGATTTGTCCATGTCATTCTCAGGGCACAGACCATAGAAGTCTGCCCGGCACTGTTCTTGTACTAAGTTCTGAAGCTAACATCGAAACCCCTTAAAATTTACACTCCAGTCCATCCATATCTATTCAATCACGACCAGTGCGTAGACTGTAGAAGTCTGCCCAGCACCGGTTTTGCTTCCCAATTACCGGTGTTGCCACCCAATCTCCACCAATATTCCATGGATCCATTCCTTCTAAACAGGATTCCTTTGTATTTATCCCACACACGTTTGAATTCTATTACCATTTTCATCTCCACCTCCTCCCGTGGGAGGGAAAGCTGCAACAGTGCTGTAGCATGAGTCAGTGTAGGCGTGGGTTTTGGGTGCGTGCCGATCCATTTTTTAGCATGCAAAAAAAGGCCTTTATTAAATTTTTGCCAAAAATGAATATGTGGCAAAATGAAAACTGCCGTGCGTCCATTTTGGATCTGAGACCTTACCGCCAGCCATTGACCTAGTGGTAGACTCATGCAGTAACTGGGCGGTAATGACCTATGCACACCAAATGCCACTTGGTGCGCGTCCGTTACAGGCACCCGAAAATAAAAAAATATTTTTCAGATGTGCGTAGCGGATGCGTGCCGAAACTGAAATTACCGCAAGAGCCACATGGTGGTTGGGTGGTAACTCCATTTTGGCGTGCATTGGGCACGCGTACACGCTTACGTGGCTTAGTAAAAGGAACCCATATATAGGAAAAAAAAAAGATGAAACAAAATTAAGAAAAGGATGTGGGTAAAGTTCAAATAGAGGAGGACTTTTACTAAAGCTTAGCTCGAGTTACCTGCAGCAGGGCCCATTATTTTCCAATTGGCCCTGTTGCAGATAACTTGAGCTAAGCTTTAGTAAAAGACCCCCAGAGTTCTTTGTATTCAGAAAGGCCAGACTGAAGAAATATGTTTTTAGAAGACTTCTGAAAGTTAGGTAATCATTTGTAAACTTGATTGATTTAGGAAGAGAATTCCAAATGTTGGTGCCTTGATAGGAGAAATTAGCAGAGTGAATTGTTTTATAGATCACTTTCTTACAGACAGGGAAATGTAAGACAAGACATTCTCTAGAAGAAGAAACAGCATTACAAGAGGGTAGATCAATAAGATTATTCATATATGATGGGGCTTGACCAAACAGAATTTGGTGAATGAAAACGCATAATTGGAAAGACATTCATCTCTTATTGGTAACCAATGTAGCTCATATAAAAGAGGAGTGGCTTTGGCGAAGCGAGGAGATCTACATATAAGATGAGCAGCAGTATTTTGAGCTGTTTGTAACTTTTTGAGAACACCACCTTTAAGTCCACCATAGATGGAATTGCAATAGTCGAATTCGATGAGAACAAGGGATTGAACCAAAGTACGAAAGACGGACTTAGATAAAAATGGCCTCAATCTCTTTAGCTTCCAAAGTGTGTGAAAGACACTTGAGATCAACTTACAGACTTGGTTTTCAAGGGTGAGGAAATGATCTGTTGTGACCCTCAAGATTTTCATTAATGACCCAAAGGAATAGGTTTTGTTCTTAATAGTAAAGTTACTAAGATTCATAGGATTTTGAGAGTTAGTTATTAATAGGAACATAGTTTTATCCATGTTAAGTTTCAGTTTGAAATTAGAAGCCCATGATTACATAAGTTTTATCCCTAGACTAATCATGTCATGGGTCTGCCCAACTGTGCTAAATACCATTTAGTCGGTGAGTGGAGTGTCAGAGATGGTAGGTTGCCCATTTCCAGGCTGAAGATTTGGGGACAGTCTTGGTGTTGAACTTGCATCCCAAACAGTGTGAGATTTGTAGTGCCAATTTCTGCCCATTGAAATTAGTGGATCAGGTCTTATAATGCACTAGGAAGGGGTGGTCAGAAATCTCCAGCCTGAAACTGGGTAACTTGGCATCTCTGGAGTTTTGGTGAAAGCCCATTGTGTAAGCTTCTGCTTTGTGTGGGCTCTTGAGGTGTGGGTCCAGTAGTTAACTGTCAAATGACCCAGTTGTGGTCGGAGGAAGACATTGGGCTAGTCCTCTCTCTCTGTGTTTTGGTACCTGTAATGGTGCTTTCATAGGGAAGGAGCAGGCCTACAAATACTACAGTGTGTTATTATATAAGATAAAATATAGAAGTGAATAAATAATCTCTCCACATCGGGCTAGATTCTATATATATCACACCTTGATTTCTGTGCGGACATCAAATCACATTCTATAAAGTATGCTTTAATTTAGGTGTAGGTTATAGAATATTATACCATTTTATACCACTTTGTTAACATGACTTACTATGTAAGCCACATTGAATCTGCTAATGAATGGGAAAGTGCGGGGTATAAATGTTATAAATAAATAAATGTGAGTTAAGTCAGGTAATTCCTTAGAGATTGGGATATAAATGGTGACATCATCAGCATATATGTATGCTGAGAGACCATGTTTTTTCTAAAAGATGACCAAGACTAATCATCATAATATTAAACAAGATGGGGGAAAGAGGGGAACCCTGAGGGACCCCATAGCCAGGATACCAAGTGAAAGAAATTATTGTTTGACTTGATATGACCTAGATCTTAAGAAGCCAGAAAACCATTTCAAGACAACTCCACAGATTCCATAATAGTCAAGAATATTTAAAAGAATATTATGATCAACAGTATCAAAAGAACTGGATAGATCAAATTGAGGTATCAATATTTTGTTGCCAAAACTTAATTCTCCCCTAAAGTTAGCTAATAGGGTGGTAAGCATAGTTTCTGTACTGTAAGAGGACCTAAAACCAGATTGTGAACAATGCAAAATGGCATGAAGTTGGAGATACACCGTAAGTTGGCGCAAGACAAGTCCTTCCATTACTTTAACAAGAAGAAGTATTGAGGATACTGGTCTATAGCTGGAAACTAAACTTAGGCTTGTTTGGGTATTTTTAGGTATAGGAGTCAAAATAATATTGCCATTGTCAAAGGGAAAGAAACCTTGAGACAACATCAAAGTGAGATTTGCATGCAAATGATATAAGAATAAATCAGGATGTGACTTGAGGAGATAAGTAGGACATGTATTTATTTGCTGCATTTGTACCCCACATTTTCCCACCTATTTGCAGACTCAATGTGGCTTACACTTTGTTGCAAAATGTATAATCATAAACAGAGTAAGAGGTATGGTCTAATTTAACATATTACTGTGTAAAAAATTAGGTAGATAGGTCAGTAGAATTAGACAATGTGAATTTGCATATTTACATAACACATGATTAACCTGATCAGTAGTGATTGGATGAAGATGGACCAGATTCTATCTGCTTGAGAATGAGGCAGTAAAGGATCATTTAAATAGAGGAAATAGTCTTTAGATGAAAGGGTATTGTTAAATTGTAGTCTGATTTTAGCTATTTTCTGCTTAAAATAAGTAGTCAAGTGGTCGGCAGTAGGTGTGGGATTGGTTGAATTGGTTATTAGTTGAGTGTCCAATAAACTATTAACTAATGAGTAAAGTTTCCTCGGGTTGACTACTGTATCACCAATGAATTTGGAATAAATGGAGGTTTTCGCATTGGAGATCATACCCATGTAGATTTTCAAAAGCTTTTTTCCAAGCGATCCATTGTTAAGTGGATTTGCCCTTAGCCTAAACTCTCCCCTTGCATTTACATTTCATTTGTAAAAGAGCATCATTGAACCAAGGAGATAATCTTTTCGGATGAGATTTGACAATCACAGTTGCAATAACATCAAGGACTGCTTTACAAGTATCATTCCATTGCTGAATAAAATTCAGGGAGGGGTTTGAGGTAAGTAATGCACTGAATGACTCATTGGACTAGAATTTTAGAAAGTCAATTTTACCTCTGGCTTTAAAGGAATGTAAAAAAATTTGGGGATTTGGAATGGCAATTTCCTTCCAGTACGATTTAAAAAAGAGGCTGTGGGATGGTGGGATGGGGGTACAGAGGTGTGGGGGAGAAGCTGAGGCAGTCATATTTTCTTTGGGACTAGAAGGGAGAATTGGGAGGGAGCCTGCCAGACACTATTTTAATTTAATTTGGCATCAGCCAATATTCAGACCGGTACTGGTTGAACTCAGCATATCAAGTTAGGACAGCTTTTTTTCTGTCCTAACTTTATGCACTTATCTAGCCGGTTAGCGATCAGAATATTACTGCTAATCAGCTAGGGTCATGCTTTGCCCACTCTCAACCTCCATCCCACCCCTAACCTCACTGGTTAGGGGTTGGCCATTTAGCAGCAATATTCACCAGCACTGTCCAGTTACATTCCACTGAATATTGCCAGTTAGCTCTGACCAAGCTATTTAAATGTTTAAATTATTTTGAATATCAGGCCCTGTAAGTCCTTGTAGATTATCAGTGAATAATAAGAGGGATTCTGAACTCTACGTCGACTAATATAAGATGTGCTTGTTTCTAGAGTTCAAAAGCCATTAGTTCCATGCCTTTGTCTTACCACTCAAGCAATTAAATTTCCAAAAAAAAGACAAAGAACTACCTATTCTGTTTCCAGCTCTTGTAAATTATTTGCCCTACCATTCCCATCTAGTGGTGATTATATTACCCTCACATATGGAAGCCCAACCCCTAGCAGTAATATTGATATTACATCTAGAGTTATTGGCTGCCATTTTGAAGACCTAGAGGACAAAAAGTGGGAATGAGTTGGTTATCCCACCATAAGATTGGGGACTGGATCAGGGGACTTTAAGCCTGGCAGGGGAAAGGGAGTGTGAGTCTAAAAATGGCTGCCACTTGTCTGGCTTGTACCCATATGTGATCCCCCTTTTTTAGCAGGGGCTCCTGGGAGATGTCTTTCCAGGCAGGGACTGGTTTGTTCCAGGGAAGTGTCTTTGCTGGGTGGTGGGGGCAGTGGCGTTCCGAGGGGCGCTGACACCCGGGGCGGATTGCCGATGCGCCCCGCCCCCCCCCCGAGTGCAGCGCCCCCCCCCCCCCGTGCAGCGCGACCCTCCCCCAGCAAAGGGACACCCCCCACCCCGGCGAAAGAACCCCCGGGTGCACGCCGCTGGGGGGGGGGGTGCCGCGCACTGGTCAGTGTCATTCGCTTCCATGCTCCCTCTGCCCCGGAACAGGTTACTTCCTGTTCTGGGGCAGAGGGAGCATGGAAACAAACGACGCTGACCGGCACGCGGCACCCCCCCCCAGTGGCGTGCACCCAGGGTGGACCGCCCCCAACGCCCCCCCTTGGTTAGCCACTGGGTGGTGGGGGGGATTGAGTTTGCTCTGTGAGGGGTATATTTACTGGCAAGACAGGTCAAGATTGCTCCAGTAAGATGTATTTTTTTTGGTAGGGGAGGTGAGGTGTGTTATCTGGAGATCTCTTTGTTGACAGGGAGGTTGGTGCTAACAGGAGGATTTCTTTGCTGGTGGAAGGATTGTAGTTGTTTGGAAGAGGGGCAGGGGTATCTTTACTTCCCAGGCAGTGAAAAAAAGAATCTCTCTAGGCAAGGGAAGGGAAAGGGACTTGATATACCGCCTTTTTTGTGGTTTTTGCAACTACATTCAAAGCGGTTTACATAGTATATACAGATACTTATTTGTACCTGGGGCAATGAAGACTTAAGTAACTTGCCCAGAGTCAACAAGGAGCTGCAGTGGGAATTGAACCCAGTTCCCCATGATCAAAGTCTGCTGCATTAACCACTAGGCTACTCCAAAATGTTAGCAGGTTTGCAAAGTCTGGGAACCTGAAGCAAGCCATATTGTTTTTCTTTTCTCTCTCTCCCTCTTTCTCTTTAGCTCATTATTTTCCCAGCTCCAGGTGGACAAAGAAGCAAAGATCCAAAACTATTTCTGAATCCCGGTCTGCCATAGATGCTTAGTCAAGTTGAATTCATCAGCTACAAGATAGTCAACAGAATGCAAAAATTATTTCCACAGACAAAACTCCGCATGTGGCAAAAGGGGTTAGGGTTGCTCCAGTAAGCTATCTTTGTTGGCAGGGGTCAGGTGTGCCATCTGGAGGTCTTTTTGCTAATAGGAAGGTTGGTGCTGGAAGGGGGAGGGTGTTTGCTGTTGAGAGGATCAGGTGTGCTCTCAGAGGGGTGTCTTTGCATGCACAAGTTTGGGCATATTGTCGGGAGGGTTGTCTGGTGCTTCTTGGGAGTTGGGGAAGCTGCATGGGGTGGAAGTATGTGGGCATTGCAGGTACCCAAAACATTGGTATTTACAGCTGCCTCTACAGTAGGCACTTAGATGACCCTTGGAGCAGACATAGATTCCAATGTCCAAAGGGAACACATATATGTATTATTGTCCTGCCAAGACCTCTCTATTTCCCAATCCTCTCCATGCTCCCTTGCCACCTAGACATACTCAGCATCCCCATATCTGAATGGCCCCTATACTGAAATGACATTTAAACATGGGAATGCTTCTAAAATAAGGGCCATAATATAATCCTATATAATAATTCTCACCTCCAACATTCTGACTTGCTGCCTGGGACCGTGGCTCATTCCGAGTTGGTCTGCTAGGCTCCGTAGATCAGGCTGACATCACCGTAGCCATTATGATGTCAACTTCAGAACCCGGGGGGGGGGGGGGTTAAACATGCCTCACAGCTGATCCATGTCCAGAGGAGGGTCGCTGGACATGGGTGGCTGGAGGGGGGCAGGGGAGAGAGGAAGTTCGCTGGACATGGGTGGCTACAGTGGGCGCAGGGGGAGAGGAGGGTCGCTGGACATGGGTGGCTGCAGGGGAGCCGAGTAAAACCTTGCTAGCACCCGTTTCATTTGTGTCAGAAATGGACCTTTTTTTACTAGTAATTAAATAAAAGAAAAAAACAAAGGCCAGTAAGCAGGGTGGTTTATGAGGGCAACTGCTCCGGTCTCTGTGCCAAAAGGGACCCCCTTGGGAAAGGTGAGTATTATCATTAAAGCAGAGTTTCAGAGTTCATAACCCTGGGAGGTAGGGGTAGGGAGAAAGATGGAGGAGCAAGGAGCAGCACTCAATTAAAGAGGGAAAGAAAGCGGTAAAGGTAACGAACATGAGTAATGCTCTATATCTTCCCTTTCCTTAGGACTACAGTTTGCACTGTCTAATGCAGTTTCTGGAAGGAAAGAGCATAAAGTTTGTTAAAACAGGATTCTGATATCAGCGTGATTTGGATAATTGAGACTCTACTACACAATGAGGTTCTGGCAATGTCACTTTCGAGACAACATCTGTGAAAATTATTTGATGGCAGTTTCACAGAGCTTAATGGAGAAGTTAAGAGATTATGCATTTACCAGCAGCCATTTTCTCCAACTGATGTGCTTTTGGGATAAATTTGCACTGTTAAAATTGCAGGTGGTATGTGATAATACAAAGCAAGATGGGGGGAAAAAAGGCTTAGCTAACTATCTACGAACCTCATATAACTCAAAGTGTATGCAATTTTTCTGCTTACTGGTGACTTTCTTTTGTTACTCATGTCCCCTGTTATATGACGGGGATCTAATTGCATCACTGGTGTGCAGCTGTCACTTTTTGGAAGAGTCAGTTAAGCTGAATTATTGATTTGTGTCACTCCAAACTTCTATAGGATCAGCTTGTACAAGTTAAGCTCTCATTATAGAAAACAAATCAAATCTACATCTTTTCAATGTATTCATATTGCCGGGGGGGGGGGGGGGGGGGGGGAGGGTCACCATACAAGAGACATGCCAAAGGTCTATAAAGCCTAGCATCCTGTTTCCAACAGTGGCCAATCCAGGTCACAAGAACCTGGCAAGATCCCAAAAGACTAAAATAGATTTCATACTGCCTATTCCAGGCATAAGCAGTGGATTTTCCAAGCCCACCTTAATAAAGGTTTATGGACTTTTAGGTACTTGTCCATACCTTTTTTAAAACCAAGCTGTGCTAACTACTTTTACCTCACTCTCTGCAAATGAATGCCAGAGCTTAATTACATGTTGCGTGAAGAAATATCTCCCAGTTGTTCTAAATATACTACTTAGTAACTTCATTGTGTGTCCTCTAATCCTTGTACTTTTTGGAAAGAGTAGACAAGTGATTCATGTCTACCCGTTCCAATCCATTCATGATTTTATTAAAGACCTCTATCACATTTCCCCTTACTTGTCTCTTCTCCAGGCTGGAAAGCCCTAGACACTTTAGCCTTTTCTCACAGGGGTGTCATTGTATCCGGATCCTTTGTCAGGCTACATTCCATTATATTAAGGTCTTATAGCCCATTACAACCAACAAGTTCTAAGCGGATAAGATGAAGAAAAAAGACCATATTCCAGATAATTATACAAAACAATCACAAACCAAAATAAACCATCTGTAAATTAAGAAACATATTTTCTATTTTTTTAAAAATGTCTTTAGTAATTTCTGGAACATAGAATGTATTTATTTATTTGTAGTATTTATACCCCGTTCTTTCCCGCTCGATAGCAGGTTCAGTGCAGCTTACAGTGTAAGGTACAGTATCACAGAGAGGATAATAGGAAGAGATGTGGGGGGGGGGGGGGTTAGAGGTGAGGGTTAGGTTCGTGAATTAATTTGGGTCATTTGGATAGGTTTGTTTGAAGAGGTATCTATCTATTCAGCAGCTTTCGGAAGGGTAAGTGTTCTTTGGTTTTTTTGGATGTGTCTTGGTATTGCGTTCCAGAGTTGGCTGCCTATAACGCAGGGGCGTAGCTACGGGTGGGCCTGGGTGGGACCAGGCCCACCCAATTTCAGCCCAGGCCCGCCCAGCACCAGCCCCAGCTCCCATTGCCGGCCACTGCTGCTTTTCCTGATGAGCAGCAGGGCCGGCACTACAAAAAGAAGAAGCGCTCAGCTGACTGAGCTGAGCACCAACGCTAAGACTCGACGAGAAAAAATGTTTTAAAAAAACGCGGCACCGCAGGCAACCTCGAAGCATTGGCTGCTGGCTCTGCAGGCTCTGCCCGTCTCTTACGTCACTGCCCCTGGAGCGAAGCAGGGGCAGTGACGTAAGAGATGGGTGGAGCCTGCAGAGCCAGCAGCCAATGCTTCGAGGCTGCCTGCGGTGCCGCGTTTTTTAAAAACATTTTTTCTCGTCGAGTCTTAGCGTTGGCACTCAGCTCAGTCAGCTGAGCGCTTCTTCTTTTTGTAGCTCCGGCCCTGCTGCTCATCAGGAAAAGCAGCAGTGGCCGGCAATGGGAGCTGGGGCTGGTGGGCCTGAATCGGGAGAGGGAAAATGGAAGGATGGGGAGAGAAAGAGGGAAAACGGAAGGATGGGGAGAGAAAGAGGGAAAATGGAAGGATGGGGAGAGAAAGAGGGAAAACAGATGGGAGGATGGCAGAGAAAGAGGGGAGATGGATGAAAGGATGCAGAGAAAAAGGGGAGAGACTGGAAGGATGTGGAGAGAGAAGGGACACTGAACAGAAAAGGGTAGAGAGATAGACACTGGTTAGAAGGAGGGAGAGAGACATTAGATGGAAGGATCAGGAGAGAGGGTAGATGGGTGGAAGGATGGGGAGAGAAAGAGGGAAGACGCTGGATGGAAGGGTAGGGAGAAAGAGGTGACACGATGGAAGGATGCAGAAAGAAAGAGGGGAGACTATTGGAAGGATGGGGAAACAGAGGGGAGAGACTGGAAGGATGGGGAGAGAAAGAGGAGAGCTGCTGCATGGAAAGGTGGAGTAGTGAAAGATTGGAGAATAAGAGGAAGGGGCATGGGGAGAACAAGGGTGAGAAAAAGATGAAAAGCCATAAGTAGATGAAGGAAATTAAAGAATGGATAGTAAGAATGAATTAAATCTGGACACAGAGAGAGGCAGAAAAATATTGAAGAAAGCAAAGAAAAAGGAGAGAAAAATGACAAATGAAGAGTCAAGCGAAAACGAAGGAAAGCAGAATCTAGAGACTGGGAGCAACACAATGAGAAAAAGTAAATGGCCATACAACAAAGGTAAAGAAAATAATTTTATTTTTAATTTAGGATAAAGTAATATGGTGTTAATAAAGTTTCAGAGACCAATACTTCCTTCCTTAGGTCAGGAGAGGATACCGTAACAGCATTATACTGACCTGAGGCAGGAGGTTTTGGCCTCTGAAAGCTCATTGAAAAGGGTGTTAGATTATTAAATAAATTGTCTGAAATTGGACGCACTGAAAAGCAGAACTTTACCCTGTGTGACAAATGCATCTGAGTGTGAATAAATTTTGCTGGGGGGGGGGGGGGGAATTTGTGCCCACCCACTTTGGGTTCAGGTCCATCCAAAATTGGCAGTCTGGCTATGCCTCTGCTATAACGGAGAAGTTGGATGTGTAGTATGTTTTGTATTTGAGACCTTTGCAATTGGGAAAGTGAAGGTTGAGGTAATGTTCTATATGTCTTAAAAAAGGAGGAAGACAATTCCAGCTGGAAGCTGCCTGGTAAGTCAATGAGGACTGCAAAGGACGTGAAGCCTTTACTTTGCAAACAGTGGAGAAATCTAACAGAAAAAGATTTCTAGTAACTCTTCCATGGTTCCCATTTTTTTAAAAAATGCAAAGCGGTCAATTAAATAATCTGGGGGAATCCCTACAAAAAAGGTTAGAAGCAGAACCTTAAACTGTAATCTAGCCTCTACTGGCAACCACTGCAACTGTAGTTCAGTAATAAAGAGGATGAAAGAGTATATATAACCAAAAATAAGAACCTCTCTCTTACAATTTGCAAAGTACTATTAAGACACTATATTTCTATGGAGTACAAAAAATTAAAAAAGGGAAAAATCCTCAGCACCTACGCCTCCACCCGACAAACTTTAACAGGGTGGAAAGGACTTAAACTGGGTCAGATTCTCTTCATCAGCATAAAAAAACCCCTTTCATTCAAAATTTTGTTAAAACTCCAAGGAATGTTTAATTTTAATGGATCCACCCAAAATCATGGCAAACAAAGAAAAAAGCAAACACTTAGCTTTTGACTTAGTTGAAGATTCAAGAGTGTCTATAAAGTCAGTCACACCGACTGCGGCCAGAGTTTTGCTATAATCAGCTGTCTCAAGGCGTGAACAACCAATCAGTTAGTTAGAGCGCAAATCATCTTCATACCAACGGGATCCACTGCAACTGTAACATAAAGTAGAATCCTAACTTATTTTCCAAGAAAATAACTCTAATTACAGCTAGTCACCATACCTTTTCTTTGAGTTGTGGTGGCCAGAATTGAACACAATCTGGGGAATTATATATACAACGCCAAATGTTAGGCATTACTTCTGTACCGAATTTTCATCATGGAAAAGCATTCTAACAGATGCAAGGTGCCAATTCAGGGCATAAATGGCAGATTGGCGCAAAAACATACTTGTATGCCCATTTATGGAATAGCGCCTAAGTGTTTCCATGCAGATCTGCAGAAAGGGCGTGGCCATGGGAGGGGCATGGGTGGGTCAGGGGAGTTCCCTTAAAATGCACTGTTATAGACTACTACTACTACTACTACTACTACTACTACTACTACTTATCATTTCTAAAGCGCTACTAGATGTACGCAGTGCTGTACATTTGAACATGAAGAGACAGTCCCTGCTCGACAGAACTTACAATCTAATTAGGACAGACAAACAGGACAAACAAGAGATAAGGGAATATTACAGTGAGGATGATAAAATAAGGGTTCTGAACAAGTGAATAAGTGTTAGGAGTTAAAAGCAGCATCAAAAAGGTGGGTTTTTAGCTTAGATTTGAAGACGGCCAGAGATGGAGCTTGACATACCGGCTCAGGAAGTCTATTCCAGGAATATGGTGCAGCAAGATAAAAGGAACAGAGTCTGGAGTTAGCAGTGGAGGAGAAGGGTGCAGATAAGAGAGATGTACCCAGTGAACGGAGTTCCCGGGGAGGAATGTAGGGAGAGATGAGAGTGGAGAGGTACTGAGGAGCTGCAGAGTGAATGCACTTATAGGTCAATAAGAGGAGTTTGAACTGTATGCGGAAATGGATAGGAAGTCAGTGTAGTTATAGAATAGTGTGAATCTGTGCTCAACTTGTGTGCTGGGACTTACGCCCGGTTTCAGCTGGTGTAACTCCTCACCCCTAAAGTTTTGCATGAATCCTGGTACTACATGCTGTTCTATAAAGGGTGCCAATTTTTTTTCAGCACTGAATTTTGAGTGCCATTTACTGAATCCAGCCCAATATTTGAGTTGTGGTCACATCATGGATCAATATAAAGGCATTATAATATTCTTAGCTTTGTTCTCCAATCCTTATTTAATAGTTCCTAACATTCTATTTGTTTTCTTGGCTCACACTGAACAATGAACATGGGGTTTCAATGTATCATCAAGAATGACACCTAGATCATTTTTCCTGGGTGATGATCTCTAATGTGTAACCTTGCATCTTGCAGCTATAGTTTGGGTTGCTCTTCCCTACATGCATCACTTTGCACTTGCTCATATTGAGTTTTATGAGCCATTTCGATGCCCATTCTCCCAGGCTCCTAAGGTCCTCTTGCAATTCCTCCCAATCCTCTTGTTTATAACAACTTTGAATAACTTCATGTCATCTGCAATTTTCATCACCTCACTCTTTATTCCTGATTCCAGGTCATTTATAAACACGTAAAAAGCAGCAGCCCCAGCACAGATCCCCAGAGAATACTACTATTGGCCCTTTCCTTTGAGAATATTGACTATTTAACCCTACTCTCTGTTTTCTCTCTTTTAATAATTCACAGTAGGACACTGCCCCCTATCCCATCAATTTAAGTCATTCATGAGGTACTTTTTCAAATGCTTTCTGAAAAAGCAGATACATAATATCAGTAATCTCACCATTATCCACATATTCATTCACCCCTTTGATAAAATGTAGTAGATTGTTAAGGCAAGATTTCCCTTGACCAAATCCATGATGGCTTGCAGGAAGTTTGTTCGTGAGTGATTACTTCTGGTTTCTCACGCCTTGATACAGCGCTTCTCTAGCAAAATTATGGCCAGAGTCGACGTGCTGAACCAATGATTCACACATTTCCCTGCACTCGCACTTGAAAGCTAAGTTTGGATTTGATTCTTTCATGTTTTATTTGGATCCCTCATGTACTCTGTGGAGATAGCATTTATGTATATCAAAGGGTTTGTTGCCTATGACGAAAACTATACCCAACATTTACATACATAAAAACTCCACCCTTGTTATTAAACCTAAAACTATTGGGTTGGAGGTTGGGCTTGAATCAGAGGCTTTTTCCCTTACCCTTTCAAACAATACGAATGCACCTCACAGAGTTATAGTTGTTGTGTTCCTTTGAGAGTTTCCTTTTGCCAATTACCTTGAGAGTTAGAGAAATCCAATTATTAACACCATTCCATGCTACCAATCCCAGGGCAAGCAATGGCTTCCCTGATGTCCATCTCAATAACAAGACTATGGACTTTTCTTATTTTACATCTCATGGTGCAATCCTGATATCATTTCCTTTACCTTCTTCTGGTCCATTTCAAGTCTTCTTATGTCCTTAGTATGATATGGCCTCCAGAACTGAAAACAATATTCCAGGTGGGGGCCTCACCAATTACTTGTAGAAGGGCATTAACACCTCCTTTTCTGCTTGTGATTCCTCTCTTTATGCAGTCCAGCATCTTTCTGGCTACAGCCACTTCATTGTCGCATTGTTGTGGAGACGGTGGGGGAAAGAGGGGTTGGTGGTTGGGAGGCGAAGATAGTGGTGGGCAGACTTATACGGTCTGTGCCAGATCCGGTGGTGGGAGGCGGGACTGGTGGTTGGAAGGCGGGGATTGTGCTGGGCAGACTTATACGGTCTGTGCCAGAGCCGGTGGTTAGGAGGCGGGGCTGGTGGTTGGGAGACAGGGATAATGCTGGGCAGACTTATACGGTCTGTGCCAGAGCCGGTGGTGGGAGGCAGGGATTGTGCTGGGCAGACTTATACGGTCTGTGCCAGAGCTGGTGGTGGGAGGCGGGGCTGGTGGTTGGGAGGAGGGGGTAGTGCTGGGCAGACTTGTACGGTCTGTGCCCTGAAAAAGACAGGTACAAATCAAGGTAAGGTATACACATGAGTTTATCTTGTTGGGCAGACTGGATGGACCGTGCAGGTCTTTTTCTGCCGTCATCTACTATGTTACTATGTTTAGACACTATCACCCCAAGGTCCTTTTTTTGGTTCCTGTATATCAGCTTCAGCACATACAGCTCCTTTGGATTTTTACTCCCCCCAAGTGTATTTATTTATTTATTTACTGCATTTATACCCCACATTATCCCACTAGTTGTAGACTCAATGTGGCTTACATAAGCTGTAGTAGGACTACAGTACAAATAGTATATTTATACAATACAAACAGTAAAATATTAACAAAGTTGGCATTATAATAAACAACAGGCTAGTAAAGAGTGGAGGAGTGGCCTAGTGGTTAGTGGTTAGGGTGGTAGACTTTGGTCCTGGGGAGCTGAGGAACTGAGTTCAATTCCCGGCACAGGCAGCTCCTTGTGACTCTGGGCAAGTCACTTAACCCTCCATTGCCCCATGTAAGCCGCCTTGAGCCTGCCATGAGTGGGAAAGCGCAGGGTACAAATGTAACAAAAATAAAATAGATACTATTGGAGATTCTACATGGAATGTTGCTATTCCACTAGCAACATTCCATGTAGAAGGCTGCGCAGGCTTTTGTTTCTGTGAGTCTGACGTCCTGCACGTACGTGCAGGACGTCAGACTCACAGAAGCAGAAGCCTGCGCGGCCACATTGGTGATCTGCAAGGGCCGACGTCTACATGGAATGTTGGAATAGCAACATTCCATGTAGAATCTCAAATAGTAGCAACAGTGGAGAAGTGGCCTAGTGGTTAGGGTGGTGGACTTTGGTCCTGGGGAGCTGAGGAACTGAGTTCAATTCCCGGCACAGGCAGCTCCTTGTGACTCTGGGCAAGTCACTTAACCCTCCATTGCCCCATGTAAGCTGCATTGAGCCTGCCATGAGTGGGAAAGCACAGGGTACAAATGTAACAAAAAAAGAAAATATAAGGTTTTAGTGTCGCTGAATTATTTGAAACCAAAGAAGTTGATCTGATTATGTTGCATCTAGAGAATAAACCTTTTTGTGCAGGATGGACTTTAATAATTTTCTAAACTTTAGATAGTTCTGAGTTGATTTTACTAATTAGATTGTAAGCTCTTTGAGCAGGGACTGTCTTTCTTCTATGTTTGTGCAGCGCTGCGTACGCCTTGTAGTGCTATAGAAATGCTAAATAGTAGTAGTAGTAGTAATTTGGGTAAAGCATTCCACAGTTGAGTTCCCAAGAAAGGAAAGTTGGAGGCATATTTGAAGCCAATACAATCCAGATAGTGTAACTCTGTACTTCTTCACGTTAACTTTTAACTGCCAAACATTAAACCATCCTTCTAACTTTTGCAGTTCACGTGGTTTTTTTTTTTTATTCCCTCTGGTGTATCCCCTCTGTTGAAAATCTTTGTGGCAGCTGCAAAAAGACACACTTTTCCTTCTAACCCTTCAGGAATGTCACTCACAAATATATTGAATGGAATTGGCCCCAGTACCATTTCATGATGCACACCAGTATTCATCTTTCATTCCTCTGAAAACATTCAGTTTACCACCACCCTTTGTCATCTGTCAGTCAACCAATTTCTCATCCAGTTCAGCACTTTAGGTCTTAACTTCAGTCTGCTAAGTTTATTGATAAACAACCTATAAGGAACCATGTCAAAGGTTTTGCTTACATCCAGGTAGACTACATATAGCTCATGTCCTCAATCTAATTCTCTGGTCACCCAATCATTTGGATACCTATCTCTACAAACCATGGAGAAAAAGACTTCCGTGAATCAATACAGTAATCTAGGATAATGTATCCCTAGGTAAAATATCACCATCATAGGCCAGAAAAAAAAACTCCTTGGCAAAATTACAGTTCAAAATAATAGACATGGAAAGCAATATTTGCTTATTTATTGGGATTTATTTACCACCTTCTTGAAGGAAATTCACTCAAGGCAGTGTACAGTAAGAATAGATCAAACATGAGCAATAGGCAATTACAGCAATAAAAATAT
Source organism: Microcaecilia unicolor (assembly GCF_901765095.1). NCBI lineage: Eukaryota > Metazoa > Chordata > Amphibia > Gymnophiona > Siphonopidae > Microcaecilia > Microcaecilia unicolor. The sequence goes on from NC_044032.1 coordinate 638,845,804, forward strand.
TCAAGCAACAATACAAAGTATGGCATGGTATAATACTTACAATGGCAACACAATACGTCATAGAACATTTTAATTGATAGCGAAGAGTAGAGCAAAGATGCAACATATAGATAGGTAAGAGAATAAGAAGAGTTAGAAAGTAAAGTGACTGATTTAAAGAAAGTTGCACTTGAGGTCAGGGAGATGATTAAATATTATCTCAGTTAGGGTAGGAGTGGATAAACATGTCCTGCTGCAGTGTGTGCAGCCCGTGTCACTCCTTGTGTGTGCAAGTGAGACTAACAAGTTTGTTACTTCTTCCATTAAAGGCCTGGTTGAAGAGTCAAGCTTTCACCTGTTTTCTGAAGTACAGATAGTTTAAGCATAGCCTTTCAGGCAGTGTATAACAGTCTGATTTTGGATGTTTTGTCAGAAAGTGATTTGCACTGAGTCACAAGCATTTGCAGTTTGAACAAAACCCAGTTTCTCAGGTTCTTAGGCTGCTGCACTAACCATTAGGCTACACCTCCACTCCATTTTTGTCTATCGTTTTGGTTTGAAAATCACTTTTTTCCTAGATGTTTTTTTTTTAAACCTCAGTGCGTTTTTCTTTTGGGACCATTTTGGAAAATAAAACATCCAAGATATAAATGCCCAAAAAAACAGTCATTTGGGATGTCTGGTGTCCATTGTTCTTAGTAGATTGGCCACATAGACATCATAGCAGAGCAGTGGGACAGCCTAGAGGGCACTGAAAGTCCCAGGTACACATCTCACCATAACACCCTTATATTTATTTTTTTTTTATTTATTGCATTTGTATCCCACGTTTTCCCACCTATTTGCAGGCTCAATGCGGCTTACAAAAAACCTGTTATGGTCGTTTGAGTTTCCACATGGAGTGGAACATCTTTTTCGTTGTTTTCTTCACGTGGGTTTCAAGAGTGAGGTTTCGATCAATGGTCATTCCAAGAATTTTCAGATTGTTTGAGACTGGAAGAGTTGGTGAAGTAGGAGTAGAAAAATGACTACTGTACCTCACTGTACACCACTACAATAGCTCTCAAGCTTGTAGGTGTCACCTATATGTAGGTACAGTAGGTATTTAGTGTTTTTTTTGAGAGCTCAGATGTTCTACCACAAGTGTACCAGTTAGAGTAGGGTATGGGCCTGGGTCACCTTCTCTATAGTCCACTTCATAGACACTAGGCTACTCCTGAGACCTACTTCCTGCTCTAATGGGATTCGGCATCATATCTGAAGCTGTCATAGAGTCTGGTATTTACTGTCACTGTCACATCTTAGGGGGCTTGGAAGGGGGTTAGTTATCACTAGGGGAGTAAGGGGGTGTTATGCCTTAATACCACCAGTAGTCACTTTGGGCAGCTTTTGTTCACTTACCCCCTCCCCTTTTACAAAGCTATGCTAGCGGCTTCTGGTGTGGTAATGCTGACTTAGCCCACTCAAAATGAATGGGCCGGGTTGACATTGTCGCGCGGCTTCATTTTGGCCCTAGACATTTTCATTTTGTTCCATTGTTGCAGAAAAACATCCATCTTTTGGTGCCTTTCATGTCCCACCCAAAACATGCAGAGAAGGGCGACAAAGATGATACAGCTTCCCTATCAGGATAGGCTGAAGAGGCTGGGGCTCTTCAGCTTGGAGAAAAGGCGGCTGAGGGGAGATATGATAGAGGTCTATAAGATAATGAGTGGAATGGAACGGGTTGATGTGGAGCGTCTGCTTACGCTTTCCAAAAATACTAGGACAAGGGGGCATGCGATGAAGCTGCAGTGTGGTAAATTTAAAACGAATCGGAGGAAATTTTTCTTCACTCAACGCGTAGTTAAACTCTGGAATTCACTGCCGGAAAAGGTGGTTAAGGCGGTTAACTTATCGGACTTCAAAAAAGGGTTGGGCGGCTTCCTGGAGGAAAAAGCCATAGAATGTTATTGAATGGACGAGGGAATACAGTATTTCTAGGATGGGCGGGATGAATTGCTTGTTCTTTTGGCCGCTGTTGGTGACAGGGTGCTGGGCTCGATGGACCCTTGGTCTGTCCCAGCATGGCGATGCTTATGTACTTATGCCCCCAACATGTCACCTTGAAATTTGGATGAACTGTGGAGCAAAATGTCTAAAATTGGGGTGTCAAAAAGAGCAACTTGGTCATTTTTGAGAGAAAAACGTCCTTCTGTCACCTAGGTCCTGAAAACCCCCCAGAAATGTATTCCTGTACATTTATGAAGATATGTAGAGCTAGAATACTTAGCTTTTGGCAACCAATGTGACATTCCAAAGCTGTGGAATTGTGGCACACTTACAATCTACAGAGAATGTGAGTTTTTGAATGTGTCACAACGCTAGTGCTATTGAATGTCACATTGGATTGGAGATTGGTTATGGCATTCAAGTGTGTTTTTTGTATTTTCAAAGTTTGCGTTTTACAATACGGTTTGGATTCTCTCTCCTTTTTCCTCCATTTATAAATCAGTAATTGAAATCACTGATTATTATTGGGTTATCTGATTTTGTTAGTTTCACTCATTTCTGTTAACATTACAACATCTGTCTGTTCATTCTGGCAAGCAGACTGTAGTATATCCCTATCACTATTCTTTTCGCCTTTAAAGATGGAATTACTACCCATAAGGATTCCAAAGTATGTTATTTCCTGCAGAACTTTTATTCTATTGGATTCATCATATAACACTATCCCTCCACCAATCTGATCCTATCAGTGTGATATCACTCTGCTGACTTTAGATACCAGGATGCTATGCGGTGGATTTCACTGCCAGTGGCAACCAAGGGTCAGCCTGATTACTTGGTATTTCATATAAGACTGAAAACTCTCCTCTTTGAGAGGTTTCTATCCACTGATGGAGTATCTTAGATTGCAACTGGCCATCAATGGTCTACAACTGATATTTTGTTTATGGCTTTGTAAACCTTGTCTGTTGTTTATTTACTGTTAGCCACATTGAACTCTAGTATGTTTGAGATAATGTGGGATATAAATGTCAAAAATAAGTAAATACATATAATTTGTATCCTGGCATGACAGTAACCCATTGGTTATCCTCCTTCTACCACATCTCAGAGATGCCCGTGGTTTCTATCTTTTCATTTCATGCAATACATTCTAACTTTCCCTTCTTATTTTTCTAGCATTTGCATACAGACACTTCAAATATACATATATATATATATATATATATATATATATATATATATATATATATATTTTGTGTGTGTTTGTTTGTCTATGCAATTTATAGATTAGCATATCAAGCAATACACTTGTACAGAAACTGTAATGAAAGAATGGAAGCATTCCTGGGAGAAAGAAAAAATAAAAGTAAAGCAAAACTATATTCTCTTTATATTATTCATGCCACAATAATGGGGAATTCTAAGGTTACTTAGGAGAAAACAGGAACTGTGAAATACCAATTAGGAAAATAACATAGCTATATGATAAATCCTAATAGCAGCCCAATCCTAATTAGAGAACTTAGCCCATAGCCATGGCACCTAAATCCTGGAGGACACTGTTCCCTCTAAACTGAAAAGGGGTCCTCCATGCCAGTAGAGGGCGGTGTGTCAATATTGTGTTTTCAATGCCTGTCCCTTACTGTTGAAAATATGATAATGAAACAGCACCTCCCACTCCTTGGACTCCCACTCAGCTTAGAGGGAACAGTGCTAGAGGCCCACTTAAGAGATCCATTTGGTAGCCAAAAAGACAGATAGCTGAGAAGAAACCAAAAACACTATCTTTTGGGGATTTAACTGCACAACACATTTACAGATGAATTTTAGGGAAAAAAAAAAAAAAAAGCACCATCCAGTTGAATAATCCCCAGGCTTAGTAAGGAAATTAGTAAGGAAAATCATTTCATTTTCTTTTGAGGTTCTCATGATACATCTGGAAATATCCATTTTTTTAAAGGAACAATTTTGAATGATTCTTAAAGTAAATTCTAGTATCCAGTCTCTATCAGTTGGTAGAGAAAAAAAAATCACCATTAAAGTGGAGGCCATTAGTTGTTCAGAGTCTGAATTTTCCAAATTTAAATCTTGCATGTCCTCGTTGATTTATTGTTGTTGTTCTTGAACTGGTTTGGGTGGTCAATAATACATTGTTGAATAAAGAGGCAGATTCAAATCAAATATACCAAAACGTTTTTCAACTATTTATGAAACATTTCAGGTGGAGAAATAATACAAGAACAAGGAAAGTTTAATATTCTGAGTATGGATGCTTTACGTATGTTTTCTAAAACTTTCACTTTCCCTCTCAAATGTGCTAGGTCTGTATCATAGCCAGTTTTAACATAGTCAAATCTGTATTTCTTTCTCCAGTTTTTCTACTTGAGTTTTCCTGAGCCATAACCCACCCACCATGACACACCCTATCTCTTCCCTAATAGCCCCTGCATCCCCCTGCATTCCTAACATACCTTTATACACCTCACTATCAAGGACCCCCCCCCCCCCCGATCCACACATACTAATCCGCCAAAATTCACTACCATGTCCCTTGAAAACCCCCACACCCTACAATGTCCCCAGTTGGCTGGATGCAGCCTCAGAGTTCCCTGCCCTGTCAGTACTTGTCAGAAGCCAGATGCCAGAACATCTTCCCCACTACGACCTTCACTCCTCATAACAATACCATACAGGCCCCACTTACCCTCTATGGACTGCCAAACCATTTCCTCCTATTTTCCTTTTTATTTCTAAATTCCCCTTACCACCATGTACATCACACTTGGCAGTATTGCTCTCAAATCATGAGCCTCCATGAGTGGAGGAGTGGCCTAGTGGTTAGGGTGGCAGACTTTGGTCCTGAGGAACTGAGTTCAATTCCCACTTTAGGCACAGGCAGCTCCTTGTGACTCTGGGCAAGTCACTTAACCCTCCATTGCCACATTGAGCCTGCCATGAGTGAGAAAGCACGGGTTACAAATGTAAAACACAAATGTAAAAAACACCACCTAGACAGAACCAGGATCTGCTTGGATAACAGGTCAGAATCTGCTTAACTCCCACTACTTTTCTGAAGCAATCCACTGAAATATTATACAAGGGGCCTCTCTTTTTCTACTTTAAGTTGTGAGGGTATCTATAGGACATTTCCCCTGTCTCTTAAAAATAGTCCCTCACAGAGTCAGGACCACCTTGAACTCCATAGTCCCGCCCAAAGAGGAAGTGACATAGGAGGGATAAAGTGTGGAAGATAGCAGCCAGGAAGTTTAAAAGGCAAGGCCAGAGTTTTAAGAAGGCCTAGGGAAGGGAGAAGTGGGCCTACAGTATGTTTAGCTATCATAACCTGACTCAGGTAGGTCTAACCTTGCCTTGATTCATTATGAGAATCCTGTTCTTGAGGCCTGACTGGAGCCATACCAGCATTGGTACAACCTAAGAGAGAGATGCTACAAGCTATGTTTTGGGGCCCGCCGCCTGTCAGCCACAGGCCTAAGTAAAGATTTTCTCTTAATTGCAAGCGACCTTACCCCTCAGTTTATCTGCCTGTGAAGTAATAGGCCTCAGCTTTTGAGTTAATAAAGAGTTTGATTTACTGTTGTAACCTTATCTGGCTGTATTAAATTTGTCTGGCGTATAATCTGAAGGCCCATCCTCAGCCCTCGCTCACGTTATCACACAAGTATTTTTTACAATGAAAACAACTAAAAAAGCATTCAGAGAACTCTACATTAAAATTTGCTTTGATATTTAAAACATCAGTTTTGTGAAGTGACATGATATGGAGCAATGCTCCCATCAAGAAACAGGAAGACATTTCCTCGCCCATTGAGAAAAAACACTTTGATGTCATTCACAGATCAGCATTTATTGCTCTGATAACCAAATGCCAACTGTGTATGAGATTTGCATCTCTACTTCAGAATCTTACAGTTGAACTTTTCATTCCCTTCTTATCAGCCCAGCTACCAAAGGGCTTAGCTAAAGCTGGAGTGAAATCATTCACTGTAGCTCTCTGCTTGAAAACTTAATTGTTCGTGACTTTTTCCAGCAGGACAAAGTGCCAGCAGACATGTGATAAGACCAACAGTGGAACAGGGCAAACTTGGATGAAGGGAAGGGGATATATGCACATAAATATTAACCTACATTGATATCTGTTAATGTGCTAGTCTACAATATGCATTTGCAAATCAGTTAAATCTGTTTCTGCCGTCTGTTGAACAATTTTCAGGAAGGAAGAAATACCTCTACAACTGTCATCTTTCACTTTAGGCCAGCTTCATGTTGCCATGTCTCTTTCAAATATATTCTGTCATTCACATCAAAGGCAGACTGTTAGAGCAATTTCCATGGTTGTTCACCCACTACAGCATTTGCCTCTTCCCAATATAGCTTTCATTAATCTTGTTCTAATGGTCCAGAAATATGTTTGGAGAAATGTGCACAATTGCTTGCATGTGTTATGTTTTTCATGTAAAGTATCACATTTAAGGACTGGGGTATTAAACTGCATTAACAATGGATGCAAATTACTACTGCAACAGCATCTTCATTGGTTGCAAAGCCCAAATCCTGAAAAGACTCCAAACCGCCCAAAACACGGCAGCCAGACTCATATTTGGTAAATCACGATTTGAAAGTGCAACACCACTCCGTGGAAAACTCCACTGGCTCCCTATCAAAGAGCGTATAATCTTCAAAGTCCACACACTGATCCACAAGATCCTCCACGGAGAATCCCCAAGTTACATGACAAATCTAATTGACCTGCCAGCCAGGAATGGGTCCAAATCTTTCATTTTTTGGATACCCAGCAGCGCGTGCAGCAGTTTGACGAAACCACGCGATCATCTTTAGAACAGTCTTTTTTTAAGACTATCACACCATTATTGAAGAACCATCCTCATCATTATCCAGTTATATTTTGTGCAAGAGATTGTTGTGACATCTTCAAAATCTCCTTCTGCAACACCCTGCACAGCAGACTCCTGATGTAGGCCTGACGGCCGAAACACAATGTTGTGTCGAGTCTTCTAACTTTCAATAAACTTTTAATCAAAGAACATCTTCCAGTTTCTGGTAGCCTTGGTTGCTCTCCCACTTTTTGTGTTTTATTCCAAATCTTCTCGTACATATCTCAATCTTCACCTTCCCAACTGCAAAGGTCTCAAATACAAAACCTACTACGCATCCAACTTCTCCGTTATAGGCAGCCAACTCTGGAATGCCATACCAAGATACATCCGAACAACCAACGAACATCTACCATTCCGAAAAATGCTGAAAACAGACCTCTTCAAACAAGCCTACCCAAACAACCCAACTTAATTCACGAACCAAATCCACACCACTGACATTAACCATAACTCTCTCCTTCCCCCTCACATCTCTCCCTCTTATGATTCTCTAGACAATTGTGTTATCTATGTGATACTTTGTACCCATACATTATGCTACTTCTGAGATACTTTGTACACACACATTGTGTTACCTCTGTTATACTTTGTACACATACATTGTAAGCCGCACTGAACCTGCTACCGAGCGGGAAAGAGCGGGGTACAAATGCTATAAATAAATAAATAAGATACATATGAGACTTAATGTACCGCAGTCAGTAAAGTCCACGAGTGAAAGTCCACATGCTAATAAGGAAACTAAGAGCAAAACCTCACTACTTATGCTCAAGGTTACATCTTGCACATTGTTACTTACGTACACTTTTCTGTGCTCATAGTGTGACAGATACAGGATCCATCCTATCATGAAGGGGTCATGGAGAGGAGCTGCTGGACCCTGATTTAGAGGAATTGCTATTTCCCTTTAAGAAAGAAAAGGGGAAGGATACTACGACTCCCAGAAAGCCTGGCATGGAGTAGGACACTACCAGAGTCTAGAAAGGAAAAAGGCCATCTAGGAAGATTCTAGCACAAGTTGAGGAGAAATTGGAGGTGTGGCCCAAAAGGATGGGGCAGGGAAGCCTGAAACCAAGGAGGAAACTTGTGCCCATATTAGATGAGGCTGAGAGGAGAAAAGCCAATTATCCTAATTGGGATAGGAATGAGATAAAAAAAACATGGATATGTTGGGAGCTAAGGAGAAGGGAGGGGTTGACACCTTGAGAACCCTGAAAAGATCTCCCAGAAGGCAGAGAGGGCAGAAAGTGGGGCAGAAGAAGGAAGAACCCGGAGATGGGAGAGAATAAATAGCCTGTGATATTCTAACCTGGAACGTCTGTGGGAAAAGATTCAAGAATGGATAAGAAGCAACAAGGCATGTAACTTTAATGTTTGGACAATGTTTTCTTACATTTTGTTTTTCTTTGAACTGAAAATAATAGTCAAGGATGGAGGATAGTGCAGTTAAGTTAGAGTGAATTTAGTACTGTCTAGGGTGAGAAGACTATTAGGCATCTCTCAGTTCTTACAGAAAAGGAACTAGTATATTTTTGAAGGATACTAAGAAGAAAAAAAACCCTGACCCTGTTACAAGTGGAAATACGGAAGTCTGTGAGAGAGACTGGAACCTAATTTGCACAGCTCAAAGAACTCTAATAAGCTTTCTGTTTCTTGTTTCTCCTTTTCCTCTAGAAAATGGCTGTGGTTAAGTACTATGAGACTGCCTCTAGAGGTTTCAGTAGCTATTTTCTAGAGACAGCTGCCCCCTTGCCCCTACTGGATCATCAAGAACTTTAGGTAGGCTTGGGGGGGGGGGGAGCCTATCATGAGAGGCAGGGTTGGGAGTGGGTATGGACCTGAATGAAGCAAGGAGGGGGATCTTGCCTCTTTGGAGGGGTTGAAACGAGGGAGGGGGATCTTGATTTTTTTTGGGGGTGGGAGGGGGATCAGAATCAGGGAGGTATGATATGCTTCCAAGGGGTGGGATGGAGAAAGGAAGGATTGAAGGGGAGTTTGGGGATGTTCTGGTGGTTAGAACTAAGTAGAGGGGGATCAGGGGAGTAGAGGAAACCTGCATCCCTTATATGCTTGACCAGACTGATATTTAGCCAAGTCCGTATAACTTATGAGGGTCCCAGCTGAATATTGGCCAGGACTTTCATAAGCTGTGATGGCCAGCACAACTGCAATTAGCCCCAGATAGTCAGTTCCAGTGCCCGGACGTGGCCCAGCCCTGAACATGGGCTAATTTCTGCCTGTGGCAGTCAGCACTTTGAAAAACGCTGACCACCATGTGCCGAATATCAACTGGTACATCTTTAACCTAGGTCACATTCACCTTTTCCGAAGTGCTCTGCCATGTTTTGTAAGAGCAAGTAGAGATGATCCAAATTATTTGACCACTCTGAAGGTCAGTCTTCTAGTTGTTGGGTTGGTGGATCTTGGGTAATCACATTGGCCAACACTGCAGTACAAAGTGAATGTTGAAAAAAATAGTCACAGAGAGAGCTGCATGATTAACAGTAGAAATGATCTGCACAAGCTTCGTAGAAGGAATCTCTCCATCGAACAGACCACTTGTCTCCCTTTAGCCAAGAAGAAGGTCACTGTGTTGTGTGGATTAATCGACAGGATGAAGCTGTATAGAAACCATAGTATGGAGTATGATAACCGTAATCTGTGTGGACAAATCCCATAAGAACATAAAAACAGCCATACTGGATCAGACTGATGGTCCATCTAGCCCAGTATCCTTCTTCCAACAGTGGCCAATCCAGGTCAGAAGTACCTGGCAGAATCCCAAATTGGCTACCAGTGCAGGGAGGAAGTCATCCTGAAGTCTAGTTCTATTCTGTGTTGTCCATGTCTTGTGATAACAAGGACCCAAGCTGGCTACTAGCACAAAGATCAGGGCAGTTCAATGCATAGTGGTGCCTTGAGCCAGCTTGCTTTTGTTGCACCCCTCCCCCCTTCACAATGCTTCTTGCACTCCCTCCCTCCCCCCATTGGTTCATCATCTCTCCCTCCCCCCCCCCCGATCCAGTGTCTCTTCCCCCCTCATCTGTCCCCTTCCCTATAGGTCTGGCACAGCTCTCTCACTCCCCCGTGGCCTGTGAAGTTTACCTTGGTCATCCCGCACAGCAACAGCAGCATGACAGACTGCCCTCGGCCAGACCCTGGGTCTTCCTGAGGAGGCAGGACACAGCAGTGGGAAGACCCAGGGGGTGAGGGAGAAATAGAAAAGGGAACAGACTAGACCACCTTAATCTGTAGATCAGGTGTGGTCAGAGGCTGGGTATTTTGCTACCCAGGGCCAGATCCTCACCTGGTCCAGTGGTTAAGCTGGCTCTGACGAAGATAAAGTCATTCAATAACCTTTGCATTGGATCTGCACTGATGAGGGCACAGTCTGGATCACCTCAGCATCAGGCCATAGCAAGGATCTAGAATACAAGATCACATTAGACCTGAAAACCTCCAAAGAGCTAGACTACTATTGATGTGGAATTACATTTCACTTTTGTGAGGTTGGACTTCAAGGGTTGGGAAGTAGGCGAATGATGAATGAAGAGAGAACCAAAATATTCATCAGAATTATATATATGCTAAAAAACATCATTGTCCTTGGCATCACCGCTTACATAAACAGTAAAGACTTGAAGGAAATAGTGCAAAGAACCTATATTTTTGGAAAATCCTGTTGTACTAGAGCTCCTCTGAGGCACCAACACTGTATTTTGATGGAAATTATTCTGAAAGGACTGTTTTTTCTTTTACTATACTCTATAAACATTCTAGCTCCAGTGAATTCAAGAAAGAAGTTAAGGAAATAAAGACACGGCTTTAGCTGGATTTGTTTACATAGATTCTTTCACCAAGCACAGTTTGACTTTAGAATGAACCTGACATTATACTAAAGGAAAAGGTTATGTGACTGGGAACTATGCCAACAGAATGAGTCAGACAATGGAAAAGTGGCGGGGTTTCACATGCAACGAAAGGAATGTAGAAGCAAGTTTTAATTTTTAAGAGGGCACCTTTTTTTTTTTCAAATTTTAATACACATTTTTGACCAAAGACAAAAGCAAAACTTTGAAGTAAAAGCAGTAATAACCCATTACGATTGTGCATAACAAAATCAATTCAACCAAGTCATGCCCACACAACTAAGCAGGCAATTTTCAAAGGCGTCTAGGGGGTAATTCTAGAAAATTGATGCCAACATTAAATGCAATATATGTCTGTAAATGATTAGAATACAGGCATATACTTGCATATGTGTCTGCTAATACTACTATTAATCATTTTTATAGTGCTACAGGATGTATATAGCGCTGTACACAGATACATAATAGACAGTCCCTGCTCTAACAGATGGATAAGTGTTAATGGCCCTGTTTACTAAGCAGCATTATAGGCATGTTAAAGTTTTTAACGCACGTGAACCATGTACATGTGTTAATCATGTATATGCCTGTAATATTCTTACAGGCGCCTACATGGTTAACGTTCACGCTAAGTGTAGGTGCGCTAAAAACACTATTGCACCTTAGTAAACAGGGCCCTAAGAATTAAGGGAGGTCTTTTAAAAAGTTGCAGTAGCGTTTTTAGTGTGCGCTAAATGCTAGAGCTGCTCATAGGAATATGCAGGCGTCTCTAGTGTTAAGCGCGTGCTTATTTTTAGCACATGCTAAAAACTCTAGCGTGCCTTTCTAAAAGGACCCCTAAAAGCAGCCTCAAAAAGTGAGGCTTTTAGCCCAGATTTGAATAGTGCTAGAGATGGAGTATGACACACTGATTCAGAAAGTCTGCTCCAGGTCTGCTTAGACATAAAATGCAATGGTTGCCATTCTGTGCTGAGTGAAAATATTTCTGTTACAGTATTTGCTGTAAAACTATTACTAGATAACTTCATGGCTTAATCAACAGGGCTCTATGGATGCAACTAAACAATTAGCATGATGGTAATGTTAGCACGTTAGCTGATCAGTGTATACACATCCGTTCTCCTAGTGGTTAGTGCAGTGGATTTTGATTCTGGGGAACTGAGTTTGATTCCCACTGCAGCTCCTTGTGACTCTGGGCAAGTCACTTAACCCTCCATTGCCCCTGGTACAAAAATAAGTACCTGAATATATGTAAACTGCTTTGAATGTAGTGGCAAAAACATCAGAAAGGCAGTATACCAAGTCCCTTTTCCCTTTCCCTATTTTAGATTCTAAATGGAATGTTGAGATTCTGTTGCTACTATTTGAGATTCTGTTACTACTATTTAAGGTTCTACATGGAATGTTGCTACTATTTGAGATTCTAGATGGAATGTTGCTACTATTGAGATTCTGTTGCTACTATTTGAGATTGTACAAGGAATGCTGCTACTATTTGAGATTCTACACAGAATGTTGCTAGTGGAGAAGTAGCCTAGCTGTTAGTGCAGCAGACTCTGATTCTGGGGAACTGGGTTCGATTCCCACTGCAGCTCCTTGTGCCTCTGGGCAAGTCACTTAACCCTCCATTGCTCCTGGTACAAAATAAGTACCTGAATATATGTAAACCACTTTGAATGTAGTTGCAAAAACCTCAGAAAGGCAGTATATCAAGTCCATTTTCCCTTTCCCCATTTCAGATTCTAAATGGAATGTTGAGATTCTGTTGCTACTATTTGAGATTCTACATGGAATGTTGCTACTATTTAAGATTCTGTTACTACTATTTAAGGTTCTACATGGAATGTTGCTACTATTTGAGATTCTACACAGAATGTTGCTAGTGGAGAAGTAGCCTAGCTGTTAGTGCAGTAGACTCTGATTCTGGGGAACTGGGTTCGATTCCCACTGCAGCTCCTTGTGCCTCTGGGCAAGTCACTTAACCCTCCATTGCTCCTGGTACAAAATAAGTACCTGAATATATGTAAACCACTTTGAATGTAGTTGCAAAAACCTCAGAAAGGCAGTATATCAAGTCCATTTTCCCTTTCCCCATTTCAGATTCTAAATGGAATGTTGAGATTCTGTTGCTACTATTTGAGATTCTACATGGAATGTTGCTACTATTTAAGATTCTGTTACTACTATTTAAGGTTCTACATGGAATGTTGCTACTATTTGAGATTCTACACAGAATGTTGCTAGTGGAGAAGTAGCCTAGCTGTTAGTGCAGCAGACTCTGATTCTGGGGAACTGGGTTCGATTCCCACTGCAGCTCCTTGTGCCTCTGGGCAAGTCACTTAACCCTCCATTGCCCCTGATACAAAATAAGTACCTGAATATATGTAAACCACTTTGAATGTAGTTGCAAAAACCTCAGAAAGGCAGTATATCAAGTCCATTTTCCCTTTCCCCATTTCAGATTCTAAATGGAATGTTGAGATTCTGTTGCTACTATTTAAGATTCTGTTACTACTATTTAAGGTTCTACATGGAATGTTGCTACTATTTGAGATTCTAGATGGAATGTTGCTACTATTGAGATTCTGTTGCTACTATTTGAGATTGTACAGGGAATGTTGCTACTATTTGAGATTCTACATGGAATGTTGCTAGTGGAGAAGTAGCCTAGCTGTTAGTGCGGCAGACTCTAATTCTGGGGAACTGGGTTTGATTCCCACTGCAGCTCCTTGTGCCTCTGGGCAAGTCACTTAACCCTCCATTGCCCCTGGTACAAAATAAGTACCTGAATATATGTAAACCGCTTTGAATGTAGTTGCAAAATTCTCAGAAAGGCAGTATATCAAGTCCCATTTCCCTTGACATGCAACTCACCCCCCCAAATAAGAAAAAATAAATACTACATGCTTAGCACATGCAGCAGCAAAACTAATGCAGAATGTTTTGATGCGTGCTACGTTAGGTTATTTTTGCAGTGCTAAGAATGAGTTATCACTTAATGCAGCTTAGTAAAAAGGCCCCTTAAACTCTTACCCTAAATATAGATAGATAGATAGATAGATAGATAGATAGATAGATAGATAGATAGATAGAAAAAAATTTAATGGAACATTTTTATTTGAAAAAAGCTGCAATTGAAAAAATAAACTCACTGCAAAAAAAAAAAAAAAAAAATCTTGCCAATATTCAGTCAGTGGTGGTCACTGTTTTTAAAATGTTGACCATGGTCAGCTAAATTAACTCCAGATATTCAGTGCACCGGGGCTAATTGGAAAGACGTTGGCGGCCAGATTTTATGCAGGACCCGGCTGAATATTGGCTGGGAACATGTGTGTAATTTGGGGGGGAGGGGGCATTGCCCCCCCCCCACAAGCATGGCCAGCACAACGCTGCAGGCAGTTCTCCCTCCGTCCCGCCTTCAGCTCTCAGTTCCCTGACAGTTCTCTCCACTCCTCCCCCCCCCCCCAGCGTGTTTAACCTTTTATTTTCAGTGGCAGCGACGGCAGTGAAGAAGAAAGCACTGTGGGCTCGCCTCCAGCATCTCCCTTCCCTCACACAGTGTCCTGCCCTCGCGGAAACAGGAAATGCATCATCGCAGAAGGCGGGACACTGTGTGAAGGAAGGGAAAAGCTGGAGGTGAGCCCGCAGTGCTTTCTTCTTCACTGCCGTCACTGCCACTGAGGGGGAGAGAAGAGATCACTGGACATGGAGCGAAGGGGATGGAAGAGCAGGGGGAGAGAACAGATCGCTGGACATGGAGAGGAGGGGAGGGCAGGGGAGAGAAGAGATCGCTGGACATGGAGAGGAGGGGAGGGCAAGTCACATAAGCAAGTCACATAAGCCTCCATTGCCTCAGGTACAAACCTAGATTTCTTTTTTTTTTTTTTCTAAATGGCTCGGCAGTTCCCACTTCAGGAGAAGGGTAAAAGTCACGCCAAGCAGTTTAAGCTTATCTGGAGTTGTGGGTTCCTTGAAGCAGCTCTCTGCGAAACATGACCCAGGTCGGGACCCACACTCATCACAATTGACAGCATTTGCATCTGCTGCTCGATCAGTTGCTGGCCGTTGGTCGTTGCGACTGCACCGTTGGGCCCTCCAGGAAAGTGCTGCCCTGCCGATTCCAGCTGTGATAACGGCCTGATTGACTGTTTGTTAGCTGCCACTCTGTGTCTACTGCTGTTTCTCATTGAAGATGTCTGCGAGTGTGTGGGTCGTTGCGCCAATTGCCCTGGGAGCAGGAGTGGACGGTCGAGGAGCGACATCGTGCGAGGTCATGTTGGTGTGCCTGGTCGTCTGTTCAGCCAACTCCAAGGATTCAATGTATTACCTGCATATCAACATGTACCTACGGACCATTTTAGACTCTCTTCTCCTTCCCTATTTTCTTCTTCCCCGTTCCTCCTATTCTAACTAATTCTATTGTATTTGAATTTAATTGAATTGCATTGTAAGCCACTTTGAGCCTGCACAACTGTGGGAAAAACGTGGGGTATAAATGTACAATAAATAAATAAAATAAATGTGTGTGTGTATATATATATATATATATATATATATATATATATATATATATATATATATATATATATAATATGCAAATGAATATGTTAATATGCCCCTCCCCATCCTTTGCCCCCCCCCAAATGAAACAGTCAAACTACGCCCATGGCTGGGATCCACATAATTTCCCAGCTCCTCCAATCCTTCTCCTTCCCCTCAGAAACAGCCCTCCTTTCCAATCCACCTTCCCCCAGGACAGTAATACCTCCACCCAAACAGTCTTTGCTGTCACCACAGGCCTACTTAACATCCTTGATGGTTCATGAGGGTGCTGGGGTCAGCATTAAACCTCACTTGCTCCTGCTTCTAGTGGCTGCCTCATCAAAATGGCTGCCGCAACCTCTCACAGGAGCCTCATGGAAGGGTTGGTACTATTTTGAAAGTTATGCAAGTGTCAGCCGATATTCAGCACTGGCACCCACACAACTAATGCCTGAATTTAGGACAGCTTTTGAACTGCCTAAATTTGCTTCTTGAGCTATGTGAGTGCCGCATAATTGCTGGCTCCTCACTAACACCACCCCCTGTGCTTCCCTGACCTGCTCACTTTTCTGACGGACGGTCAAAGACGATATTCAGAGGCACTGCCCAGTTAAGTGTCACTGAATATCAGTGGTTGGGTGGCCCTGAACGTTTCAAACCATGGTAAAACCAGTAACTCCGCATTAATCTATGTGCTCAGGAAAATCAGGCTGCAAAGCCACAACCCAGTGTTTCTGGGCCCGATGTGCACAGGACCATGGACCTACTCATAATGCCCCCCTCTATTCAGCTTCCCAGCCTGAATCCACCTGTCCCCACCCTGGCAACATCCTCTACTACCGATCCCCCCCCCCCCATCCTCTCTCCAAATCCCCCCAAGTCAGCATGATCCCTTCCAGATCCCAGCCCCCCCTCAAAGCTTTCCCTATCCCCAAGGACTCCCTCCCCCATAGAGAGGGTCTCAGGGCCCTTAGCTAGTGGCCCACTGGTTCTGGGTAGAAGCAAGCCCCTTCACTTCTGCCTGGCCAGTATCACATCCAAAATGGTGACCCTTAATGATACTCTTGTGCCACTCTCAGTACTCTTCCAAGAACAATGCTATAAAATGGCATTACTGGACATCATAGTAACATAGTAGATGATGGCAGAGAAAGACCTGCACGGTCCATCCAGTCTGCCCAACAAGATAAACTCATATGTGCTACTTTATGTGTATACCTGACCTTGATTTGTATCTGCCATTTTCAGGGCACAGACCGTAGAAATCTGCCCAGCACTAGCCCCGCTTTCCAACCATTAGCCCCACCTCCCACCACCGGCTCTGCCACCCAATCTCCACTAAGCTTCTGAGGATCCATTCCTTCTGAACAGGATTCCTTTATGTTTATCCCATGCATTTTTGAATTCTGTTACCGTTTTCATCTCCACCACCTCCCGCGGGAGGGCATTCTAAGTATCCACCACTCTCTCCGTGAAAAAAATACTTTGTTTCATATACTTGGACTATTTGAAAAGTGCCTATCCTCCTGGCAGGTAAAAATATGTGTTGATGGTTCTTTGAGTTCATGCGATTGTCTAGATTTGTCTTGCTTTGGATGCATCTTTTCATTCACACCTTCAGAAACTAATGCCCTAGATAACATCCTAGTCAGCTTAATGGTTAAGCAAATAGAATGTTGGGTATTATTAGGAAAGGTATGGAAAACAGGTGTGAGGATGTTATAATGCCGTTATATCGCTCCATGGTGCGACCACACCTTGAGTATTGTGTTCAATTCTGGTTGCCGCATCTCAAGAAAGATATAGTGGAATTGGAAAAGGTGCAGCGAAGGGCGACTAAAATGATAGCGGGGATGGGACGACTTCCCTATGAAGAAAGACTAAGGAGGCTAGGGCTTTTCAGCTTGGAGAAGAGACGGCTGAGGGGAGACATGATAGAGGTATATAAAATAATGAGTGGAATGGAACAGGTGGATGTGAAGCGTCTGTTCACGTTTTACAAAAATACTAGGACTAGGGGGCATGTGATGAAACTACAATGTAGTAAATTTAAAACAAATCGGAGAAAATGTTTCTTCACCCAACGCGTAATTAAACTCTGGAGTTCGTTGCCAGAGAACGTGGTGAAGGCGGTTAGCTTGGCAGAGTTTAAAAGGGGGTTAGACGGTTTCCTAAAGGACAAGTCCATAAACCGCTACTAAATGGACTGGGGAAAAATCCACAATTCCGGGAATAACATGTATAGAATGTTTGTACATTTGGGAAGCTTGCCAGGTGCCCTTGGCCTAGATTGGCCGCAGTAGTGGACAGCATGCTGGGCTCGATGGACCCTTGGTCTTTTCATAGTGTGGCATTACTTATGTACTTATGTACACTGTTCTGGCCTCAGAAACACCTGGGCCAGTGATTAGAGCTCTAGCAAACCCAAACCTGGCAACCAGACCTCTGAGCTATAGCATTGTACTCTGGAAGCTCCAAAATCTTTTGTTGCAAATCACCCTATCATTGCTAGAGACTCCAAAAACACTTGACCCTTCTCCAATCATATCAACCTGCAGTTTAATTAGTTTGGTTTATGCCCATGCTATACCATCTTTCCTTGTACAAAACAAAGCAGCTTACATTAAAAAAATTAAATAATAGAATACAATAACATAGAATAAAAGAATGTAAAAAATACAACAATTTTGATTGAGGTCTACAAAATCCTGAGTGGTGTACAATGAGTAGAAGTAAATCATTTTTTTTTACTCATTCCAAAAGTACAAAGACTAGGGGACACTTGAGGAAGTTACTTGGAAATACTTTAAAAACAAATACGAGGAAATATTGTTTCACTCAACGAATAGTTAAGCTCTGGAACTCTTTGCCAGAGGATATGGTAACAGCGGTTAGCATATCTAGGTTTTAAAAAAGTTTGGACAAATTCCTGGAGGAAAGGTCCGTACTCTGCTATTGAGACAGACATGGGAAGCAACTGCTTGCTCTGGGATTTGTAGTATGGAGTGTTGCCACAATTTGGGTTTCTCCCAGGTACTTGTGACCTGCTTGGCCACTGTTTGGAAAACAGGATACTGGGATAGATGCACCATTGGTCTGATCCAGTATGGCTACTCTTAAGTGCTTATGTTCTTAACTTCTTATGTACAACAAGAACCAGAAAAAAAAAGAAAACTAAGTATTGCCTGAAGACCAGCACTGGTGGAGCTATAAATATCTCGTTCTGTAATTCATCCTTCTGGATTGGTATCTGTAGGTCTTTTATAAATGTTTTTCCAGTTCTGGATATAATCCCCCTAATTCTATAAAAGTTGCTATAAATTGTGTGTCAAATTTAGGTGCATGCTGAATTTGGGCACACAATTTAATTGAATAATGAACTAATTAGCATTGATAATTGTTTTTTCAATAAGCAATTTCTGGCACTAATTAGATTTAATTAGAATTTACACGCCTACATTTAGGTGCAGGCTCTGCCCCTAAAATTTACGCATAGGTAAAAAAAAAAAAAAAAGAAGGGTTGTGGAAATGGAAGGGTCATGGGCAGATTGTGGTCGTTGCTAGAATTTACACATGTTGTTATAGAATAAGGGAGATATGCGGTCAGTTTAGGCAAGTACCTTTGCACCAGGTTTCAGTTGGTATGAATGAATGTGGTACAAAAATACTTAATCCTGTTCTGTTTTGTTTTTTTTTTTGCCATTTCTCAGACCCAGACCTTAGAAGTCTGCCCGGCACTGTCCTTACATTCCAACTTTTGGAGTTGCCATCAAAGCCCTCTCCAGCCCATCCTAATCTGTCTTGCCATATATGGGACACAGATAGTAGAAATCTACCCAGCACTGGCTTAAGGTCCTCACACCTGGAATCGCTATCTAAACACCACACGACAAACATGCAGTGTATATATATATATGTCAGCCATGTTGATGGTTTCTAAAAGTGTTATATCAAAAGAATCAATCTGAAACCTATTTCAGAGAGTGAACCAGACTGAATGGTATCTATAAGATGTTATGGATGGCAATTATCTACAGTGAGGTCTGCCATTGGTGGTGGTGTATGTATAGGGGCCTTTGTGGTATTTCAGGGTACCAAGACACCTATTTGTCATGTTGGAGTAGTGTAAAAATAATCTGGGTGTTTGCTGATCCTTTTTTGTTTCGAAGAAAGCAGCAAGCTATTAGACATCACGCGTATTCCATTGAGATTAGCAAAGAATCATCAAACATCCAATAGAAGACTCTTGAGAAAGGCCTCTTTAGGACGAAACACGTGTCGAGCCTTAGATGTTATAACAAAGACATTTGGTTGGACATAGTTTGCTGCTCTTTTCTTTGTCACCCTCTTTGTGTTTGACCCATTTGCATTTATTTATTTTGTTACATTTGTACCCCGTGCTTTCCCACTCTTGGCAGGCTCAATGCTGCTTACATGGGGCAATGGAGGGTTAAGTGACTTGCCCAGAGTCACAAGGAACTACCTGTGCCTGAAGTGGGAATTGAACTCAGTTCCTCAGGACCAAAGTCCACCACCCTAACCACTAGGCCACTCCTCTACCATGAATACAAGGTTTACTGTTCTTCTGTTTTTTTGCCTGGTCATTTTAGGACCATTATTTGGGGATAGGAGTAATTTTGCATGGTAAATAAACTATATGCTTTTTAAAAGCATTGATGCATATATTTTAGTGCATAGGTAGATGCTATCATCCTCAGCATTAGCCAGAGTTTGTTTGTTTTTTACCTGGGTATCAAATCTAGGTCTGTGACATGTCAGTAGGACCTATTTGGCTGACCCTCTGCATAATCATATTTCTGCCTAGCTAATATGCATTTCTAGCAGTTTTATTAACGTCACTCATTTCAGTTCATACAGCTGGCTTACGGATTTCCCCTACCTCTGCACAAATGTGAAAGATTGTGTTGCTTTTATTCATTTGTTTAAAGACTTCCATTAACCTTTGCCAGTCTCCAAAGACATGGACCATACTGACTATGGAGAAGCCAGGTGCTTCATCTGTAACGCTATGATTTCTGATTTAGTCCATTAGTTTGTAGTTTTGATGGGATGCGCTAAGTCTGACTGAGTGTAACAGTCAGAATGTGGGTAAAAGGAATTTATTGACTACATTTACAGCTCGATTGCCTGTATCATATCTTTGAACATCCTGCTAGAATTTTTTATTTCTACAGTTTATAAGTTTATCATGGAATATCTAATGGAGAGGGCAAAAGGTTATTTAAATGCTTTTTTTTTCTCTATTATTTATAGAATTTGCTATAGCTTTCCATACATACTGTAACGATTTATGGAAGCATCAACGTTGTTTAATACTTGATGGCATTGATTTGTTTGGGCACGTTTGTTGACACAGTATTTTTAATTTTCCTGATCACTGCTCTGCATCTTCGGGACTTAGTTGGCTGTGAAAGCATTTAAGGTACAATTCTTGAGACTGAAGTTTCAACTTCTCAGTACTTGACTGTGACTGGAATTGATGCATCCTGAAGCGAATTCTACTGAGAGCTTATTATGGCCTGAGCATTAACTTTGATGGGCTTTTCACTTCGCATTGAACTGTATTGATAATTCTGCACCATTAAGATGACCTTCACTGCGTAGTTTGAGATAATAAGGTACAGGTTTAGCAACTATTTGGTCTATCCCATAGCACGTAGGGATTGGTTGAGACTTTTTTTTGTCCCTAGTAATTCCAAGACTGTAAGTCTTATGTTAAGGGGTATAAAAATTTGAGATTAGGAGTTTTCCTTTGTGAGTTGTAGTCAGTGACCAATGTTAACTCATCACTCTGGGGGCAATTTTCATAGTGTACATATACCATTTAATTCTATAAAGTGCGCAACTGTACGTGTTGTTCTAGAATAATTCAATTTATGCACGTAACTAAGGGCCCCTTTTACTAAACCGCGCTAGCAATCCCCTATGCGGCAATGCCGACAAAGCCCATTCACTTTGAATGGGCTACGTCGGCATTGCTGATTGGGAATCGCTTTTGCGGTTTGGTAAAAGAGGCCTTCAATGACTTAATTGACCATTGATTGCTTCTTAATCAGTGATAACTATCAATACTTGGCCTTAACTAGCATTAATTCTCACTAATTTTCAGTTACATGTGTGAGTTATGACCTTATTTATCTTTTATTTTCATTACATTTGTTGCATTTCTATCCCACATTTTCCCACCCATTTGCAGGCTCAATGTGGCTTACAATATTCCATCATGGCAAGCGCCATTCAAGAGTAAAGAAACAATTGGTATTACATAAAGAACAAGTGTAACATAATAGATATGAGCAATTCGGTATATAAGAAAACAATCAGAATAACAAGTAAGTAATGATGTGTTAGAATTCCTATTATTGATTATTACGGTATGCCTTGTTGAAAAGAAAAGTATATAAATAGCAATAACAACATTTGTGTTGAAGAGAAGGATCCCTAACAGGTAGTTTACACTAAATAACCAAATGAGGTAATCCTATCCAAACAAGCTAGAATGAAGAGGCGTGAAAAAACATTGCTCTATAAAATAAAAAATGGAGGAAAAAGGGGCCTCAGTCAATGCCGTAGCCGAAGTAATGCTCAAATGCACTTGTAAAAATCAACTATAAATGGATATTCAATGATAGGCTATCCTAAAAAAAAAACCCATTGCGTTTAAATATAGTAACATATAGTAACATAGTAACATAGTAGATGACGGCAGAAAAAGACCTGCACGGTCCATCCAGTCTGCCCAAGAAGATAAATTCATATGTGCTACTTTTTTTATTTGTACTGTCCTCTTCAGTGCACAGACCGTATAAGTCTGGCCAGCCCTATCCCCGCCTCCCAACCACCAACCCCGCCTCCCAACCACCAGCTCTGGCACAGACCGTATAAGTCTGCCCAGCACTATCCCTGCCACCCACCACCGGCTCTGGCACAGACCGTATAAGTCTGCCCAGCACTAGTCCCCCCTCCCAACCACCAGCCCCAGCACAGACCGTATATGTCTGCCCACACTAGCTCCGCCTCCCAACCACCAGCTCTGCCACCCATTCTAGGCTAAGCTCCTGAGGATCCCTTTCTTCTGCACAGGATTCCTTTATGTTTATCCCACGCATGTTTGAATTCCGTTACCGTTTTCATCTCCACCACCTCCCGCGGGAGGGCATTCCAAGCATCCACCACCCTCTCTGTGAAAAAATATTTCCTGACATCTTTCCTGAGTCTGCCCCCCTTCAATCTCATTTCATGTCCTCTCGTTCTACCGCCTTCCCATCTTCCATATAGAGTAATGAAAACTTCATTTTTTTCTTTTTAATTTCTTTTATATTTTTATTAAGTGTTCAGAGTGATTTTCTTGATCCGTCAACATTTACAATGTCCGCACAAATGAAACTATCTGATAAGGTTGACCTAAACATCGATGGGGATCATAATCCAAATTAAGCAAAAACAGGGTACAGGAATCTTCACTCTTTTCTCTTGACCCCTATTAAACTGACAAGCATAGGAGTGACTAAAGGAGACATCTTAATTGTGACTATCCCAACGTGGACCCGTTTCATGTCTGTTTCTTCAGGGGAAGTCATTGGTGTGTCTCCAGTTCCGTGTCCGCACTCCAACATCTCTACTTCTCAGAGCGATCCCAAAACTAAAAGGTAATAGAAATGCAAACACACTTTAAATCAATATCCAGAATATCAATATGGGTGGCAACAATATCAAACACGCTTCCTATTGTAAATTAAAATGCAAGGAAATCTTGAAGAGTGTCAGAGAGTTAGAGTCTGATTACAGACCTCAAACAGCTTATTGAGCATCTTATGGGACATCCCATTCCAAGCCCTCAACCTAAGGACACAAATTCCTCAATCATTTACTCTCCAAATCATGCTTACCCCTCTTTTTTTGAGTTCTACTTTTATTTAACTTATTGTTAATTCCCCCCCAAAAAATTTCTGAACTAATCTTTCATTAGCTTTGAACGTGTTTCGACCGCTGTGACAGTAGGAATCACCCGACTAACATAAAGTCAAATTAAGGCATCTCAAAAAAGATATAGTGGAATTAGAAAAGGTGCAGAGAAGGGTGACAAAAATGATAAAGACGATCGGACGACTTCCCTATGAGGAAAGGCTAAAGTGGCTAGGGCTCTTCAACTTGGAGAAAAGGCGGCTGAGAGGAGATATGATAGAGGTCTATAAAATAAAGAGTGGAGTTGAACGGGCATGCGATGAAGCTACAAAGTAGTAAATTTTAAACAAATCAGAGAAAATGTTTCTTCACTCAACATGTAATTAAACTCTGGAATTCATTGCCAGAGAATGTGGTAAAGACAGTTAGCTTAGCAGAGTTTTTAAAAAGGTATGGACGGTTCCCTAAAGGAAAAGTCCATAGACCATTATTAAATTGGACTTGGGGAAAATCCACTATTTCTGGGATAAGCAGTATAAAATGTTTTGTACTTTGTTGGGATCTTGCCAGATATTTGTGACCTGGATTGACCACTGTTGGAAACAGAATGCTGGGCTTGATGGACCTTTTGACTTTCCCAGTATGGCAATACTTATGTACTTATGTAAGGCAATCCGACCTTCATGGTGGTTTGATACCTCCCTATGCTTGCTTCTGGAGTGTGTCTACTCAAATGCCCACTAACACATAGGAAAATTAAGGCAACCCGACTTTCATGGCATTTTGTCACCTCACTGTGCCTGCTTCCGGAGTGTCTCTAATCAAATTACATAGTAATATAGTAGATGATGACATTACATATGGTATGATGCGATACTTCACGTGTATACATGATCTTAATTTGATCTTGCCATTTTCAGGGCACAGACCTTAGAAGTGTGCCTGACAGAGTCTTTGTTCTAAATTTCTGAAGTCCCTGAAAAGCTCCACTGCAGCCCATCCAAATCTATTCAGCCACAATCAGGGCACAGACAGCAGAAGTCTTGCCCAACACTAGCTTTGCTTCCCAATTAGTGGTATTGGTAAGAAAATGTTCCACGCAATGTGGAAACTCAAACGAGTGAAACCATTCTTCCTGAGGGAAACATTCTGTAGCTTGATACAATCAATGGTACTAAGCCATGCAGACTACTGCAATGGAATCTATGTGGGATTTAAAGAACAACTCATAAAGAAACTTCAGACCACCCAAAACACAGCAGCCAGGCTTATATTTGGAAAAACGTGATTCAAAAGCGGCAAACCCTTCCGAGAAAAACTACACTGGCTACCAATCAAAGAACGTATTGCTTTCAAAATCTGCACAATGGTCCATAAAATTATTTACGGCGAAGCCCCGGAATACATGACAGACCTCATAGACCTACCAACAAGAAACACAATCGGATCATCACGGACATACCTAAATCTCCACTACCCAAGCAGCAAAGGACTCAAATACAAATCAACCTATGCATCCAGTTTCTCCTACATAAGCACACAACTGTGGAACGCATTACCAAAAGCCGTGAAAACTATGTACGACCACCTATGATTCTGTCTCCATTTTACTTTCAGTCAGCTCATGTCCTGTTAAATGCTCTGAAGAGAACTTGGCTTTTTTACCTTGGACATATCTTTATGTTAAGATATAATATTTCCAGCAGACCAGCTCTGATCCTCTCCTGTAAACCCAGCTGCATTTTCACCTGTTCAGCAAAGCTGGGTTTCTCAGATTTCTGTCTCTATCCACTGAAGCAACTGTCAGAATCATGAAGTCTCTGTGCCATGAGGCAATTCTTCTGAGCTGCTGACTGTGAGTACTTTGTTGTGTTATTCAATAAAGAAAATATCAGAAAAGAAAGAGACTTCAGGTGTGCTGGTATGTAAAGGTTAACTGCAAGATACTGAGACTTTCAGGTAACAGGTCTTAGGAGACTTGTATAGTAACCGTGTCAAAGACTTTGCTGAAATCTAAGTACGTCACATATAGCATTCTGCCTTGATCCACGTCTCTAGTCACTCAGTCAAATAAATTAATCACATTGGTCTGCTAAGACCTGCCTTTAGTGAAACCATTTTGCCTCGGGTCATGTAAACCATTGGATTCCAAAAACTTTAACATTCTCTTTTTTCAAAGTGTTTTCATTAATTTACTTACCACAGAAGTCAGACTTACCGGTCTATAGTTCCCAACCTCTTCCTTACTTCCATTTTGTAGAGAGGGACCACATCTGCCCTTCTCAAATCCTCCAGGATCATTCCTATCAAGTGCAATATGCTGTCAACCATCTTTCTTGGCCTACGACCTGCCTATTTCCCCAACATAAAAAGCACTTAATGCATGAATTAGCATATGCTAGCCACTAAACCACCACCACACTGATAATCAGCGTAATTCTGCAGTTGCAGTTAATGCATGTTAATTCATGTTTAACTGCTTAATACAACTCAGCAAATGAGTCATTTGTGAATGTGAAATCGATTTAATGTGCATTAATCTTCATAACATATTGATTAGAGGGCATTACAATGTTTAAGGTCTGTTAAAAAGAAAAATAAGAAATGTGTGAAAGGAACTGCAAAAAAAATCTGAACATTGGGGAACAGGCCAAGCAAACCAAAAGCAACCTAAAGAGGCCTTTTACTGGGCTGCTGTAAGCACTCATGCGTGCTTACCACAGCTTAAAAGGACTTACTGTGTGGCATGCTGAGGCATCCCGTGTTAAGTTTCAAATGTTCATGCACTACCCATGTGCTAAATAATATTTTATTTTTTGGCCAAGTAGTCACATCTGTGGGTAGATAATGGGCAATTTCTGCACTAATCATTTACCCCCTGGATTCTATATAGTGTGCCTAGAGATCAGCACCGAAATCCAGACATATTCTAGAAACAATGTGCATAACTTAATTGGCTTAACAAGCTAATCAGCGTTGATAACGACAATTAACAAGCAATAATGAGCAATAATGAGAGATTAGTAAGCTCGACTCAGGAAAGAGACCTTGGGGTGTTGGTGTCTGAGGATCTAAAGGTGAAGAAACAATGCGACAAGGTGACGGCCGTGGCCAGAAGGATGCTAGGCTATGTAGAGAGGGGCATAACCAGCAGAAGAAAGGAGGTGTTGATACCCCACTGCAAATCGTTGGTGAGGCCCCACTTGGAGTATTGTGTTCAGTTTTGGAGGCCGTATCTTGCTAAAGATGTGAAAAGACTGGAAGCGGTGCAAAGAAAAGACACAAAAATGGTATGGGATTTGTGTTGCAAACCGTACAAGGAGAGACTTGCTGACCTAAACATGTATACCTTAGAGGAAAGGAGAAACAGGGGTGACATGATACAGACATTCAAATATTTGAAAGATATTAATCTGCAAATGAACCTTTTTCGAAGGTGGAAGAACTAGAGGACATGAATTGAGGTTGAAGGGGGGCAGACTCAGGAATAATGTCAGGAAGTATTTTTTCATGGAGAGGGTGCTGGATATGTGGAATGCCCTCCCGCGGGAGGTGGTGGAGATGAAAACGGTAATGGAATTCAAAATTGCGTGGGATAAACACAAAGGAATCTTGTTTAGAAGGAATGGTTCCATGGAATCTTAGCAGAGATTGGGTGGTGACGCCGGTAATTAGGAAACAAAATGAGAGCTGGGCAGACTTCTACGGTCTATGCCCTGATCGTGACTAAATAGATAGGGATGGGCTGGAGTGTAAATTATAAGGGGCTTCGACGTTAACTTCAGAACTTAGTACAAGAACAGTGCTGGTTAGACTTCTATGGTCTGTGCTCTGAGAAAGGCAAGGACAAATCAAACTTGGGTATACAAATAAAGTATCACATACCATATAAATGAGTTTATCTTGTTGGGCAGACTGGACGAACCTTACTATGTTACTATGTTAATAATTGGTAATGATTAGAATTTACGCGCACAACTTGCTAAGCATATTCTGTAATGAACTGCACCTAAATTCTAATGTGCACAGTTCAAAAAAAGCATGGCTATGGACAGGGAAATGGACATTTCATGGGTGTTCTGAAATTTATGCGCATAGTTATAGACTGTGGCCCTCTGCGCCTACTAGGATTTATGAAACATTTTCATTGGTGTAAATGGAGGCACCTAGTTTTTGGCACCTGGGATATTGACTAAGTGTATTTTATATACCACCAGGGGCGTAGCCAGACCTCACGGTGGGAGGGGGCCAGAACCCGAGGTTGGGGACGCATTTTGAGTGCTACGCTTCGCCTCCTCGCCCCCCCCCCACCACCTCGCCTCTCCCCCTCACAAACAAATACCTTTGCTAGCGGGGGTCCTCAACCCCTGCCAGCCAAAGCCTTCTTCAGCGCCGGTCTCCAATGCAGCCACGTTTGCTGCCTGCCCCCTGCTCTTCTTTCTTGTTGTTCCTCCTGTGCACGCTGATGCTGAGCGTCAGTGTGCAAAGGAGCAAGAATAAAGAAGAGCAGGGGACAGGCAGCAAACGTGGCTGTGCCGGAGACCGCTGAGCATCAGCGTGCAGAAGAGGAGCAAGAAGAAAGAAGAGCAGGGGGCTGGCAGCGAACGCGGCTGTGCCAGAGACCGCGCTTAAGAAGACTTTGGGTGGCAGGGGTTGGGGACCCCCGCCAGCCAAACCAGGGGCCTGGATGAAATTTGCAGGGGCCTAGGCCTCCGTGGCGCCCCGTAGCTATACCCCCGTATACCACGCCTACGTCTAAGTGCTACTTATAGAATACGCTAAGTTGGAAATGTTTTCTGCACTGACTTTTTAGGTGCCTTGTATAGAATCTGGCCCTTAGCACATCGGCATTGCTGCATGCTAACTGATTAGCACAGGATCAGTGCGTGAGCCCTTGCCACCTGTCGGTAAGAGCTCACATGGTAATTTTATTAACGGCCAAACACTAATGGCAACATTAAGGTATGACCATATAAATAAAAAAGATTATTTAAATGCTTGTCTGTAAGCATTGAGGTTACATAAGTACATAAGTAATGCCATACTGGGAAAAGACCAAGGGTCCATCGAGCCCAGCATCCTGTCCACGACAGCGGCCAATCCAGGCCAAGGGCACCTGGCAAGCTTCCCAAACGTACAAACATTCTATACAATCAAGCCATTGTGACATCACTAATGAGGTTGGCTCTTATTGGTGGAAGGAGCCACTATGACATCACAATAGGTTAAATCACTGCTCTATGTAATAAAAGTGAGCCAAGTAGAGGACATAAGTAATGCCACACTGGGAAAAGACCAAGGGTCCATCGAGCCCAGCATCCTGTCCACGACAGTGGCCAATCCAGGCCAAGGGCACCTGGCAAGCTTCCCAAACGTACAAACATTCTATACAATCAAGCCATTGTGACATCACTAATGAGGTTGGCTCTTATTGGTGGAATGAGCCACTATGACATCACAATAGGTTAAATCACTGCTCTATGTAATAAAAGTGAGCCAAGTAGAGGACATAAGTACATAAGTAATGCCACACTGGGAAAAGACCAAGGGTCCATCGAGCCCAGCATCCTGTCCACGACAGCGGCCAATCCAGGCCAAGGGCACCTGGCAAGCTTCCCAAACGTACAAACATTCTAAGCATCAAGAAGCTCCCATTTAATAGCTGAAAGAGCAGGGCTTCTTCATCATCAGCAAAAAAACCTCCCTGGTAAATTTAGTTGCAAATTGTGAAATTCAAACAAACAAAAGCTTGTCAAAAAAACAGCTTTAAATACTCACCTATCAAGTCTCTTCCAGCTTTATCACAAATCAGACCGTGACCAAGGGATGGGAAGACTTATACCACAGGGCTCTGTACTGGAACTGGTGCTATTTAACATATCTGGAAATGATCTGGAAATTGGAACAGCAAACGAGGTGATTAAATTTGCAGATGACACGAAACTATTCAACGTTGTCAAAATGTATACGGATTGTGAAGAATTGCAGGAAGACCTTAGGAAACTGGAAGACCGGGCATCCAAATGGCAGATGAAAGTTAATGTGGACAAATGCAAAGTGATGCACATTGGAAAGAATAATTTGAATCATAGATATCAAATGCTAGGGTCCACTTTAGGAGTCAACGCCAATGTGCGTTGGCGGCGGCCAAAAAAGCAAACAGGATGCTGGGAATTATTAGGAAAGGAATGCAAAATAAGACCAAAAATATTATAATGCCTCTGTATCGCTCCATGGTGTGACCTCACCTTGAGTATTGTGTTCAATTCTGGTTGCCATAGCTCAAAAAAGATATTTCAGAATTAGAAAAGGTTCAAAGAAGAGCAACCAAAACGATAGAGGAGCTGGAACTGCTCCCGTTTAAGGAAAGGCTAAAGAGGTTAAAGCTATTTAGCATGGAAAAGAGGTTGCAGAGGGGGGGATATGATTGAGGTCTACAAAATCCTGAGTGGAGTGGAAAGGGTGGAGGTGAATCGTTTTTTCTCTCATTCAAAAAGTGCAAAGAACTCAATGAAATTACATGGAAATACTTTTAAAACAAATAGGAGAAAATATTTTTTCACTCAAAAAATAGTTACGCTCTGGAACTTTTTGCCGGAGGATGTGATAATGACAGTTAGTGTATCTGGTTTTAAAAAAGGTTTGGATAAGTTCCTGGCGGAAACGACCGTAACCTGTTATTGAGATGGACATGGAGGAAGCCACTACTTGCCCTGGGATTGGTAGCATGGAATAGTGTTACTGTGTTTCTGCCAGGTACTTGTGATCTGGATTGGCCACTGCTCGAAGCAGGATACTGGGCTGGATGGACCATTGGTCTGACCCAGTATGGCTGTTCTTATGTTCTTATAAGACTTGTTGGTTTGCTATTCTTAATTTTCAAATTCCATAAATCTTCTTTCACATTGAAAATATATGGTAAGTTTTGTAGATCAATGAAACAGACTCTCACTTCAATGGATTTTGAGTAGTATTTTTTTAAACAGCAGAATATGAAAAATGTGCAAGAGTATGAAGACATTTTTACAAGGCGCTGGAACGTGTGTGAATCCCTACAACAACAGATCAGAATGTTGGCGAGGTTTGGAAACAGCAGGAGTATAAAAAAGATGAGAAGGAAGTAGAGCCGCCAAGAAAGAGTTGCAGTAGTAGATTGATTCTGAAATTAATTACGAGTTAGGTAACACCTGTGCAATCAAAATGAAAGGAAAAAGAATTTGTCTTAGAGGTGTTGCAGACAACTTTTGACAGTTTTGGCAAAGTAATGTTGAGAATAAAATTTTGAGAAATTCAACACTGTTTAAGAATGAGGAAGATATAAAAATGTGACAGTGTCAGCAGGTATGACAGATGTGCAAATAATTGTATATTAAAGGAGAAAGCAGAAAAGAAAAGGGATTTCATCTTGCCCAGAACAGGTTTTAAATTACTAGCAAAATCCAGCAAGTCAGAGTAAGGTAGGGAATGCACATAAAGGAATGCACTCAACATATGGAAACAATCACAAAGAAAATATAAATACGCAATAAAACAGTCAAAAAACGCCCTCCCTATCTCAGGCAGC
Source organism: Microcaecilia unicolor (assembly GCF_901765095.1). Taxonomy (NCBI): domain Eukaryota; kingdom Metazoa; phylum Chordata; class Amphibia; order Gymnophiona; family Siphonopidae; genus Microcaecilia; species Microcaecilia unicolor. The sequence goes on from NC_044032.1 coordinate 638,876,595, forward strand.
CTGAAGATCCTCGGCGTCATAATAGACCGCAACCTAACACGAGAGAAACAAGTGTCTTCCACAACCAAGAAAATGTTCTACTCAATGTGGAAACTCAAACGAGTGAAACAATTCTTCCCAAGGGATACATTTCACAACCTGATACAATCAATGGTACTAAGTCACGTGGATTACTGCAATGGAATCTATTCGGGATGTAAAGAACAAACATTAAAGAAACTCCAGACCGTTCAGAACACGGCAGCCAGACTCATCTTCGGTAAAACCCGATTTGATAGTGCAAAACCCCTCCGCGAAAAACTACATGGGCTCCCAATCAAAGAACGTATTACTTTCAAAATCTGCACAATGGTTCACAAAATCCTCTACGGTGAAGCCCCGGGATACATGACAGACCTGATTGACCTACCAATTAGAAATACTTCAACATCATCACAAACGTACCTAAACCTACACTACCCAAGCTGCAAAGGACTCAAATACAAATCAACTTACGCATCCAGTTTTTCCTACATAAGCACACAACTGTGGAACGCATTACCAAAAGCCATGAAAACAACTTATGATCACCTAAACTTCTGGAAATCACTAAAAACTTACTTGTTCAAAAACGCATACCCTACCAACCCATCATAAATGCCTGACCGCTACAACGCAACAAAACCAAAATACGATATGGACACAACACAACTCTTCCCTGTATGACACCCTATGTGGATATCCCACACGAATTTTACCTTATCTCACGTGGCAATACCATATGAACTTTATCTTATCTCTACATCACTCTGTATTTGTTTACACCGGAGCCTGCAATCATATCTCCGGCACTATGTAAGCCACATTGAGCCTGCAAATAGATGGGAAAATGTGAGATACAAATGTAACAAATAAATAAATAAAAGCAATAAGGGCAATTCTATAAGCTGCGCCTAAATTTAGCTACTATTTATGAGCACTAATTTATAGAACAGGCACAGTTATGCGTGTCAGTGATGTCACTATTCTATAAAATATGTGTCAAAATCGCTTAGAGGACCTTTCACTTAACTGAAGACTAAACCACAATATTATATAGAAAAGCTGCTAAATAAGTCCAAGTGGTTTGTAGGTGGCGATAATTCTTATATGTAATGGAGGAAAAAGCCTCTGTAACCCCAAATATAGTAATCTTGCTATAGTATAGTTGTCTCCTTGACAAAGCCTATATGGCGAAACGGGACCCCGTTGGATGACTAAGATAAGTGTTACAGGCTTATGCTTCAATGTAAAAAAATGGCCGATGCATAATTTAGATACATGACTTAGAAATTTGACTGGAGGTTTTTTGCTGATGAAGAGTTCACCCCGTGGGTCGCAAGATTACTATATTTGAACCGGGGTTACAGAGACTTTTCCTCCATTACATATAAGAATTATTGCCACCTACAAACCACGTGGACATATTCAAAATCGCTTAGCACATAAGTGCAAGGGGGCAAAACATGGATGGAGTACGGGTGGATCATGTGTGTGTGGCTTATGCAGGATCCACATAAGAGTATCTGACCACATCCCGAATCCCCCCAACATTCTGATTCCCAATCCTCCCTCCCATCACCCACCAAACAGCTCAAAATCCCCTTCCAATTCCCTGTCTCTCCCTCCCACCATTCCCCAAACAGCTCAAAATCTCCTTCCGATCCCCCTCCTTCCTTCCCACCACTTCCAAACAGCTCAAAAGCCCCTTTCCAATCCCCGTCCCTCCTCCCGAAAAATCCACAATAACTTACCCCTCCCCCCCATCCCCAATCATTTCAGGTCTACCTGTCCGATCTCTGGTGGTCTAAAGGAGGAATGGGCAGGAGTGATGCCACTCGCTCCTGCCCGTCATGGCTGCCTCTTCAAAATAGCTGCCGTATACTCTAGTGGCAGCCTCATGGTATTTTAGTAGTGCTTTTTCTAGCACATCCCCATTCTGCAGTTTCACACCACACACCACTCTACTTTACAATTCCATCTGAAATACCTCACCTTACATATACTCCACCCACTTACTTTATCTTCAATGCCACTCAGTCTTTGAATCCCTGCTTCCATATCTCCAGTTTCTTATTCAATTACCAAGTACCCAAACTCCCACATAATCCCTGAGTCCCTGTTCTCTCCCTTACTCTAAGTTCCCACCTAGTCTCAATCCTGAAATCTGCTTAGGGAGTAGAAATCCAAGGGAGGCATATGTGTTAGGTGGGGAGAGCTTGATAGACACGGACGGGGAGAGGGATCTTGGGGTGATAGTATCTGAGGACCTGAAGGCGATGAAACAGTGTGACAAGGCGGTGGCCCTAGCGAGAAGGTTGCTAGGCTGTATAGAGAGAGGTGTGACCAGCAGAAAAAAGGAGGTTTTAATGCCCCTGTATAAGACGTTGGTGAGGCCCCACCTGGAGTATTGTGTTCAGTTTTGGAGGTCGTACCTTGCGAAGGATGTTAAAAAAATGGAAGCGGTACAAAGAAAAGCTACGAGGATGGTATGGGAGTTGCGTTCCAAGACGTATGAAGAGAGACTTGCTGACCTGAACATGTATACTCTGGAGGAAAGGAGGAACAGGGGTGATATGATACAGACGTTCAAATATTTGAAAGGTATTAATCCGCAAACGAATCTTTTCCGGAGATGGGAAGGCGGTAGAACGAGAGGACATGAAATGAGATTGAAGGGGGGCAGACTCAGGAAAGATGTCAGGAAGTATTTCTTCACAGAGAGGGTGGTGAACGCTTGGAATGCCCTCCCGCGGGAGGTGGTGGAGATGAAAACGGTAACGGAATTCAAGCATGCGTGGGACAGGCATAAAGGAATCCTGTGCAGAAGGAATGGATCCACAGAAGCTTAGCTGAAATTGGGTGGCGGGGGGAAGAGGGGTTGGTGGTTGAGAGGCTAGGATGGGGGAGGGCAGACTTATACGGGGTCTGTGCCGGAGCCGGTGATGGGAGGCGGGACTGGTGGTTGGGAGGCGGGAAATACTGCTGCACAGACTTATACGGTCTGTGCCCTGAAAAGACAGGTACAAATCAAGGTAAGGTATACACATATGAGTTTATCGTGGGCGGACTGGATGGACCGTGCAGGTCTTTTTCTGCCGTCATCTACTATGTTACTATGTTACTATGTTACTGAAAGTCGTTTTTTGGGAGGGGGCATTTGCCATCCATAGGGCTCCCCTCCTGTAGCAATGCTAATGACATCAGCTTCCTCTCTTCTCTCTCTCATAAGCCTGAAGCTCACTTTTACTCACCTCCTACGTCACACTTATCCCCCTCTCTCTTTCCCCTTTCAATACCCTTTCGCCTCCAGTCCTCCTGTCAAAACTCGCCATCTCCACCCGATCATCAGTGCTGGCAGAAGAAGAATGGGATGAGGGCTCGGCAGCCAGAAAACGGCAGTGATCATAGGCACAGGGGAGGGAGCAGGACCCAGCAATACTGGGCCAGAGTGTCAGAGGAGGGTGAAGAATCCCACATTTCAAGCCCAGACTCGTGGCAGTGTTTGCCAGAGGGGAGAAAAGCAGACCTGCAAGATTTTCAGGTGGTGCTGACAGCAGAAGTGATCAATGGAGTTAGCAGGTAAGCAAAAATAGGGGCAGGATTAGTTTATTTATTTATTTATTTATTACACTTGTACCCAGGGGTGTGCTGGTAAATTTTTAACAACAGGCTCTTTCTCCGGACCTAGCCAGCTCTGCAGCTGGAAGGGTCAGGGGTGGCCGGGGGGGAGGGGGTAGCAACACTTGTCTCTCTCTCCTCCCTCCCTTCGTGCGGGCACGCTAGGCATACCTTTGCTGGCAGCCAATAAATGGACTGCCACCAGTCCCAACGTCTTCCTCTGAGCAGCATGCTGAAACTTCTCACACATGCTCGAGAAATCCCATCCTGCTGCTCAGAGCTGGAAACAAGGAGCGGGGAGCAGCAGCAGTCTATTTACTTGGCTGGCAGGGCTCAGCATCCCCACCAGCAAAGTAAAAGAGAATTCAGCAGGGGGCCCAAGCCCACATTTTGGAAGCCAGTTATTAAAGTAGCCATGGAGGGCCCTATTTTAACAACCGGCTCCCACAATTCTTAAAAACTTAACAACCGGCTCTTGCGAGCCTGTGGGAGCCTGCTCCAGCACACCACTGCTTGTACCCCACGCTTTCCCACATACAGCAAGCTCAATGCAGCTTACATAGTAAAAAAAAAAAAACATTACAAAGGACATGTAAGAGGAATATTATAAACTGTGATAAACACAGTGGCAACAACGTCCAAGAATATATGAATTGGAATAGGGAAGGTAGACAAGGATAGGATAGGAAAGGTAAAATGGAAGGAGACTGGGAGGGATATGGTAAAAAAGATGGGAGAGGAGAAGATTGGAGATTGAGTGTACAGCGCTGCGTATGCCTTGTAGCGCTATAGAAATGTTAAATAGAAGTAGTAGTAGTATAAGGGGATTTGAAGATAAGGTGAGAGGTATAATTGGTGTCGGAGTCAGTGTCATCGTCAGAGCAGGAGTATTCTAGGTGGGCTGGTAGAATTAGTGGGATTTCAGGTACCTAATTCCCTGGCTCTCTGTTCTCTCCGGCCGGTAGGAGCACACGGTTGTTAAGGAAAGCATAGTCTGGTTGTCCATATCAAACTTTTGGTGGCACACCTCCCAGCATTTGAATAGGTGCCACAAAGGTAAGGCTGCCAACTGGATCCGGATGTGTAGGACAAGGTTGATCTAGTCCTTGGTTTATCCCGTTGCATGCAGAGACTTGAATTCCCCATTGCATTCCCTAAGAAAAGCAAGGATACAAGTCCCAGCATGCACCGGGGTAAACCCAGGACTGGATCAATCCTGTTCTGCAAATCTGGATGCAGTCGGCAGCCTTAACTCAAAGGCACCCAAATATAGACACATCATTAAAGAATTAAAGAAACCAAAATACGAAAGTGCGAAACCCTTACGAGAGAAGCTACACTGGCTCCCACTCAAGGAACGCATCACTTTTAAAGTATTCACACTAGTCCACAAAATTATTCATGGTGAAGCCCCAGCCTACATGTCTGACTTAATAGACCTACCACCCAGAAACGCTAAAAGATCATCCCGAACCTTCCTAAACCTCCACTTCCCTAACTGCAAAGGCATAAAATACAAAGTGCTGCACGCGTCAACCTTCTCTTATATGAGCACACAATTCTGGAACAAACTACCACGAAATCTGAAAACGATCCACGAATTAACCGAATTTCGCGAACTACTAAAGACCCATTTTTTTTGAAAAAATATATCAAAAGGATCAAAACACATGAAGTCCACACACACTGTTAGCAATGCATCAATACATCCTCTTCCGTACTTCTATCCCCCGCAATCTTACACGCTTAAACCTAATCTACAGGTAAAAAACAGAAAATATTACACCCGAACCATCTCTTGCTATCGCTCTGCTGCCCAATCATGGTTCCGGTGTTCTTCTATTGTTTTGTTGTTCTTTGCCATTGTTTTATTCTCTTTAACGATACAGGGACTTGTTTTAACTTAACGCCTCATAATGTAACCATAATTATGTTGTAACAGATTGTACTTCCATCAATACAATGTACTGTAAGCCACAATGAACCCGCAAATAGGTGGGAAAATGTGGAATACAAATGCAATAAATAAATAAATAAAATTACCCTCACAGTATTATTTAGGGAACCTACAACTGTTGTATTAGTGGCTTTCTCTATTTCTACTTATATTCTATCTTCCTTCGGTCACCTCCCAGCTACTCCCCCCCCCACTTTCTTTTTTCTCTCCTCTACACCTACTAATGGTGCTTTCAGATTTCAAGTGTGAAGTTTGTGCTTCAGGATATATCTAATGTTTTGGATGGTTCTGTCCTACCTGCATTTCAATTAAATTGCTGTAGCCAATAGCTGTAAAATTTACACTTTCAAGGCATAAGGTGGCTCCTTGCAAATTCAATTTCCAGGCTTCAAATGAATGCATGGATGGGCCTAAGGAGCCTAGGCCTGCAGTATAAATTAAGATGAAATGATCACCTGAATTTGAAATATCCCTGCAGACCTCTCCTCCAGACAGGAACCTCAGCTGGAGGAGCTGCAGTGGATACGCAGTTTTGTTCTTAAATGATTGCTTATTTGCTTAAATTCTATGTTTTGGTTTCAGAAAAGGCAGCAGGTCAGGACAGTGAGTCAAGCAGTTCCTGATGCCCTAAGCACAGCCCCAACCATGGTGCCCCTCGGCTCTTCCATTGCTTAACTGAAAAGACATTAAGACTCAATAAGTGATAAGAAATATCATTATTGTACGACATAACACATCATATATTGTCAGCAAGCACCCCTCCGTGCTGTCCGCTCTTGCTTCGCCACCTCTCTGTGCTGTCCGCGCTCCGCTCAACACCTCTCTGTGTGGGCTGCGCACCTCTGAGCACCTCTCCGAGCTGTCCTTCTTCGCCCGCACAATTGGGGCTAATCCATCTCCTCAACGGACCTGTTCCGGCTCACTTGCACAAAAGCAATTCACAGTACTGTTTATTCTGCAGAGCACTTTTATTTCAGAGCCTCACCAGCGGGCGCATAGAGTATGCGCTGTATTCCAGCTGCTGGTCTCTGTACAACTTACTTCCCTTCTTCTTCCCCTCTCCCAACAAGCCCCAACAGTTCCCAAAAGTTCAGTCTTGCAACTCCAAACCCACTTGAAATAGACCTTTGAGTCAGTCAGTTCCTCTACTCACTTTCTCCTACTGCCTAGGAGATAGAGGCATTTTCTCCTCCCTCACTTGTCAGCCACCAACACTCTGACAACCTCCCACAGAAAATGTACAGACTGACCTTCTTCATGTAATTACCCTCTGTCCTGAGCAGAAGAATTCCATTTGCTCTTGTTCAGCTTCTTTCATGGCCTTTTCACAGTCCTCCTCCAGCTCAATCTCCTCCCACTCCATGGAGTCTTCCCCCACCCTCTCTCCCAGGTGCTGCTCCTCCCCTTGATTGTCCTCCATCTCCCAATCACCTGCTGACCTTTCTGCCTGCTGGGAGTTGGAGTGCTGTCCCTCATGTTCCCTCCTCCCTTGCAAGTGCTGCTGGGTTCTGTAGTTCACTTCCTTTCTTGCAAGTCTCCTACCCCCTTTCCCCGGCAGAGAGTGATCTTCCTTTCTAGGCCTACTGCCCCTGTCAGTTCTTCTCTGCCTTCCCTCTACCTCCTCCTTACAATATATTTATAATGATTAGAATAATACTGAAATACATATTGGATAATGGATGTGGGCTGCTTTATAGAGTACTCTTAGTGAGCAGTGTGTGTAAATTCTTAGCGCCAATTAGTGTTGATTGCTTCTTAATATCCAGTTATCGGCACTGACCAGCTTGTTAACCAGTTGATTTGCACACGCAAATCAGAATATGCCTAGATTTGTAGACGCAAATCATCACGCTGTGTAGAATTTGAGGGTTTGTATCTACGACTCCACTTTTATTTCCATGTATTTATTTATTTATTATTGTTCTTACATGTCATCATTTGTTCTGAGGTGACATTGATAGGATTTTTGTTCTTGTTTTGGAGCGATTTTGAATTATCCTATCTAGGTATTGCTAGTGAAGTTGGTGTTGTATATAATTTGCGTGTTCCCACCACCTATTCTGATCTCATACTCCCCCAAATTATATACAGTGTACAACAATATGGAGCATCTTGAAGGCTATGGAGCTCATTTTCAAAGCTCATAGACTTTTCGAAATGGCCAAAGCAAGGTCCATCTGCAGTGATTTAATTGCCTCTTTTTCATTCTTGCTTCCATTGTAAAATACTGTCGTCTTCTTTTCATCTGACTAGTGCCTTTCATTACCACCCTTTTGTAAGTTTGGATAGCATGATGGACACCACCTGAAGGGATCCCTCTACTCTCCCTTTTGACAATGGACAGATCAACATGACTCCCAGTGTTATTGGAGAAATAGTCCATGACCTTCAATTTCCTAGTCAATTTTGGTTATCAATAGAAATCAAACAAAATAAAACATGGAAAAGAAAATAAGATGATACCTTTTTTATTGGACATAACTTAATACAGTTCTTGATTAGCTTTCGAAGGTTGCCCTTCTTCGTCAGATCGGAAATAAGCAAATGTGCTAGCTGACAGTGTATATAAGTGAAAACATTCAAGCATTACTATGACAGTCTGACAGGGTGGGAGGATGGGGGTGGGTAGGAGGTATGCATGGGGACATCAAAGCATATCATTGATATTCTAACAGGATAGGTGTGGATAGGTGAGGGGAGGGTGATCAACAGAGAAATACAGAGTGGAGGAGTGGCCTAGTGGTTAGGGTGGTAGACTTTGGTCCTGAGGAACTGAGTTTGATTCCCACTTCAGGCACAGGCAGCTCCTTGTGACTCTGGGCAAGTCACTTAACCCTCCATTGCCCCATGTAAGCCGCATTGAGCCTGCCATGAGTGGGAAAGCACGGGGTACAAATGTAACAAAAATAAAAATATAATGGGCTAGGCACCCCAGATCCTTGTTAAGTCCTTTCTGTTGTGTGTTAAAATATTCAATCATTCTGACTTCAAAGGTCTTACATTCTTGTTTTGGTTTTAAAGTTACCTTTCAGGATTCTCACTGTGAAGTCACTGGTACAGTGTCCTGGTCCTGTATAATGTTGACCAACAGGTGTGGGAACCCTACTGGCACCAGTATTGTTCATGTGATGTCTATGTAAATTGAATCTTGTCTTAAGCATCTGGCCTGTTTCTCCAATATAGCATCCTTCGTTACATTTTTTACACTGAATGATATATACCACATTGGAAGATGAGCAAGTGAAAGATTCCTTTATGTTGAATATTTTTTCCTTTGTGGATGACTGTGGGGTCCTGTGAAATGTTTTGGCATAGTTTGCAACTGGATAAATTACAGGGAAGTGTGCCCTTCTGTTCCTTTTCAGTCTGTGATGGAAGTTTACTTCTGATTAGCTTGTGTTTCAAGTTGGGTGGCTGTCGGAAGGCCAGTACTGGTGGGGATGGGAATATCTCTTTCAGTAATTCATCCTCCTGGAGTTTAGGTTGTAGATCTCTTATGATTTTCCACAGTTTTTCCAGCTCTGGATTGTATGTCACTACAAGGGGGATTCTGTCTGTGGATTTTTTCTCCTTGTACTGTAGCAGGTTCTCCCTGGGTGTTTTGAGGGAGGAGGCAATATACTTGGAGATTATTTTGGGGTTGTAGCCTTTCTGTTTGAAGGATGCAGTCAGGCATTTAAGGTGTATGTCTCCGTCCCCTGGGTCAGAGCAGATACGGTGGTATCTTGTGGCTTGGCTGTAAATGATGGATCTTTTTGTATGTGAAGGATGGAAGCTGGAGTTGTGGAGGTAGCTGCATCTGTCTGTGGGTTTCTTGTATATAGATGTTTGTATACAGCCATCATTGATTGAGACCGTGGTGTCCAAAAAATTGACTTTTTCTGGGGAGTAGTCAATTTTGAATCTGATTGTAGGATGGTATGTATTGAAGGCAGAATAAAATTGTTTCAGAGTTTCTTTACCCTCCGTCCAAATCATAAAAATGTCATTGATGTACCGGTAGTATTTTAGAGGTTTGGTCTGGTGTGTATTCAGAAATGTCTCTTTCAGCTCAGCCATAAAAAGGTTGGCATATTGGGGTTCTGTCCTGGTGCCCATCACAGTGCCCATTATTTGTAGATAGATATCATTGTTAAAGTGGAAGTAGTTGTGAGTTAAAATGAATTTGATTAATTTTGTAATAGTTTCTGGTGAGTATTGATGGTCCAGTGTGGATTTTTTTAGGAGTCTTCCACATGCAGCTATGCCATCCGCATGTGGAATGTTGCTGTATAGTGATTCTACATCTATCGTGACCAGAAGGGTGTTAGGTGGTAGTTGCTTGATATTTTTCAATTTATTCAGAAAGTCTGTGGTGTCTTGTATGAAGCTGTTAGTTTTGTGTACGAGAGGTTTCAGAATTCCCTCTATGAATCCAGATATTTCTTCCGTGAGTGTGCCAATACCTGATATGATTGGTCTGCCAGGGTTTCCCAGTTTGTGGATCTTGGGTAGCATGTACATAAGTACATAAGTACATAAGCACTGCCACGCTGGGAAAAGACCAAAGGTCCATCAAGCCCAGCACTCTGTCTCCGACAGCGGCCAATCCAGGCCCCAAGAACCTGGCAAATGTGCCCACAGAAGGCTGGTTTGGTATGAGTTTCTTCAGGTGAGGTTGCGCTTGTGTAGGAAATGTTTTGATAAGGTCTTTCAATTTTAAAAGATCTACCCTAGTATTGAACGCATTATATTGTGGGGTGGGAACAAAGGTCTTACCCTTTCCCAAAATGTTATATTCTGTAAAGAGTATGTAGGACAGGCCCCAAAGGAACCCTGGGATAGGCCAGAATACCCCCGTTATAGGCAGGCATTCCCCAGAAAAAAACTAGAAATAAAGAACTACAACTCCCAGCATGCCCCAAGGGAGACCGGGGATAAGAGAAACTATGTGCATTCCCAGGAGTCTCCAGAGGAGGGCCGCAGGGGAAGGAATAAGGCTGATTCTCCAACCTGGTGGAAGAGGTGGTGGAACAGGTGGGTGGAGAAAGAAGAGCCACCAAAGAGCTTTAATGAAAGAAAGGGGGAGCAGCTGGGAGAAGGGCGGGGCGAGGAGAATATGGATTGGGCTCCTGAGGAGAGAGAGGCAGAGGGTGAGCCTTGCCCTATGGAGTTGACTGAACCGGAGAACACCCTGGAAGAGCCGATGGACTTTTCGGCTCTGGCTCAGCGAAAGCCAAGGAAGTAGCGGGGCCAAGCCGGGTCAAGCGGGAGGAGGTCAGGTAGGAGTGTGACTGACCAAGAGGGTGGGACCCTAGGCTTTGAGCCCGCGCAAAGCCATTACTGTGTGTTTTGAAAGCCTGGCTAAACTGAGCTGTATTTTTGAAAGCTTGGCTAGAATTGAACTGTGTTTTGGAAGCCTGGCTAAATTGAGCTGTGTTTTGAAAGCTTGGCTAGAACTGAACTGCGTTTTTTTGAAAGCCTAGCTGGACTGAGCTATGTTTTTGAAGCTTGGCTAAAATTGAACTGTGTTTTGAAAGCCTGGCTAAATTGAGCTGTGGTTTGAAAGCTTGGCTAGAGCTGAACTGCGTTTTTTTGAAAGCCTGGCTAAATTGAGCTGTGTTTTGGAACGCTTGGCTACACCTGAACTGTGTTTTAAAAGCCTGGCCAAACTGAACTGTATTTTGAAAGCCTGGCTAAACTGAGCAGGGGGGGTAAAGCTTGGCTAAAAGTGAACTGTGTTTTGGAAAACCCCGCTACACTGAACAGGGTATTTTTTTTTTTTATTATTTGCTGCCACTCTTCCCCAGGAGGGAGGGAGAGGAAGCAGCTGTGGAAGCCTGGACTGGGAAACTAACCGGCTTGAGAGAGGTGAATGATAACCGTGCTTTGTTTTGTGTTTTGGTGCCACAACTGAGGGAAGGAGGGAAGCCCCTCCTAGGCAATAAAAACCTTCAGTGTTCTGAGGGATAAAGGAGCAGTACTGGAAGGTGTTCTTCAGGTGTGGAGAGCTGCAATCGCTGAGGGAAGAGGATCCACTTTACAATTCATCCAGTCAAACATCTATCAGATAAACTGAACACTCTACTTAAATGTTGTCTTCTGCAGGAGGTAAGTATCTGTTGTTCCAATTTCCCTAATTTCTGTTCTGACTGTTCCAATTGCCCCGGTTCCTGTTCTGACTGTAACTGAATTACCCTAGGTGGTTGCCTGGAATCCCCTCATGGAGTATGTGGTAAAGACAAAAATGAAATTCAAGAATGCATGAACAGCATCTTAATATCTTAGGAATAAAGGAAGGGAAATGGGACTTGATATACTGCCTTTCTGAGGTTTTTGCAACTATGTTCAAAGTGGTTTACATATATTCAGGTACTTATTTTGTACCAGGGGCAATGGAGGATTAAGTGACTTGCCCAGAGTCACAAGGAGCTGCAGTGGGAATTGAACTCAATTCCTCAGGATCAAAGTCCACTGCACTAACCACTAGGCTACTCCTCCAGTGAAAACTAGCTAAAAATTAAAAAAAAAAAAAAAAAACTTTGCCCGAACCCAAGTAAAACCAAGCTTCTATGGGTCCCTAACACAAGTTGGCACAAACCTGACATCAAAATATATTTTGGAAAATATGAGCTCTCCCTCAATCACAAATTAGGAACCTTGGAATACAGCTCAATTCAGCACTTACTCTGAACCCCCAAATCCAAGCAACCTTCAAGAGCAGCTTCTTTCACCTGCGACAACTACACTGCCTGTCTCCTTACATTGAGAAGTCAAGCCTTGTCTCAGTTTTGCATGCCATGATAATATCAAGACAGGTTTACGGTAATTCACTCTACACTGGTCTGACTACAAGGGTATGCACCAGCTTCAATTGATTCAGAATTCTGCAGCAAAACTAATAGAAGGTTGTTAGCGATATGACCACATCACTCCATTTTTGCAAAAACTTCACTGGCTACCGGTACAATACAGGGCCAAATTTAAAACTATGTTTAAATTTCAAGGCTCTTAAATTAAATGGCCCAAAGAACTTGAAGAACAGGATCTCCCTCTACACACCTCCATGGTTACTAAATTCCTCCCAAGGAGCATCCCTAACCACACCCTCTCCAAAGGGCATCACACAATGTGATACCCATCAGTGAGCCTTCTCCAGAGTAGCCCCCACACTCTTGAAAGACTTTATAAGTACATAAGCATTGCCACACTGGGACAGACCAAAGGTCCATCAAGCCCAGCATCCTGTTTCCAACAGTGGCCAACCCAGGTCACAAATACCTGGCAAGATCCCAAAAAAGTTCAATACATTTTATGCTGCTTATCCCAGAAATAGCAGTGGATTTTCCCCAAGTCAATTTAATAATGGTCTATGGACTTTTCCTTTATGAAGCCGTCCATACCTTTTTAAACCCCACTAAGCTAACTGCCTTTACCACTTTCTCTGGCAACGAATTCCAGAGTTCAATTACACGTTAAGTGAAGAAACATTTTTTTCAATTTGTATTAAATTTACTACTTTGTAGCTTCATTGCATGTCCCCTAGTCCTAGTATTTTTGGAAAGAGTAAGCAAACGATTCACGTCTACCCATTCCACTCCATTCATTATTTTATAGACCTCTATCATATCTCCCCTCAGCCATCTTTTCTCCAAGCTGAAGAGCCCTAGACGCTTCAGCCTTTCCTCATAGGGAAGTTGTCCTATCCCCTTTAGCATTCTCTGTACCTTTTCTAATTCCACTATATCTTTTTTGAGATGCGGTGACCAGAATTGAACACAATATTCGAGGTGCTTAACACAAGACTATCTGTACTCCAGGAAGCAGGTGAAAACTTGACTCAGAAGAAATAACTAACTTACTAGTCACACACACACACACACACACACACACAAGGAATGACATCAGCTGCACATACTTAGCAGGACATGGTTATCCACTCCTGCCCTAGCTAAGATAATGTTCAAGCACCTTTTTGATCTCATGTACAACTTTAAATTAGTCTATTATTATCTCACTCCTCTTAGTCTATCTTATCTATCTATATGCTCCATCTTTCCTTACACCCTATGCTGTCTATTAAAATGTTTTATTGTGTATTATGTTGACAATGTTGCATATTATGCCATACTTTGTATCGTTGTTTGAATATTTTTACTGTTGTACCTACCTGTAGCTTATGTTTGAGTTGTTCTTGCTGTACAATACCTTGAATGAATTCCATTAAAAAGGTGGTAAATAAATCCTAAAAAATAATAAACATAAAGATGCTAATTTTCAAAAGAGAAAAATGTCTCAAAAGCGAACAAAGCTGCAGATGGATGTCGTTTCTTCCTCTATAATATCGCCAAAATTCACCCGCTCCTTTCTGAACACGCTACCAGAACCCTCATCCATACTCTCATCACCTCTCGCTTGGACTACTGCAACTTGCTTCTCACAGGTCTTCCACACAGCCGTCTCTCTCCTCTTCAATCTATTCAAAATTCTGCTGCTCGATTAATATTTCGCCAAAGTCGCTATGCCCATATCAGCCTTCTTCTGAAGTCACTTCACTGGCTCCCTATCCGCTTCCGTATACAGTTCAAGCTCCTCTTATTAACCTATAAGTGCATTCACTCTGCTGCCCCTCACTACCTCTCCACCCTTATCTCTCCCTACACTCCTTCCCAAGAACTCCGTTCACTAGGCAAATCTCTCCTAATTGCACCCTTCTCCTCCATCGCTAACTCCAGACTCCGCTCCTTCTATCTCGCCGCACCTTATGCCTGGAATAGGCTTCCTGAGCCATTACGTCTAGTTCCATCCCTAGCCGCCTTCAAAACCGGGCTAAAGGCCTACCTGTTTGATGCTGCTTTTAATTCCTAACTTGTCACCTGCTCGTAACCTTATCTTGTCTTCCTCTCTTCAATAGTCCCTTTCCCTGTGTGTCCTATCTGTCTGCCCTACCGTTATCCCTTATTGTCCTGTCTGTCCTGATTTAGATTGTATGCTCTTTTGAGCAGGGACTGTCTTTTCTTCATGTTCAATTGTGAAGCGCTGCGTACGACTGGTAGCGCTATAGAAATGATTTGTAGTAGTAGTAGTAGTTGTTTTCACAAAAATATCTAAGTTGTGATTTACAAAACTCAGAATTGGTGACATTTTACTCTGCAGTTTGTCTAAATCACAAGGGGGAGTGTCAGAGGTGTGTTTTGGGTGGGACTTGGGAGGGCTTAATTTTCAGCAATAATGGAAGGGGCAAAAAAGAAGTATGTGTTAATCTAGACCTATTTCAGTCACAACTAAGTCACAGAAAGGTGCTCAAACTGAACAGCTGACCACTGGCGGGATTCAGGCATGACCCCCCCTCAATCACCCAGTGCTCACTGACCCCCATCCCAAAGATGTGACAGTGAAAGAAGATACCAGGCTCTATGATAGCTCGATATTATGGCCATTCCTAAGAAACCAGCAAGCAAGTGGATGGAGTAGCCTAGTGGTCAGTGCAGTGGACCGTGAACAACAGGACCGGGTTCAATTAGCACTTTAACTCTTTCATTTCAGTACAAATATGTGAGCCCTCCTGGAACATAGAAATATCTCCTGTACCTAAATATATAAGTGACCTGCAAGCCTGAGGGCTATTGTAGTGGTGGACCTTTAGGTACGATAGGTTTTCTTTGTTCCTAAAGGGCTCAGAATACAATATGAAGGGGATTAGGTTGGATTTGTACCTGGGTCCCTTTATGTGAAGTCCACTTCACTGACCACTAGACTGCCCCTCTGCACTATTGGGATGTCTGTATGGCCAGCTCACTAGCAATGCTGCCAGCCAGATGTTCCTATGGCTTCTTTTCCTACATTTTTCCCTGGACCTTTTCTTTCTTTTTTTTTAATGGTACCTACAGATGGACATTTTTAGAACTTTTTCTGGATTGATTATGACACTGAGCTAGATTTTTTGTAGAGGTTTTTGGAAAACAATTCTCAATTTAGAGTTAGTGGCCATATCAAAAATGTCCCTCAAAGGATCCTTATATAGAAAAAAGATGGAAACAATTTAAAACTAAACTTAAATGACAAAGCTGCAGTGAGTTTTAACATCAGCCAGTGGTGTACCAAGGGGGGGGGGGGGGGGGGTTGGCCGAGTCCGCTCGTTCCCTCCTTGCTGCTCCCTCTGTGTGGAACAGGTTGCCCTGTCAGTTTCCCGTTGTTTCTTTCCATTGTTCCATTGTTCTTCTCCATTGTTCTATTCCCTTAATGATACTTTGACTTTGTTTTCGCATAACTCCTCACAATGTAATCCATAACCGAGTTGTAACAAATTGTATTTCCATCATTTACAATGTATAGTAAGCCACACTGAACCCGCAAATAGGTGGGAAAATGTGGGATACAAATGCAATAAATAAATAAATACTTGCTGTTCCGGGGCAGAGGAAGCAGCAGGGAACGAGCGGACTCGGAGCCGACAGGCGTGCGGCACCCCCCCAGCAGGTAAAAATGTACCCGGGGGGGGGGGGGGGGTCGCACTGCACCTGGGGGGGTGACGCTGCACTCGGGGGGGGGGGGGTGTAATTTCACCGGGGGGGGGGGGGGCGCATCGGCGATCCGCCCCGGGTGTCAGCCAGCCTAGGAACGCCACTGACATCAGCTCCAGAGGTTGGCCAGTGGGACCAAGGCTGGGCAGACATTTACGGTCTGTGTCCCAAATATGTGCATAATTAATATCTTTCAAAGCATATGCTATGATTGCAGGTGTTACATATCCCTATGAGGGAGGGGTAGAATCATAAAGTTGATGTTAATGAATAAATGACGCTAGTCAATAGTGGGGGAGATTAAGACATTCTTATAAATAGTAACATAGTAGATGACGGCAGAAAAAGACCTGCACGGTCCATCCAGTCTGCCCAACAAGATAACTCATATTTGCTGCTTTTTGTGTATACCCTACTTTGATTTGTACCTGTGCTCTTCAGGACACAGACCGTATAAGTCTGCCCCGCACTATCCCCGCCTCCCAACCACCTGCCCCTCCTCCCAATCACCGCCTCTGGCACAGGCACAGACCGTATAAGTCTGCCCAGCACTATCCTCACCTCCCCAGCCCTGCCTCCCAACCCCGGCTCTGGCACAGACCGTACAAGTCTGTCCAGCACTATCCCCGCCTCCCAACCACCAGTCCCGCTTCCCACCACCGGCTCTGGCACAGACCGTATAAGTCTGCCCAGCCCTATCCCCGCCTCCCAACCTCCAGCCCCGCCTCCCGATCTTGACTAAGCTCCTGAGGATCCATTCCTTCGGCACAGGATTCCTTTATGCTTATCCCACGCATGTTTGAATTCCGTTACCGTTTTCATTTCCACCACCTCCCGCGGGAGGGCATTCCAAGCATCCACTACTCTCTCCGTGAAAAAATACTTCCTGACATTTTTCTTGAGTCTGCCCCCCTTCAATCTCATTTCATGTCCTCTCGTTCTACCACCTTCCCATCTCCGGAAAAGATTTGTTTGCGGATTAATACCTTTCAAATATTTGAACGTCTGTATCATATCACCCCTGTTTCTCCTTTCCTCCAGAGTATACAAGTGGATGGAGTAGCCTAGTGATCAGTGCAGTGGACCGTGAACAACAGGACCGGGTTCAATTAGCACTTTAACTCTTTCATTTCAGTACAAATATGTGCGCCCTCCTGGAACATAGAAATACCTCCTGTACCTAAATATATAAGTGACCTGCAAGCCTGAGGGCTATTGTAGTGGTGGACCTTTAGGTACGATAGGTTTTCTTTGTTCCTAGAGGGCTCAGAATACAATATGAAGGGGATTAGGTTGGATTTGTACCTGGGTCCCTTTATGTGAAGTCCACTTCACTGACCACTAGACTGCCCCTCTGCACTATTGGGATGTCTGTATGGCCAGCTCACTAGCAATGGTTGAAAGCAGTGCATTCTTTCTAGCAAAAAAGGTGCCGGTACTCAAATGCCAGCCCACCCTTCAGGGGTGGGGTGATCACTGAGGGACCCACCCCACAGTAGCCAGGCCCCCTGCAAACAATCACAGAATCTATGACAAGGCAGAATTGGTGTGGAGAGCCTGAGCTTTTTCATTAAAACTTGGGGACCAAGGGCCAATTTTAGCAGACAATAAAAAAGGTGCCGGTACTCAGTACCCCCAAGTACCCCCTCAAAAAAAGCCCTGGTTGAAAGCCACCGTTGTTTCTACGGTTGCATCGGGAGTGGAGGAGTGGCCTAGTGGTTAGAGTGGTAGACTTTGGTCCTAGGGAACTGGGTTTGATTCCCACTGCAGACACAGGCAGCTCCTTGTGACTCTGGGCAAGTCACTTAACCCTCCAGTGCCCCAGGTACAAATAAGTACCTAGGCCGCACTGAGCCTGCCATGAGTGGGAAAGCACGGGGTACAAGGAAATAAGGAATAAATACCCTGTTTATGATGCCAGTGTTTAATCATGAAAAAGTGGTACTTGTGAAGAGTGTCAGATATAACTCTGAACACCTTGGGCAGACTGGCTAGACCATACGAGTCTTTAGCTGCCGACATTTGCTATGTTACTATGGATCATGTACAGCACAGTCATAGGGAAGCATGAATTTAAGCCTTTTATTCTGGATATCTTCCCATGAATGTAGCTATAGGGTCCCATGCATAATTGAACAAACTAGGATTTTGGAATGAGGTACTTCTTTCAGTTGATTCCGGTTAGTATTCCACAGCACCACAGCAAACAGCAATATTTTAGCTAGATGAGCATCATATTCGCTATCATTTACATAGAAATTGATTTCTAATTTTCCTTCTTTTATTGATGGACTCCAGTACTCTCGGAGCCTTCCGGTAGAGTTGGGTCAGGAGAGAATGATTTTTGATTACCGCTCTCATACGCAATTTGTATGTTTAGAAGTGGGTAGGCTTTTTATTATCATGTGCATAGACATTAAATTAAAAAGCCCAGGAAAGCTGGGAATAAAAGTTTCCTGTCTGATTAGGCATGTAATACACGAGAAAGTGCGTAATCAGAGAATTTAAAATGAACAATGAAAGAAATATTGCTGTACACAGCTAGCCCAGCTGCACGTCTCACTGTTAATAACAAAAGCATGAAAATTGAATGCTTTTAGACTCTTTGTCGATGGAAACCCCCAACGTTGTGTTCTGATCACAGCCAAAGGAAAATAAACTTTATTTTCTGAATTATTAAATAAAAGCAACGGCATGAAATAAGCTGCTAGGGAACCAGCAGAACCGTCCAAATGCCTTGATGTGTTTATGTGAAGGAGAAACACCACTGTTTCCAAAAAGTCCCAGTTCTGTTTTATTAACGTCATTTTTTTTTTAACGTTGACAATGGAACATACTGGAGAATGAAAGCCTGGAAAAGCTGTGGGAACTTCTGGAGCTCCTACTATGAGGTTCATAATTGGGCTATACCAGCTAAGATCCTTTATTTTTTCCAGCATGTCTGCCTTGTCGTAGCTAAGGCCTATTTTCCTTTAATTTTTGGTCATTTTATAGTGAATCACAAACTGCATCGGAATGGAGTCAATCTTTTCTTTTTATTTTACTAAAATGCTTTAGTTTTTGAATCTATTGTCAGTGAAGTAGCCATGGGGGGCACTCAGGGGTCAGGGCCCCCTCACTTTTGGTTTGGCCCCCCTCTGCTTTAATGGCTGGTTGGGATGCCAAGGCCTGCCAGCCAAAGAGGTCTCCTGAGCAATCCCCTCAACACAAGTAGACTCCTTTTGGGTCCCCTAATAAACCCAACCCCCTAACAGATCCTACCCTCACTCCCAAAGCAGACCCAAATGCTCCCTTCACCCTCATGATCTCCAAGGACTCACCTAGTGGTTCCTTTGTAGCTTATTCCCTCCCAGTCTGGTTCCAGGTGTCAAAATGGCACAGATTACCCCTATTGGCAGTACAGCAAGCCTACCAGTAGGAGGTCATCCTTCTATATAAGGTTAATCAGAAATAGTATAATTGCATTTGGGAAGGACGAGAAGAGGGTGAACCACCATCATCATGGCTTCATGTTTTTATGACAGTTGAGGAAACAATCACTTCTTGAGGTGGTGTTAAATGCAGCCACGCTATCAATATTCTTGACAGCTAGCTCACAGCATTGACCCGTGTACTAACTATCACAGCTGGCAATATCTCTGCTCCTTCCCCGTCACACCCATGACCCGTCCCTACTTGCATTAAGCACCTAGCACAAGTTTTTCTTTTTACCATGCTGGTAGATTTTAGCATACGATAGCCATTAGCATGGGTCACACTTACGTTTGCCATATGGTAAAACTCATGCTAGTGACTTAATGCAGCTTAGTAAAAGGGCACCTTGGCTAGCTCAGCTGATTTTCACTCAACCCTAACTGGCTAGGATTTCAGCTGACAATCATCCTAAACCTTGGTACTTACCGGCCGATATTCAGCACGAGTTAACCTGCCAGGAATGATTGCCAATCGGTTAACTTGTGTCACAAGTAGTCAAAAAAACGTTTTTTCTGGTTGCACCAAATTCAACCTGCTAGATATTATTTAGATTTTTCCTCAATCCATACCTTGATTCACACATTTATCATGTCTCCTACAGATTACATCGCTTACAAATATTACAAAATTCAGCAACCAGGATGCTCCATAAAGCTGAACGCTATAATGCAGTAACTCCACTCCTCATGACATTGCATTGGTTACCGGTCTTATACCAGATCTGGTTCAAGGTTCTTCTTCTCACGCATAAAACATTTTACTCAGGTGAACCATCTTATCTCTCTGTTCTTATTACATTTACTGTGATCTTCAGATTCCAATCATTTAGTGTTACCTTCTCCCAAACAGGCTCGTTATGAGTCCGCCCATGTATCAGCTTTCTTTTTTTCTCTCCCCAAGTCTTTGGAATGGTCTTCTTCTGGATATTAGAAATAAACTTTCCATTACTAAATTTAAGACGAAACTGAAAACCTACTACTTTCAGATGGCATATAAAGCCAACCTGCCCTGACAGCACATTCTGCAGTTGGTGTGGAAGGCACATACCTTTTTCTTTCTCCTATCCCTTTTCTTTCTGTATTAAATTCTGTAGTGAATGAATGAATGGATTTATTAATTTATTTATTTATTAGGATTTATTTACCGCCTTTTTGAAGGAATTCACTCAAGGCAGTGTACAGTAAGAATAGATCAAACATGAGCAATAGACAATTACAGCAGTAAAAATAGTCAAAAAAACAATACAAAGACACTCATCTCTTTGATAAAATTTACTGTAAGGATCAATACACATGAAGTCCACACTTACTGTTCCAGAAATACACCAATACATTCTTTTCTGAACTCTCATCCCCCGTAATTTTATCACACTTAAACCTTTACTCACAGAAAATGTTATATCGGATGTTCTTTTGCTAAGGTTCTATTACCCTATTAAT
The DNA here is from genome assembly GCF_901765095.1 of Microcaecilia unicolor. Taxonomy (NCBI): domain Eukaryota; kingdom Metazoa; phylum Chordata; class Amphibia; order Gymnophiona; family Siphonopidae; genus Microcaecilia; species Microcaecilia unicolor. The sequence continues at coordinate 638,897,606 of NC_044032.1, forward strand.
TTCCTGTTGTCTCTTTCCATTGTTCTATTGTTCTTTTCCTTGTCCTATTCCCTAATGATATCTTGACGCCGCTTTCACTTAAATTCTCACAATGTAATCCATAACTGAATTGTAACAAATCGTATTTCCATTATTTACAATGTATTGTAAGCCACACTGAGCCCGCAAATAGGTGGGAAAATGTGGGATACAAATGCAACAAAATAAATAAAATAAAAATATACTACTTACAGTGTCAACACAATATGTAATAGAACATTTTAATTGGCAGTGTAAGGTATAAGCTAAGATGAAACATATAGATAGGTAAGAGAGTAAGAGGAGTTAGAAAGTAAGGTGACTAATTTAAAGAAAGGTACACATGAGGTCAGAGAGATAGTTAAATATTATCTCAGCTACGGTAGGAGTGGATAAACATGTCCTGCTGCAGTGTGTGCAGCCCGTGTCACTCCTTGTGTGTGCGAGTGAGACTAACAAGTTAGTTACTTCTTCCATTAAAGGCCTGGTTGAAGAGCCAAGCTTTCACCTGCTTCCTGAAGTAAAGATAGTCTTGTGTTAAGCGGAGCCTTTCAGGGAGTACATTCCAGAGTGTGGGGGCTACTCCGGAGATATTTGTTGGCGGTATATCAAGCCTTAAATACACATAAACAAACATAAACTTAACCGGCTATCACTGCTGAAAATGCCCGAATAGCATCGAAAATAAAGTCAGAGATATTGGGGCGTTCCAGAGGTATGACCGGTTAAGTCTTGATATTCAGAGCGTAACCGGCCAGGCTTAGTAACCACATAAGGTCACATAAAAAGCAGGTCTATCTTTGCCTGCTAAGCCATGGCCAATTAAGTCTGAACTTAACTGCAAAGTGCTAAAATACAAAACAACATTTGCATCTAGCTTCTCCTACATGAGTGCACAACTATGGAATGGACTCCCAAATGCTGTGAGAACAATACATGACCATCTAAACTTCAGGAAATCATTAAAAACTCACCTCTTCAAAAAAGCCTATCCCTCCGATCTAACATAGCTCACCACACCCAGCAACACAACAAAATCAAGGATTGTACTGGACAACCTACTATCATCATTCCCCTTAACCCAATGACGCCTGAAGCACATCTACCTCATCTGACCAGGGGCGTATCTGCGTGGGGCCTCAGGGGCCTGGGCCCCCGCAGATTTTGCCCTGGCCCCCCCCTACCGCCATCAACCCTCCCCCGTGCCCGTTCTTACTTTTGCTGGCGGGGGACCCCAACCCCCGCCAGCCGAGGTCTGCTTCCACCTGCCGCTGCCTTCAAAACTTCTTCTTCAGCCGGCGGGGGACCCCAAACCCCCGCCAGCCGCCCCGCGCTGTTTAAAATTCATCTTCGGCCTCCGTGGCCGTGCTGCTGGGATAGGCGGCGCTGTTGAAATCCACTTCGGAGTCTGACGTCGTTGTACGTTGTACGTGCTGCGACGTCAGACTCCGAAGTGGATTTCAACAGCGCCGCCTATCCCAGCAGCACGGCCACGGAGGCCGAAGATGAATTTTAAACAGCGCGGGGCGGCTGGCGGGGGTTTGGGGTCCCCCGCCGGCTGAAGAAGAAGGTTTGAAGGCAGCGGCAGGTAGAAGCAGACCTCGGCTGGCGGGGGTTGGGGTCCCCCGCCAGCAAAAGTAAGAACGGCAGCGGGGGAGGGTTGGCGGCGGGAGGGGGGTGGAGAGACTAAGTCATTGGTGGCGGTGGGGGCTCGGCGGCGGGGGGGGGCGGCGGGGGGGGGGCGCTAAAATGTGCCCCCTCCCTCTGGCTCTGGCCCCCCCTACCGCCGGAGTCCAGATACGCCCCTGCATCTGACCACAACACAATCTTGTATTTGTTACCAATCGTAACGGCAAATGCCTTATGGTTACTTGTAAGCCACATTGAGCCTGCAAATAGGTAGGAAAATGTGGGGTATAAATGTAACAAATAAATAAAATATCAACTTAACAGGTAATAGGCTAGCCAGCATTGAAAAACATGGAAATTCAATGTCGGTCACTGAAAACAGCCTGGCATTGAATAAGCGTGTTGAACACCGGCAGTGGACGGTCAAAGTGCTGCACACCACTGAGGACCTAGTTACAAATAGCATGTGTTAATGGCATTTGAGCTTTCACTATTGAAGGTAGCACAATTTACCAACTCTATCTATTAGCCAATCAAATTTAACCAGCTTTTTTTTTTTTACATTTGTACCCCGCACTTTCCCACTCATGGCAGGCTCAATGCAGCTTACATGGGGCAATGGAGGGTTAAGTGACTTGCCCAGAGTCACAAAGAGCTGCCTGTGCCAGGAATCAAACTCAGTTCCTCAGGACCAGAGTCCACAACCCTAACCACTAGGCCACTCCTCCACTGTTGCTACTATTTGAGATTCTATATGAAATGTTGCTATTCCAACATTCCTTGTAGAAGTCGGCTCTTGCAGATCACCATTGTGGCCGCGCAGGCTTCTGCTTCTGTGAGTCTGACGTCCTGCACGTACGTGCAGGACGTCAGACTCACAGAAACAGAAGCCTGCGCAGCAGGACATCAGACTCACAGAAACAGAAGCCTGCGCAGCCTTCTACATGGAATGTTGCTAGTGGAATAGCAACATTCCATGTACAATCTCCAATAGTAGCAACATTCCATCTAGAATCTCCAATAGTATCTATTTTATTTTTGTTACATTTGTACCCTGCGCTTTCCCACTCATGGCAGGCTCAATGGGGCTTACATGGGGCAATGGAGGGTTAAGTGACTTGCCCAGAGTCACAAGGAGCTGCCTGTGCCTGAAGTGGGAATCAAACTCAGTTCCCCAGGACCATAGGAGCCAACTTTTCAAAATTATAGGGGGTGCTAAGCCCAATGCAAATAACCCCTCCCTGGACACATACAAGGAATTTTCTCAATATTGGGGGTGCTCAAGCACCCACAGCACCCACAGAGTCGGCTCCAATGCCCAGGACCAAAGTCCACCACCCTAACCACTAGGCCACTCCTGGTAATGAAAGTTAGCGCTAGCCATCTAAGTTTACTTCTCAGTGCTGTTACACCTCGAGGACTGACCATTTTTAGGATGGCTGAATTTAGCTACCAACTAGAAGTATTCCATAGAAAAAAATATTTGTTCATTTTTGGGTCTTTCTTGGACGTTTGTCCTGATTTTTCGACATTTTTAGTTTGTTTCAAACTTTTCTATTAATGAAAATTTTTAATCCAATTAGAACTTTTTAATGTACAGAAATTGATTTTATATGTATTAATTTCTAGGCTAACACACATTAAAATAGTTTTGCAAGCACTAACCAGTCAATATTCAGTACTCAATGGTGAGCATATTTTTAAACACTACTGGGATAGAATTAGACCTCAATATTTAATGCTGGGCCATGTCCAGCCACCAGAACTGAATATTCAGAGCTGATCAGACTGTTTCATGTCACCAGCATGTATGCGGGTCCTGGTCAAATTTCAGTTGGAACCTGTATAAAACATTTATTTGAGTACCTGCTGAATATCAGCCAGAACCCACGTAAGGTGACGCTATGCCCTTTCTTTCCCTGTCCCCAAATGAACAAAGCTGCTTCTTTAATCCCTCAAACGTGCCCCTTATTTCATCCCCCTTACTGATACAAACTCCCTCTCTGAGTCTACTGTTTATTTATTTGTTACATTTCAATCCCACATTTTCCCACCTATTTGCAGGCTCAATGAACTTACATAATACAGTGAAGGCGTGCTCCAGGAGTGGTAAAGAAACAAATAAAAGTTGATATTGTGGTCAAGTAAGGTATTGTGTTTCAGATACAGAGGGGGTTGAGGAGAGGGAAGGTTATAAAGAGTCCATTACGAGCTTTGATTTTTCTGTGTTGCAGAGTATAGGTATTTATGTTGGATCGGTGGCATATGCTTTTTTGAACAGGTAGGTTTTCAGTGATTTCCTGAAGTTTAGATGGCCGTAGGTTGTTTTCACAACTTTTGGTAGTGCGTTCCATAGTTGTGTGCTTAGGAAAGGCTGGACGCATAGGTTGCTTCGTATTTAAGTCCTTTGCATTTTGGGTAGTGAGTGGAGGTTTAAGTATGTTCGAGATGATCTGGTTGTGTTTCTAGGTGGGAGGTCTGTAAGGCCTCTCATGTATCCTGGGACTTGGCCGTAGATGATTTTGTGGACCAGGGTACAGATTTTGAAAGTAATATGTTCTTTGATTGGGAGCCAATGCAGTTTTTCTCGAAGGGGTTTGGCACTGTTGAACCGCGATTTGCCAAATATGAGCCTGGCTGCTGTGTTTTGAGCGGTCTGGAGTTTCTTGGTGAGTTGTTCTTTGCATCCAGCATTAATTCCATTGCAGTAGTCTATTGATTCTATTAATGTTCTAGTCACTGGTGCTACAGTGGTCTTCAGGGTAGGAGCAATGCTCAGTTGCTCCTACCCCAGGCCAGCTCCCTCAACAAAATGACTGAAGAAACCACAAGTGGCAATCTTGTGGTAGTGCAATAGTACCATGATGCTGCCTCTAGAGGTTGCAGCAGCCATTTTGATGAAGGATCTGGTCCAGGCAGGAACGACTAGGCATTTGCTCCTGCCCTGAAGACCACTGTACCAACAATATCTGGAGTTGTTGGCCCGAGTGGACCTACAGGGGTTCAAAGTGGGGGGCCTACTGGGGGGCTTGTTTGTCAGGGGATTGGAAGAATGGGGAACCTTGTTCAGGGAGGAGGGGGAAAGCTGGCCCTTACATAGTAACATAGTAGATGACAGCAGATAAAGATCTGTACGGTCCATCCTGTCTGTCCATCCTGTCTGTCCAACAAGATAAGCTAGTGGAATAGCAACATTCCATGTAGAATCTCAAATAGTAGCAACAGAATCTCCAATAGTAGCAACATTCCATGTAGAATCTCAAGTAATAGCAACATTCCAGAATCTCAAATAGTAACAACATCCCATGTTCCACTGCACTAACCACAAGGCTACTCTTCCACTAGCAACATTCCATCTATAAGCCTGCCCTTGCAGATCAGCAATGCAGCCACGCAGGCTTCTGTTTCTGTGAGTCTGATGTCAGACTCACAGAAACAGAAGCCTGCGCGGCCGCGTTGCTGATCTGCAAGGGCAGGCTTCTACATTACTACTACTACTACTACTTATCACTTCTATAGCGCTACAAGGCATACACAGTGCTGTACACCATACATGAAAAGACAGTCCCTGCTCAAAGAGCTCACAATCTAGCTAAGACAGGTAAACAGACAGAACAATTAAGGGTAAGGGAATAAGGAGGTGAGGATAAGGACAGAGCAAGTGAGTACTGGTTAGGAGTCAAAAGCAGTAGTAAAGAGGTGGGCTTTAAGTTTGGACTTGAAAACGGCCAAAGACGGGGCTAGAAGTACAGGCTCGGGAAGTCTATTCCAGGCGAGAGGTGCAGCAAGTTAAAAGGAAGGGAGTGTAGAATTAGCAGTAGAGGAGGGACTGTCTTTTTGTGTATGGTGTACAGCGCTGCGTATGCCTTATAGCGCTCTAGAAATAAGTAGTAGTAGCAGTAGAAGGGGACAGATAAGAGAGATTTATCTACAGAACAGAGTACCCGAAGGGGGGGCGTAGGGAGAGACGAGAGTGAAGAGGTACTGGGGAGCGCCAGAGTGAATGCGCTTATAGGTCAATAAGAGAAGCTTGAACTGAACACGGAAACGGAGAGGGAACCAGTGAAGTGACTTAAGGAGAGGGCTTCTGTGAATAATGACTGGTAACATAGTAACATAGTAGATGACGGCAGAAAAAGACCTGCACGGTCCATCCAGTCTGCCCAACAAGATAACTCATATTTGCTGCTTTTTGTGTATACCCTACTTTGATTTGTACCTATGCTCTTCAGGGCACAGACCGTATAAGTCTGCCCCGCACTAACCTCACCTCCCCACCACCAGCCCCACCTCCCAACCACCGGCTCTGGCACAGGCACAGACCGTATAAGTCTGCCCCGCACTAACCTCACCTCCCCACCACCAGCCCCTCCTCCCAACCACCGGCTCTGGCACAGACCGTTTAAGTCTGCCCAGCACTATCCTCACCTCCCAACCACCAGCCCTGCCTCCCAACCACCGGCTCTGGCACAGACCGTATAAGTCTGCCCAGCACTATCCCCGCCTCCCAACCACCAGCCCCGCCTCCCGATCTTGACTAAGCTAAATTTAAGGTTCTCTAATGACCTGACTGTGTTTCATCAAATGCACATCCCCCTACCACTTACTGAACACAGGGAACTAGACTACAGCACTCCGCAATGGAATGGGGAGAAATTTTAAGAGCTCACATTTAGCTGGCTAAATTCTGAAATTAACTGGCAAACAACTAGCGTTGCTTGCATGGGTTATCACATTAGCAAACGCCATTAACTTGCATTGTTTATTTTTTTTTTATTAATGCTTTTACAATACATTTACAAGTCATAAACTTGCGTTGGTAATGCAGACCTAAATACTTAAAAAAAAGAAAACATTAGTTCATTGACCAGAAGAAATTATAACACTTTGTCCTCTTTAGACCACAATGTAAAGAGGCCACATGAAGGAAATAGAACAGGAGAAGTTTAAGGCAAAAACAAAATCAAATTATATAGCTTAGCACACATCTATCCATCTAAATATCATCAAACTAAGTCTACCCAGTAGCCAATTTTTTTAATTTTAACAAATTCACTAAGATGTTCTGATTGAAAAAACACATATTTTATCCCTAGGAAAAGTGAATTTGCATTTCTAAAGTAAAGGCGTTTAACTGCCTCCAGATCTTGTTCGAATACAAAGTTCAATAGTAGTGTCAGTCTTTCAGAGTCTCCAGATATGGAAGTTTCTACAAAATCAGTTAGATTCATAATATCCTTATCTTTTGGCCGTTCGGGGGCCCCTGGATCTGGCTGTACTTCGGGTACTTTCTTTGATTGTATATAATAAATCTCATTTATTGGTGGAAACATTTCAGGGGAATAATGTAATACTTCCAGTAAATATTAACTTGCATTGTTAGTAAAACAGCTCTTTTATTCGATGGGGCCTAGTTACTAATAGTTCACCCTATGAGTAGCAACATGGTAGTGCACTTTAGAATCCAGCTGCACTCCTCGATGTGAACGTGAAAAAGAAAACGTTGTTCTTATTGTTTCCCACCTTCTGAAAAAGCACCACAGTTTTTGGAACTTTCTGTCTGTTGTTCCGAGGTGGTAATTTTCCATCCAGAAGCCAATAGAGGTAAGTAATGATTATTGCATAGCTGAGGCACCTCTCATTATAAGGACGATAGAATATGCAATCATAGGGTTCTGTTATTATGTGCAAGGTAAAATGACATCCTTTCATTAACACAGCAGGCAGCTTTTACCACGGCAACAATTTTCATGCCATATTAACATTCTTTAACAGATCACTGATTTTCAATTTCATCGATATAAAAAAAAAGGAGAACCTAAGAATATTTTTAAATACTCATTCAAGCACTACATGTCGCACTGAAATATTTGACAGGGAGTCTACAGTCTCGTGAATATAGAAGCCTCTGGTCTCCTCTGGGAATCGACCTATTTTTTTGAAATTATACATACCATTTGCTGTGCTAATAATCACACTGTAACAATAAACACAATGCATGATAATCACAATGGATTTGGGGATTTGAATGTTAGATTTTAGTATTCAACTTTTCAAAATCTGAGCTCTGGACAAGTTACATATTCGCATATGAGTTATTTCTCAGCTCTTGCTGTGGCCTACTGTCCAATTGTAGCTGAGGCAGTGAAAGCCAGAAAGATGCCAAAGGTCATCAAACGTAGCCTTGGGAGAAGTGGGAGGTCAACTCTGCGCTTTCCTGGTTCGCAACTCCCTCCTCTAACCATTAATTATTATCACTGGCATCTAGAAGGTAGCTTTATGGGGGAAAAGCATTCTAGCTGATATCGAAGCCATGGCGGTCAGCTGACTGTTGCCAGATAATTTAGCCCTAGCTATAAAGTGTCAGGCAATGTGCAGGTATCAGCATTAAATACTCATAGCTAAATTGTTCTGCAGTACCTGTCAGAGCTTATACAGGTCCCAGTCGATGTTCAGCCGGGTCCTGCAGAAGACACCTTTGCAAACCCCAACTGAATATCGACATGGACCTGCATAACATTTTTTGGTTTGTAGTCCTCACGATTCCCTTCCTGGCCCCCTCGTTCACTCCCCCTCCCCAGCCTCTATCATGTAAAACGTCACCCCCTACTCACAACCACTACCTGGAACAGGTGGATGTGAAGCATCTGTTCACGCTTTCCAAAAATACTAGGACTAGGGGGCATGTGATGAAACTACAGTGTAGTAAATTTAAAACAAATCGGAGAAATTTTTCTTCACCCAACGCATAATTAAACTCTGAAATTCATTGCCGGAGAACGTGGTGAAGGTGGTTAGCTTAGCAGAGTTTAAAAAGGGGTTAGATGGCTTCCTAAAGGACAAGTCCATAAACCACTCCTAAATGGACTTGGGTAAAATCCACAATTCCAGGAATAACATGTATAGAATATTTGTACGTTTGGGAAGCTTGCCAGGTGCCCTTGGCCTGAATTGGCCTGACAGGATGCTGGGCTCGATGGACCCTTGGTCTTTTCCCAGTGTGGCATTACTTATGTACTTATGTACCCTGGCCTCTCTGGGCGTACACTTACATGAAACACTGATACCCCACAAAATCCCTATTGGAGCTCCTTGCGGTTTACACAGTGTGTTTTTTTTCTAGCAAAAAAGGTGCCAGTACTCAAATGCCAGGCCACCCTTCAGGAGTGGGATGATCACTGAGGGGCCCACCCTATAATAGCCAGGCCCCCTGCAACCAGTCACAAAATCTATTACAAGACAGAATTGGTGTGTTAAACCTGAGCTCTATCATTAAAACTTGGGGTCCATGGGTCAATTTTAGCAGACAATGGAAAAGGTGCTGGTACTCAGTACTCCCAAGTACCCCCTCAAAAAAAGCCCTGGGTTTACAAAAGATTGTGTCACTGGGCATTGCCAGAGAGCTACAAATGTAAAATATTCAGAGGCCCTTTTACTATGCAATGTAGGCGCCTACGCGCACAAATTTGGAACTACTGCCCCTGGGTGGTAATTTCATTTTTTACGCGCATCCACTACGTACGCCAGAAAATATATTTTCTTTTCCGGCACGTGACACTGATTGGGCAGTAATCGGCATTGTACGTGTGCAGACGATTAATGCTCAGTTGACGTGTCAGACCTTACCGCTAAGTTTATGGCTGGTGGTAAGGTCTCCGGCCCAAAATGGACACGCGCCAATTTTTAGTTTGCCGCACGTCCATTTTCTGCCAAAAAAAGCCTTTTTTACAGGCGTGCTGACAAATGGACCTGCGCGAGTCCAATATACGCCTCTACAATAGCGCAGGCCATTTTTCAGTGCACCTTAGTAAAAGTATCCCTCAATCTAATAAAATACATTTCATTTCTCATTGAATTGATTAAAAAGATATGATTTAAGAACCTCCTTAAAACTTTTAGATTGAGTCAACACTATAATATTTAAAGGTAAACCATTCTAGTGCTAAACATACCGGAAAGAGAGAAAAAAAACATTAAAGACCGGTCTATAAATTACTCCCTTAGGACTTGGGTATTGCGATATCAATGCCAGTCTGTTGGAAGACTTTTGCTCCCTCATGGTCCAGTGGGGTGTTGAGGCAGGAGCAAAACCCCCTTATTCCTGTCCCTTGTGGCTGACTTGAAAAAATGGTTGCCCATAACCTCTCATGGCAGCTCACAGTACTTGTGTGTTATCTGGAAAATAGGACAAGGCTACAGATTTCGGAAATTACTAGCAAAACATCTCACTGTGGTCACACACTGAGAACACAGACATATTCTCACCAAATATAGAAGTACTCGTAAATTAGAAACAGAAGTATGCAGGCAAGAACTGAGCTGGAAACCTTGAGCAGCCAGACAATGCAAGCAGAATAGCACTGGAGAAATAGAAATGTTATTTCCTTCTGCTCTATGCAAAATACAAAGACATCACCTTAAGTAATTCCCTTACCCCTTATTTGTCCTGTTTGTCTTGATTAGATAGCTCTGTCGAGCAGGAACTGCCTCTTACATGTTCAGTGTACATCGCTGCGTATGTCTAGTAGCACTATAGAAATGATAAGTAGTAGATTTTGGGATTCCGGAATCTTGCTATTCTTTGGGATTCTACACGGAATCTTGCTACTCTTTGTCCTTATCCCTTATTTGTCATGTTTGTCTGTCTTGATTAGATAGTAAGCTCTGTCGAGTAGGGCTGTCTCTTAAATGTTCAGTGTACAGTGCTGCATATGTCTAGTAGCACTATGTAAATGATAAGTAGTAGTGTTTAGGATTCCAGAATCTTGCTATGCTTTGGGATTCTGGAATCTTGATAATTTTTGGAATTTTGCACGGAATCTTGCTACTCTTTGTCCGTATCCCTTATTTGTCCTGTTTGTCTGTCCTAATTAGATTGTAAGCTCTGTCAAGCAGGGACTGCCTCTTACATGTTCAGTGTAAAGCGCTGCATATATCCAGTAGCACTATAGAAATGATAAGTAGTAGTAGTAGTCTTTGGGATTCCAGAATCTTGTAACTCTTTGGGATTCTGCACAGAATCTTGCTACTCTTTGGGATTCCGGAATCTTGCTACTCTTTGTCCTTATCCCTTATTTGTCCTGTTTGTCTGTCTTGATTAGATTGTAAGCTCTGTCGAGTAGGGCTGTCTCTTAAATGTTCAGTGTACAGTGCTGCATACATCTAGTAGCACTATAGAAATGATAAGTAGTAGTAGTAGATTTTGGGATTCCGGAATCTTGCTACTGTTTGGGATTATGGAATCTTGCTATTCTTTGGGATTCTACACGGAATCTTGCTACTCTTTGTCCTTATCCCTTATTTGTCCTGTTTGTCTGTCTTGATTAGATAGTAAGCTCTGTCGAGCAGGGGTCTGTCTCTTAAATGTTCAGTGTACAGTGCTGCATATGTGTAGTAGCACTATAGAAATGATAAGTAGTAGTGTTTAGGATTCTGGAATCTTGCTACTTTTTGGAATTTTGCACGGAATCTTGCTACTCTTTGTCTGTATCCCTTATTTGTCCTGTTTGTCCTAATTAGATTGCAAGCTCTGTCAAGCAGGGACTGTCTTTTACATGTTCAGTGTACAGCGCTGCATACATCTAGTAGCACTATATGAATGATAACTAATAGTAGTAAAATTAAAAGTAGGGTTTTTTTTTTTACATTTTGAACATTTTGGACCCTCACAGCTCCTCTCATCACCCCCTCCCCCTCCAAGATCTACAAAGGCACAAGTTTTCTCCAGTACCAAACAGCCACTAGAACTATGCACTACTGTTCTAATGATGAAATCACAGTTCACCAAGATTGATTACTGTACACGGGCTGTTCAAAATTATTTTTAAATACTGCTGTTTGGCTGATATATGCAATTCCAAAATTTGAGACCGTTTCTTCTTTTTATATTAAATTACACTGGCCTCCTGTTACAGCCTAAACGATTGTATAACTATTTATAAGATATTGTATGGTCTTGCACCCCTTCACATGTTGCCTTTTATCATTCTTCCATTGTGCAGAAATGCTTAGTCTCTTCGAAACCAGTTTTTACTTTATTTTCCTAAGGTGAAAAGTGTTGGGTGGAGGGGTGGCCTAGTGTTTAGAGCACCGGTCTTGCAATCCAGAGGTGGCCAGTTCAAATCCCACTGTTGTTCCTTGTGATCTTGGGCAAGTCACTTAACCCTCCATTGCCTCAGGTACAGACTTAGATTATGAGCCCACCTGGGACAGAGAAATATCCAGTGTTACCTGCATGTAACTCACCTTGAGCTACTACTGAAAAAAGTGTGAGTAAAATCTAAATAAATATTCAAAGCAATTTAAGCAGGCAGAAGCTCCTACCCACTTAAATAGCTTCCCACTGCCCAACTGGGGATACTCAGCAGCACGTTTTTTAAAAAAATTTGTTTTATTAAGCTTTTTAACAAACATAAATCACAATTATGCATGATAATACACAAATCAGAAATATTATACAGTTGTAATAAACTCTTAAATTCAAGTTACAATTTAAATATCAACCCCCAGTTAAAGAAATTGATCCAAGTTGTAAGATTATATAATAATAATCTAAAAGGAAATATTAAAGTAATAAACATTTTCATAATGATGCACCCGTCCCGGGTGTTTCCTCCTAGTCCAATAAACAGTGAACATATGTGACTATACCTTTACATTTCCCTACTTATTAGAAATTCTTCCAGCTGTTTGGGGTCAAAGAATTGAAACTGTTTAGACTGAAATACAATTCTACATACACAAGGAAATTTCGATAGGAAATTGGCTCCTATTGCCAAAGTTCTTGTGCGCAAAGCCAAGAAGGCCTTGCGCCTCTTTTGGGTCAGTATAAATTCTTATTTTAGACCCCAAAAAACTTGAATCCAAATGTCTCAATGAAAGTCTCAATACTGCATCTCTATCTAATTCCAAAGCAAATGAGACCAATAAAGTTGCCCTCCTCGTCACAACCTCCAAAGATGATTCCAAAAAGGCAGTCAAATTCATCTCTCTACCATCCTGAGGAAATTCTATAGGTGTATCGGTTTGTAAATAAAAAGCTCGAGTTATAGGTGGCAGAGAGGTATCTGACATATCCAGTATTTCGACAAGATATTTCTTTACCATTTGTACTGGTGTAACCAAAGGTGAACTGGGAAAATTTATTAGTCTTAAATTGAATCTCCTAGACTGATTTTCAAGGTGTTCCAACCGTCTAGAAGTAAAGTTCTTATCTTTAAGCAATACTTGGCCCACAAGTTCCAATTGAGAGGTTCTTTCGGTAAGAGCTTTCAGTTCCACGGTTTGAGAGTCAGTCTTTTTCAATAGTGATATTGCAGTTTCAGATAAGGTCTTTATAGTTGCCACATTCTTAGCTACAAGAGATTGTAGGGAAGTATATGTTGTAAAGGTTAAGTCCCAAAGTGACTCTAAGGTCACTACGGCTGGCTTTTCTATATTTCCCACTTGTAACTCAGGAAGCGGTGCTTTAGCAGCCTGCTCCAAAATACTCACTGTCTGTTGCAACAGCACAGGAGACGATGTCACCTTCGGAGCTTCAAAGCTGGCAGCACCCTGGTCTTGGCTTGTTTCCGACAGGCTCCTTCCCTGGCCACTCCAATTTCCATTCCGGGTTGGAGCGCAAGGGCTCTGAAGAAAACTTTGACTTCCTGGTTGCGGGGGAGCCGCACGTTCGACGGGGCTAAGGGAAGCCCCGTCTACACTGTCGGACAGCACCGAAGCGCCAGCCTCCTCGGACGGAGCAAAAACTCTCCTGGGACCCAGCACGACTCCAAAATCCTCCAATTTTGTCTGCCGAAGCTGGTTTGTCCCATCAGGGAGAGAGGGAATCTCCCTGACTTTGCCTCTCCATTTCCCCATACCGTGGAACAGGTAAGGAGCCCGCTTCTACAGCGCTAAGAGGAGGGAATGAGACGCGTCTGGCAGCGCGTCTCAGACCGTTGCCATCTTGGATCTTGAGCAGCACTTAACCAAAGAGTGCCACTGAATATCCCCTCAGACCGCCTATACAAAAAGTGGGCAGGTCATGGGCAACACTGGGTGTGGCACTGGGAAGGAACCCCAGGGTATGTGGGTGCTGGCAATATTCAGTGCCAGCACCCAGCATCTTTTCAGGAAGTTTCTCTTTCAAATTGTACTAAATGTAATATGTTGTAACTTTTAGGTTATGTCCTAATTTCCTTTAATGTTATCCACAGTGAACTTTATAGGGTATCAGTGAAATAAAAGAACTTACCCCCTGATTCTATAAAGGTTGTCAAAAATTGTGCACGTAAATTTAGGCACCTTCCTGATTTGTGCGCACCATTTAACTGAATAAAAAGCCAAGTTGTGCCAGTAATTGAATTTTTAACAAGCAATGATTGGCACTAATTGGATTTAATTGGGACCAGTGCATGTAAAGTTAGGTGAAGGATCCATGCCTAAAATTTAAGCGAGGTCAAAAATGGAGGAATAGAAATGGGAGGGTCATGAACGTTTTGGTACAGAACGGGGACATGCCTTCGAGTTACGCATTTAATTACAGAATAATGGTGTTCTGTGTGCAAATTTAGGTTGGGCATTTGCACCACATTTTCATTGGTGCAAATGGCTGCACTTAAATTTATGCACGAATCTCTGGACTGAACTGTAGGCACAGCTTATAGAATACTGCTTAAGTAGGTTTTTCCAGAGCCGATTATTTTTAGGCATCATTTATAGAATCTAGCTCATAATGTAATGTTAAGTCTTCCCCCACCTATCATTCCCCCAATTCATTACTTCATAAATAGGAACCTTTTGATAGTGCAGCACTGGCGTCCCTGAGGATGATATTTTCAAACAGGGATTCTTGTTGGACACTAGAGAACAGACGGTAAAAGAGCGAGGAAACATAAGAATAAATTAAGTTCCACTCTTGCTCATTTTTCCAATGCTGTGGTGTTTTTGTTATATTTTGGACTATTTGTCTATTTCAATAATTTTTCTCAGTTTGTAGGGTTCCTTGAGGAGGGATGTGTATGGATCTTCATTAAGGCATTTTCACACTTTGTTTTTTGAATTTATCATTTAAGCATCCTATATAATAAAAAGCACCTCCAACATTCTGAAGCTGACTCCGTGGCACTGTGGCAGTGTAGGGTTCGTAAGTCTGTAGTTCAGCATTTCATTGGCTCTCACTGTCAACGAAGAACCAATCAGACAGAACGGAACTTGGAGGAGGGAAGTGGAGTGGACTGAATCTCTAACAAACAATCATATATAGGGCAATGTTGCCAGGTGGGCGGTTTTCCCGCCCAATTGGGCGGTTTTCCACGACCCGCCGTGGGAAATTTTTGCCCGCGGCGGGTTGCGTTTTTTTGGGTTTGTTTTGGGGTCTTTCGGCGTTTTTTTTTTGCGGTTTTTCGGGCCGCAGGGGCGGGGCTAGTGATGTTTTGGGCGGGGCTAGTGACATTTTGGGCGGGGCTAGTGACGTTCTGGGCGGGGCCGATGGTGGGGAGGCGGGGTGGTTACGGAAGAGGCGGGGCCGATGACGGCGGGGCGGGGCAGATGCCGACGGGGGCGGGGCCGATGACGGCAGGGGTGGGGTTGATGACGGCGGGGGTGGGGGTGTCAGGGGCGGGGTTTGACTTTGGGTGGGTTTTGGGCTGGATTTGGGCTCGTTTGGGTGGGAAAAAAATTTTCCACCTGGCAACCCTGATACAGGGAGGTACGAACATCAGTGGAGGCAAAAGGGAAAACAAACATTTAATCACTTTGTCACTCACACACATCACATAGACACACATACACACACACTCAATCACTCTGTGTATCTCTCTCTTACACTGTCTGTAAAACACACTGTCACTCTCAGTCTCTCACATGGGCAACTATATGTTGCATTCTCACCAGTAAGGAGCTCTTCTGTTGTGATTGTTAAACTGATTGAAGGGCCTGAACAAGGAAAACTTTTACCACATTGTAACACAGTTTACACAAAAAATATTGTGTATAAAGAAATCTTACACATGTAAACAACAATTATATTCAGAATACAACCGTGGAAACATTAATGGCAGGAACTCATTACATTGCTAGCGCCCGTTTCATTGCGTTAAGAAACGCCTTTTTTACTAGTAATATTGAAAATATCAAAGTTTTGAAGGGGTCTCATAAAGGAGTATTGATGACGTATAGAGCCTGGTAGTGAGCCTTCGTTAGAGCTAGACTCACTGAAAAAATGCATCTCGACTGTCGTAAAAGCCTATACTGAATTCTCCTGGTGTCTCCCTTCTTTTCATCTAAATTGCTTTATTGGTTTTGTCTGAAAGTGTGGGACTCCTTTCTGGATCTCTCTATACATCCTATGTATAGAGATTGACTACTTTTTCTGGTTTGAATAGTGTCTTTCCCATGGGATTTTGTGTAAAGCTTTAAGTTGCATGAAAAATATATCTATATTTTTCCTAATCCTGTACAACACTTTTAAATATTGTGGGCTTTCCTATACTCTACTATGACACTTTCGCATTCATTTTTGTAGGGTAGAAGATATTATCACCTTATTTTCACCTACTTAACTTAAAACATTAACAAAAATATTATGAAAGATTTGTAATTATGTTTTTTCCTTCAGGCAGCTAAAGATGAAATGCTAGAAAAATTGTTATTTTAACACCTCTACATTTGTTTTACGTTCACTTCAGGGGAATACAATAAGTGAAATGTTCGTTTTTAGCTTCATATACACAGGCGAGCATTGTACGTTCTCTACAGGCAACAAGAACATTTTCCAATTTAGATTTATATTGGTATACAGTGGGGGAAATAAGTATTTGATCCCTTGCTGATTTTGTAAGTTTGCCCACTGACAAAGACATGAGCAGCCCATAATTGAAGGGTAGGTTATTGGTAACAGTGAGAGATAGCACATCACAAATTAAATCCGGAAAATCACATTGTGGAAAGTATATGAATTTATTTGCATTCTGCAGAGGGAAATAAGTATTTGATCCCCCACCAACCAGTAAGAGATCTGGCCCCTACAGACCAGGTAGATGCTCCAAATCAACTCGTTACCTGCATGACAGACAGCTGTCGGCAATGGTCACCTGTATGAAAGACACCTGTCCACAGACTCAGTGAATCAGTCAGACTCTAACCTCTACAAAATGGCCAAGAGCAAGGAGCTGTCTAAGGATGTCAGGGACAAGATCATACACCGGCACAAGGCTGGAATGGGCTACAAAACCATCAGTAAGACGCTGGGCGAGAAGGAGACAACTGTTGGTGCCATAGTAAGAAAATGGAAGAAGTACAAAATGACTGTCAATCGACAAAGATCTGGGGCTCCACGCAAAATCTCACCTCGTGGGGTATCCTTGATCATGAGGAAGGTTAGAAATCAGCCTACAACTACAAGGGGGGAACTTGTCAATGATCTCAAGGCAGCTGGGACCACTGTCACCACGAAAACCATTGGTAACACATTACGACATAACGGATTGCAATCCTGCAGTGCCCGCAAGGTCCCCCTGCTCCGGAAGGCACATGTGACGGCCCGTCTGAAGTTTGCCAGTGAACACCTGGATGATGCCGAGAGTGATTGGGAGAAGGTGCTGTGGTCAGATGAGACAAAAATTGAGCTCTTTGGCATGAACTCAACTCGCCGTGTTTGGAGGAAGAGAAATGCTGCCTATGACCCAAAGAACACCGTCCCCACTGTCAAGCATGGAGGTGGAAATGTTATGTTTTGGGGGTGTTTCTCTGCTAAGGGCACAGGACTACTTCACCGCATCAATGGGAGAATGGATGGGGCCATGTACCGTACAATTCTGAGTGACAACCTCCTTCCCTCCGCCAGGGCCTTAAAAATGGGTCGTGGCTGGGTCTTCCAGCACGACAATGACCCAAAACATACAGCCAAGGCAACAAAGGAGTGGCTCAGGAAGAAGCACATTAGGGTCATGGAGTGGCCTAGCCAGTCACCAGACCTTAATCCCATTGAAAACTTATGGAGGGAGCTGAAGCTGCGAGTTGCCAAGCGACAGCCCAGAACTCTTAATGATTTAGAGATGATCTGCAAAGAGGAGTGGACCAAAATTCCTCCTGACATGTGTGCAAACCTCATCATCAACTACAGAAGACGTCTGACCGCTGTGCTTGCCAACAAGGGTTTTGCCACCAAGTATTAGGTCTTGTTTGCCAGAGGGATTAAATACTTATTTCCCTCTGCAGAATGCAAATAAATTCATATACTTTCCACAATGTGATTTTCCGGATTTAATTTGTGATGTGCTATCTCTCACTGTTACCAATAACCTACCCTTCAATTATGGGCTGCTCATGTCTTTGTCAGTGGGCAAACTTACAAAATCAGCAAGGGATCAAATACTTATTTCCCCCACTGTACATAAGTACATAAGTACATAAGTAGTGCCATACTGGGAAAGACCAAAGGTCCATCTAGCCCAGCATCCTGTCACCGACAGTGGCCAATCCAGGTCAAGGGCACCTGGCACGCTCCCCAAATGTAAAAACATTCCAGACAAGTTATACCTAAAAATGCGGAATTTTTCCAAGTCCATTTAATAGCGGTCTATGGACTTGTCCTTTAGGAATCTATCTAACCCCTTTTTAAACTCCGTCAAGCTAACCGCCCGTACCACGTTCTCCGGCAACGAATTCCAGAGTCTAATTACACGTTGGGTGAAGAAAACTTTTCTCCGATTCGTTTTAAATTTACCACACTGTAGCTTCAACTCATGCCCTCTAGTCCTAGTATTTTTGGATAGCGTGAACAGTCGCTTCACATCCACCCGATCCATTCCACTCATTATTTTATACACTTCTATCATATCTCCCCTCAGCCGTCTCTTCTCCAAGCTGAAAAGCCCTAGCCTTCTCAGCCTCTCTTCATAGGAAAGTCGTCCCATCCCCACTATCATTTTCGTCGCCCTTCGCTGTACCTTTTCCAATTCTACTATATCTTTTTTGAGATACGGAGACCAGTACTGAACACAATACTCCAGGTGCGGTCGCACCATGGAGCGATACAACGGCATTATAACATCCGCACACCTGGACTCCATACCCTTCCTAATAACACCCAACATTCTATTCGCTTTCCTAGCCGCAGCGGCACACTGAGCAGAAGGTTTCAGCGTATCATCGACGACGACACCCAGATCCCTTTCTTGATCCGTAACTCCTAACGCGGAACCTTGCAAGACGTAGCTATAATTCGGGTTCCTCTTACCCACATGCATCACTTTGCAGTTGTCAACATTGAACTTCATCTGCCACTTGCACGCCCATTCTCCCAGTCTCGCAAGGTCCTCCTGTAATCGTTCACATTCCTCCTGCGACTTGACGACCCTGAATAATTTTGTGTCATCGGCGAATTTAATTACCTCACTAGTTATTCCCATCTCTAGGTCATTTATAAATACATTAAAAAGCAACGGACCCAGCACAGACCCCTGCGGGACCCCACTAACTACCCTCCTCCACTGAGAATACTGGCCACGCAATCCTACTCTCTGCTTCCTATCTTTCAACCAGTTCTTAATCCATAATAATACCCTACCCTACTTACTGGGATGGAACTGTTTAGTAAGATCTTTAACTGTAAACCACCCAAACTGTTTCTGATGTCATCCAGGGTGTAATCTTTTGCCTAGAAAGGTGTTTAGGCCAGTCCTTCCAATTGAATATTCAAACCTTCATTTTTGACCAATAGAGGTTGTTTCAAATTCACAACAAGGGCAGAAACAGAGAGGCTCTTTTACTAAGGCGTGCTCATGTTTTTGGTGTGCGCTAAAATTGTGGGCACGCTAAATGTTAGAGATGCTATTGCATTGGGTCAGCTGATTCAGCGTCCAGTCCAGCGTTTTTTTAGTCACTTAATTTTTGCACAAGTCCGCGTCTGGGTTCCCTGAGGAAGAAATACAAAATGGGACCGTCGGAGTCTATAAGCAGGACAGATTTGTTAAAAGATAAGTTATTTTGTGGTTTTGTTTGACTTTTTAGAGCTGGAACTCTGTGTGAATATAAGCATTTATAAATATAAAAAAATAAAAATAGACTTATTTTTTTTTGGGGGGGGGGGGGTTTCAGTCTATGATGACTTGTTGTGCATGCAGTTAATGAACAATATTCAATATTGCAGCACTTGTTGAGACTTTTCCCCCCTCTTTTCCTTTTTTTTGGACTAAGTTGGACTGCTTTGATGTCCTTGTTTTGATATAGACAACACCACGCTGCTTGTTTGGATTTGATTTTCATTTTGAATGGCAGATGTGTGAGATCTGAGTGTGATTTTTTGTTCGTAGATTTATGAGGTTTAACATATATCCAGGAACTTCGCCATAAATAATCCTGTGGACCAGAGTGCAAACCTTGAAGGCAATACATTCCTTGGTGGGAAGCCAATGCAGTTTTTCATGAAGGGGTTTGGCACTTTCAAATTTTGATTTTCCGAATATTAGTCTAGCTGCTGTATTCTGTGTTGTCTGAAGTTTCTTAGTTAGTTGTTCTTTACAACCTGCATAAATTCCGTTGCAGTAATCTAAATGGCTTAATACCATGGATTTATTAAGTTGAGAAATACATCACGTTGAACGAAAGGTTTTATACGTTTAAGTTTCCACATAAACTATAAACATTAAACTAGGAATAATTTGCCTACTGAACGAATTGATAGGAACTATATTCCTGTCCCTTGCTATTGCATAAATGCCCATTTGCTTTGTAGGTTTAGTGAAAGATTGGTTGGGGGAATCTCAACCTGGCTGTGTGTTTATAACTGAGACATGGTTACAACCTTCATGTGATCCGATTTTAACTGATATATGCCCTGTGGGTTATAACGTTATGTCATTAGCTTGGTATGAGAAACAGGGAGGAGGCATTGCTTTGATATTTTGAGAAATATTTACAGCTACTTTATTGGAGTCATTTGGGAATTTTAGCATGTCATTTTAAAGATGATACTTTAAAAGATGATTTTTATAACTATTTTATTGCCTTCGGAAAGTAGTAAAAACCACACTCAACCACATGAATTTCCAGAAAGCACTAAAAACAGAACTGTTCAGAAGGGCATACCCCACCGACCCAACATAAAAAAACCTGGACTTCTGCGACACAACTTAACCAAAGATCGTAACGGACGTATCCTAACTCTTCCTTTCCCTCTCTAAGTTCTCCCCAATTGTCTTTACCATACATGTATCTCACTCTACCATAATATCACCTTGATATTAATCGCAACTTGTATTTGTTCATACCGAAATCGGCTAACGCCAATTACGGTACCATGTAAGCCACATTGAGCCTGCAAAAAGGTGGGAAAATGTGGGGTACAAATGCAACAAATAAAATAAATAAATAAATTGGCAAAAAGCTAAAGATCCTTTTTATGAGTTTGTTCTTAAGAACTTGATTCATTCCCAGTTTAATGGAATATTAATATTAACTTAGAAAATATAATGGATTCTAATGTGGTTGAGTTGGATTCTTTTTTATCATCGGTAAAATATTCTTTTTCGTATTCCCAAGTGACACATAATAGAGGACATCATTGAGATTTTGTTAACTTTTACCATTATTGATGCACTACTCTCACCTATACCATTAGCTCAGATTTCTTGGTCTCCTACTGTTTGGTCAGATCATTATGTGCTTAAGTTTACAACCAATTAGGAGCAGAGTAGACAACGGCAATATAAGCCAAGCGAGAAATATATGTTCAGAGAGAAAATTGGTTCAACTAAATTTTGGTCTCAATTTCATCAGTTTTCATGGAATCATGGAGACTCACTTCTTCAAGTAGTTTATGTAGAAGATATTCACCTAGTCCTCTTGTCAATTTGGGCCACCTTATAATTGGCAGGTCCTCTCTTTTCCACAACTTCATAAGGTCCTTGACGCTTGCCTAATAGTTTACTCTCAGAGGAAGGTAAAAGAACTAAAACTCTATCCCTTGGCTGGAAGGTTTGTTGTACTGCCTTCTGGTTGTAGGCTCGGGCTTGACTCACTTGAGCCTTTTCCAGGCAGAGCTTGGTAGCTTCACTGACTTTATTTAGCCTCTCATGCATGGTGAGTACATATTCGGCCAAGTTCCTTCCTGGACTGGGCTCCTCTTCCCCCTCTCGAACCACATCCAGGTTTCCCCTAGGTCTCCTCCTATATAACAGTTCAAATGGAAAGAATCCTGTCTAACTCTGGGGCAACTCCTGGATTGCAAATAATATATATGGGAGTAGATAATCCCAGTTTTTCTCATCTTTGGCCACAAACTTTTTCAGCATATGTACACGCAAGGGACATAAGATTTCTTGATGAAATCAAGGACAGCTTCATGGAACAGCTAGTTCAGGAGCCGACAAGAGAAGGAAAAATACTAGACTTAGTCCTTAGTGGTGCTCATGATCTAGTGCAGGGGGTAACGATACGAGGGCCGCTTGATAACAGTGATCATAATATGATCGGTTTTGATATTGGCATTGAAGGAAGTGAAACTAGGAAATCAAGTACGCTAGCGTTTAACTATAGAAAAGGTGATTACGACAAAATAAGAAAAATGGTGAAAAAAAGACTGAAAGGAGCAGCTCGCAGAGTAAAAAACTTGCATCAGGCGTGGATGTTGTTTAAAAACACCATCCTGGAGGTTCAGGACAAATATATTCCACGTATTAGAAAAAAGGGAAAAAAGACTAAACGTCAGCCGGCGTGGCTAAACAGTAAGATAAAGGAAATCATTAGAGCCAAAAAACAATCCTTCAGAAAGTGGAGAAGAGAACCAACTGAAAGTAACAGGATAGATCATAAGGAATGCCAAGGCAAATGCAAAGCGGAGATAAGGAGGGCAAAAAAGGACTTTGAGAAGAAATTAGCGTTGGAAGCAAAAATACATAGTAAAAATTTTTTTAGATACATTAAAAGCAGGAAACCGGCCAAAGAGTCGGTTGGGCCGCTGGACGAAAATGGTGTTAAAGGGGCGATCAAGGAGGACAAAGCCGTAGCGGAGAAACTAAACAAATTCTCTGTAACCTTGGAGGATGTAATGGGTCAGTTCAGCAAGCTGAAGAGTAGTAAATCACCGGGACCTGATGGTATTCATCCCAGAGTATTAATAGAACTAAAAAATGAACTTGCGGAGCTACTGTTAGAAATATGCAATCTGTCCCTAAAATCGAGTGTAGTACCGGAAGACTGGAGGGTAGCCAATGTTACTCCGATTTTTAAGAAGGGTTCCAGAGGAGATCCGGGAAATTATAGACCGGTGAGTCTGACGTCGGTGCCGGGCAAGATGGTGGAGGCTATTATTAAGAATAAAATTGCAGAGCATATATAAAAACATGGACTGATGAGACAAAGTCAGCACGGATTTAGTGAAGGGAAGTCTTGCCTCACCAATCTAATGCATTTTTTTGAGGGGGTAAGCAAACATGTGGACAATGGGGAGCCGGTTGATATTGTATATCTGGATTTTCAGAAGGCGTTTGACAAAGTGCCGCACGAAAGACTCCTGAAGAAATTGCAGAGTCATGGAATCGGAGGTAGGGTATTATTATGGATTAAGAACTGGTTGAAAGATAGGAAGCAGAGAGTAGGATTGCGTGGCCAGTATTCTCAGTGGAGGAGGGTAGTTAGTGGGGTCCCGCAGGGGTCTGTGCTGGGTCCGTTGCTTTTTAATGTATTTATAAATGACCTAGAGATGGGAATAACTAGTGAGGTAATTAAATTCGCCGATGACACAAACTTATTCAGGGTCGTCAAGTCGCAGGAGGAATGTGAACGATTACAGGAGGACCTTGCGAGACTGGGAGAATGGGCGTGCAAGTGGCAGATGAAGTTCAATGTTGACAAGTGCAAAGTGATGCATGTGGGTAAGAGGAACCCGAATTATAGCTACGTCTTGCAAGGTTCCGCGTTAGGAGTTACGGATCAAGAAAGGGATCTGGGTGTCGTCGTCGATGATACGCTGAAACCTTCTGCTCAGTGTGCTGCTGCGGCTAGGAAAGCGAATAGAATGTTGGGTGTTATTAGGAAGGGTATGGAGTCCAGGTGTGCGGATGTTATAATGCCGTTGTATCGCTCCATGGTGCGACCGCACCTGGAGTATTGTGTTCAGTACTGGTCTCCGTATCTCAAAAAAGATATAGTAGAATTGGAAAAGGTACAGCGAAGGGCGACGAAAATGATAGTGGGGATGGGACGACTTTCCTATGAAGAGAGGCTGAGAAGGCTAGGGCTTTTCAGCTTGGAGAAGAGACGGTTGAGGGGAGATATGATAGAAGTGTATAAAATAATGAGTGGAATGGATCGGGTGGATGTGAAGCGACTGTTCACGCTATCCAAAAATACTAGGACTAGAGGGCATGAGTTGAAGCTACAGTGTGGTAAATTTAAAACGAATCGGAGAAAAGTTTTCTTCACCCAACGTGTAATTAGACTCTGGAATTCGTTGCCGGAGAACGTGGTACAGGCGGTTAGCTTGACGGAGTTTAAAAAGGGGTTAGATAGATTCCTAAAGGACAAGTCCATAGACCGCTATTAAATGGACTTGGAAAAATTCCGCATTTTTAGGTATAACTTGTCTGGAATGTTTTTACGTTTGGGGAGCGTGCCAGGTGCCCTTGACCTGGATTGGCCACTGTCGGTGACAGGATGCTCCTAAATTCAGAGAGCACCGCAGTTTCTCTAAATGCTGTTGGTGGCAGGGTTTGGGCAACTTTGGATTTTTGGTATACCAATCAGGGTCCTGCAGTGGGAAGATCTTAGGGAAAGTCTCCTTCTCCTCCCTCTTTTGCCCACTGATCAGCTGGGCCTAGATGGTACCGAAATTGGGAAAATCCTGGCCCAAAACTACTGAGTAAAGTAGTCAAGGCAAAATTGCTACTTCCAGGTGAGCTTACCCTACAGGTGTTTTAAAGAACGCTTGAGTTGTTCGGTATTGCCTCTGATCAGCATGTACACAAGCCAGGGTCACAGTTCGTTTGTAACTCAATTACAGGCGATTGAGTACCTCTCTCCAGGCAAGTGTCTTGACATTGCTGGAGTCCACTAGTGTTTAGTATGGGTTTCCATAACAGCTCAATTTGTAGTACACAATTTCTACTTCCTGGTTGGAAAGCTTCCACAAACTTACAGTCATGAGTGGCTACCACATTCACATCCATGGAAACTTCAGCTATATTCTGGCAGTCTCTGGCTATATGACCTCTTCCCCCACACCTGCTACAGGTGGAGGAGTATGGATCCTATGACTAAGGTTAAGGTGTGCTGTTTGTTCATAAGGATGAGGGATTCCATTGCTCTGACCCCTTCCTTGGAGACTCTGAGCTACAGGGTAGTTTCTGATCCCTCTGGTTGTCCATTCCAGCTTTTTCTCCCTTCCTCCTAGGATTTTCAGCCCACTTCTTTTCTTTATAGAGTTCTGACTTCGGCGGTGCTTGGTAGAAGGTTTCAGCTGCTTCTAAAACACTCTCAGGGGGTCAAATTATGGTGCTGCCTCACCCATTTCTTCATAGGCAGAGGTAATCCTTCATGGAATTGCTCCAGGATGACGACTCTTGTGATCTACGGGCCCATCTTGCCTTCCAGTTGTAGCCATCTCCAGGCGACCTCCTTGAGTTGGTAGAAGAAACTCTGGGGCTTTTCTTCAACTTGTAAGGGCCCCTTCCAGAACTGCTGCTGATAGACCTCTGGGGTGCAGCCCTCCCTCTCCAAAATGGAAGTTTTTACTTCTGCATAGGTTGCCATCCCAGCAGAATTAACGTCTTGGAATGCTGTCTGGCTGCTACTGGCCAGTACATTCCCCAGATAAGCGGTCCATGACACTTCTGGCCAACCAGCAAGGCAAGCGGTTATCTCAAAATTGATTGAGAAATAGTCAGGGTCATCTTCTGGCACCATTTTCTTTAATACTGAAACCGTAGGGGCCACTTGCAGGTGGGAGGCCTGGGCAGCCATTCCTCTAGCTCCATCAGCGTCTGCAATACTTGTTGCTGTATCTGTTGTTGTTATTGTCATTGCTCAAAATGTGCCTGCATAAAATTTTGTTGCTGCTGCTTTTGCAGGATCTCTTGCTGTTGCTGCTGGCCCTCCACCAAGGCCTGGGGTATCTTTTCCATTTTTTTTTCTGTATCGTTAGCAGCCAGAACTCTGCAGTACACCAGTAAACAAAAACTAAAACCTGCCTCCCCCCCCCCCCCCCCAACAAGAAGCGCAGCCAGACCTTGGCTTGGGAGGGACATGAACCCAAAGTGGGGGAACACATTTTGCCCCGCCTCCCTGTCACTCTCGACCCCAGCTATAAGCCCACATATATGCATGCTCAATTTCACTAAAATCGAGCATGCACATGGGGGAGAGGAAAAGCAGGGCAGGCAGTGCGGTGGCAAATATCACCACAGGAAAGCGTCTGATGAAGGGGCTTAAGGACCCCCACCAGCCAAACCAGCAGATCGTGGGAGCCCAGAAACTAGGGTTACCATATGGCTCCAGAAAAAGGAGGACGGATTGAGCCAGCCGGGTTTTACTTCCATTGCTTTCCATTGAAAGCAATGGAAGTAAAACCCGGCTGGCACAATTGCTTTCCATTGAAAGCAATGGAAGTAAAACCCGGCTGGCTCAATCCGTCCTCCTTTTTCTGGAGCCATATGGTAACCCTACCCAGAACCCAAATTGGGGAGACCAGGTCTCTAAGGCCCTCCATGGCTACGCCACTGCCTCTAGCTAGGGCAGGGCTAACTCCCTTTGCCCCGACGTAGTGTTGTTGATAGGCCCAGAGCCCCAGATGTCACAAATCCGGCTTCCTTGGACACGGTAAGCTCCAGATCCCACTCCTGTTGATGGTAGGCCTTTGAAATAACACAGCCAGACAAAGGGATAAAAATGAAAACAAGTGTTTATTTAATTGAATCCTGAGGCCTGCAACGTCACAGGGCCAGGAACACAAGGTAAAGCACCTTTATAATTCAAGAAGCACAGTCTTTAGTAGTCCTTTGTCTGGCAGGCCCAGAGCACGTCTGCAGCTGGTAGGAGCTGCCATGCCCCAAACAGCCTGTCCTTCTAGGTTCTTCTCAGAGTTCTGGGGTCTGCTTGAAGCCAGACCTTAGATCAAGTCTTGCAAGTCTGAAACAGGAAACAAAAGTGATTTACCGCAGCCAGGTCACAATCATTAAATGTGAGTTCCAGTGGTGTATGCTGGGGCTTCGATTCTTCCTTCCCTGGGCCTCTGTAACCTCAGTCTGGCCCTGTCCTTTATACTTCTTGGTTCTGACTCCACCCTTCCCGGCTCATTTCCTCCCAGGGTGGGACTAGTATTCTTAAGGTGTCTTAGGCTATCTGAGGGTGAGTTGCAGTGTTCTATAACCCCTCTCACAAGATCATTTTACTAAAGATGTGACAAAAAGTGATCTTAGCTGCCCTTATGGGAGGGGAGGGGGGTCTCCACAGTGGTGCATTTTGGCATAGGGAAGCATGTGTTAGTGCTTACATCCACTTAGTAAAAGGACTTTTAAGTGCCTTGCCCAAGATCAGAAAAGTACATAAGTACATAAGTAGTGCCATACTGGGAAAGACCAAAGGTCCATCTAGCCCAGCATCCTGTCACCGACAGTGGCCAATCCAGGTCAAGGGCACCTGGCACGCTCCCCAAACGTAAAAACATTCCAGACAAGTTATACCTAAAAATGCGGAATTTTTCCAAGTCCATTTAATAGCGGTCTATGGACTTGTCCTTTAGGAATCTATCTAACCCCTTTTTAAACTCCGTCAAGCTAACCACCCGTACCACGTTCTCCGGCAACGAATTCCAGAGTCTAATTACATGTTGGGCAGCACTGAGAGTTGTACCAGGCACCTCTGGATGTCAAGCTCAATGCTTTAACCACTAAACATTTATTCATGAGCAGAGAGGGGGGTTTCAGTATTTTTGAGTCACCCAGTGAAGGCCTTGGGGCAAGGGTGAACTGACAGTATTCTGAGCCCTCAGACAATAAGGGTGATGGGCCCCTAACCATCTATCAAAAGTGATTAAATTTGATGGAGGCTAGGGAAGAATGAGCCATCTATTCTTGTAGGCCCCTGGACAGTACCCTATTATCCCAAAAGTCAATCTGCCCCTTTCTTGGGGCATTTATATCTCCCACTGCCCACCAGAACTCCTGTACTGAGTTTTTGCTAATTCTTTACTGTAGCCTCTTGGTTTTTTTTTTGTTATGTTTGTACCCCGTGCTTTCCCACTCATAGCAGGCTCAATGTGGCAGGCAATGGAGGATTAAGTGACTTGCCCAGAGTCACAAGGAGCTGCCTGTGCCGGGAATCAAACTCAGTTCCTCAGGACCAAAGTCCACCACCCCAACCACTAGGCCACTCCTCCACTGGTTGGGTTGGGAAGCACAAACTACGACACCCCAGAGGATCTGGGCTATATATGCATGGAGGTCATAAACAAATTTATACCTTCACAAGTGTAGATATAAATTTGTATATGAGTATTTCTGCAGTATCGGGGCTGGTTCTAGCTGCCTCTTTATAATGGTGTCTCCACCATCCCGGCATGCCATCTGGCGTATGTACGAGGGAGGGACAACGAAAAACTCCTCCACATATATTCAGAACTGTCTTACAATTTCTGCTCGTTATAATACTATCATATTTTTTTCATCATCATGTCGCCCAAAATCCTTCTGTAACACTAAATGTCTACTTTCTAATATATTTCCACTATTCATGATGTATTGTAAGCCACATTGAGCCTGCAAAGAGGTGGGAAAATGTGGGATACAAATGCAATAAATAAATAAATAAATGGTTCAGTGTGTAGCATCAAGGCACACATGTTTTAATTCTGAGGCGTCTATCCATTCAAGCTGGAAAAGGTCAGGTGCACCACAGAAGCAATGTGTTGATTCCTGTAAAATGGCTTCCCCCATTGTCGCAAACCCTACCAGTCAATGGAGCAGTTCTTAGAGTAATTCTCAAATGAGACTTCTTCATCCTTCCTGACCAGCAAAGACACGTGTCACTGAGGCATACAATATAAGTGCGTTGGGGGGGTATTAAAGAGAGAAAAACACAAAAATAGGGAACACATTATTATTGAACAAATCAGTGAGGTCTAGAAAGACATCTGCTAATTCAAATCAACCTACGTTGACACTTACAGGCATTGTTCACTTGAAATGGCTCACAGATCAAATTCGCACAGATCAGACAACAAGCTCAGTTGTGAGATTAATGTACTGTTCTATTAGCCTTTCACTTTTTTGTGCCCCCCAACTATTCACAATATACAAAAATCATAATAGATGCGTTTAGAAAATGTGTCTGAACGGTAACAATAGAACAAACAAAGCTTTAATGGCATTGTTTTGATCAAGAGTTTCTGAGCCAGAATTTAAATCACTTTAAATGTGAAACATGATATTGTCGATGAGAATTTGGAGTAACTGCATCTCATGCCATGGAATTAAAGATTATATTCACTGCATCCCCTGAGAGATGCCTAAAAATCAATCCCGGGTTGTATCAGTAAAAGAAATCCATTCCACTTTTAGTTCATGCAGCAATTCCAATATTTCATGCTCCAGACAGACTATGAATTACTGCATATGAAAATCATTAACGGGACTTCTGTGCAGGTGTATGGCTGAATGTAGAAATAGAATAGAAAAATTTATTCTTGTGATAATCTCTCTTATTGGAAAGATATCACATTCTATATCATCTGTGTTTCGGGAATGGCTCACAGTGCACTTAGGAGTCCTTTTACTAAAGTCACACACTAAGGGCCCCGTTTACTAAGCCGCGCTAGAGGCACGTTAGTGCTTTTCGTGTGCGCTAACCATTAGTGCATACTAACTGCGCAGGCGCCCACAGTGCACGCTAATTTTGTGCATGTGCTAAAAACACTAGCACACCTTAGTAAACAGAGCCCTAACGGCTAATGTGTGGGTTGCGTGCGTCAAAGTAACACTACTGTCGGGGTAGCATGGGCGCCGGGTGCTTATTTTGAAGTTGGCGTGCACTGTTTCCTGTGGTAGAAAATATTTTTCTATTTTCTACCACAGGGGATATTCCCGGCGGTAATCAGCAGCACAGTCACATCGGCGCATGCTGCCCTTACCGCTAGATCAACGGGTGGCGGTAAGGTATCAGGTAGTAAATAGATGCGTGCTACTTTTAATTTTAGCGCACGGTCATTTACTGCCCAATTAAAGAAGCCCTTTTCCCCAGCTGCAGTAAAACAAAATGGCCCAGCGCGCGCTAATTTCACGCATCCAAACTACCACAGGCCACTTTTTACTGCAGCTTAGTAAAAGGGCCTCTAAAACAGACAGTGAAGTAAAAATCTTGCACTAAGAGGGCAGCTCTGTAAGTGCTCCAGTGCCATGCGGCGAGTGCCTTTTCTATAACATCTGGGTTAGAGAATGACTTGGGGGCAGGGACTCGTGGTAACAGCGGGGACGGACACAGAGCCTGTGGGCACGGGGTGGGACAGGGACAGAGCCCATGAGGATGGGAACAAACTTTGTCCCCATGTCACTTTCTACTTTGAAGCCTGTTAATGAATTGGATGGTTATTTATGTTTGATTGATGCTGATGACAATATTTTTATTTTTTGGAAAAACAAGCAAACGTGCTGGCCACATCTTCTAAGACGACATCTTCTATTGCAGGAAGGACTGTGGAAGACGGGAGAGCCAGACTGAATCCTGAGATTGTTGATGGCTTCTTATTCATCCACAGATTTAAAAATATGCTTCATAGGGCATATTTCTCCCCTCTAGGGCATGCAGAATGGGTTGTATTTTGTACCCCTGGACATTTTAACAGGATGGATTAGGATTCCTTGGGGTAGTAGAAGTCAGCTATTGTTGATGTTGGAAGGGTAGAGGGTGATGGCGGTGGGAGGGTTATTATAGCTGTCCGTTGCTATTATTGTTTTCTATTTGTAATTTATACACAACAGTTGCATGGCATATTGTTCTTTTTTATACTTTAATAAAAAGATTTAAATATAAAATCATAAGCGTTTGAGGCTTCTGCATATGAGAACAGAGCCCACGGGGATGGGGCGTGGACGGGGATGGGGCGGGGACGGGGACAAAGTTTTTCCCCGTGTCACTCTCTAATCTGGGTGCCTACATTCCATGAGCAGAGGAGTAGCCCAATGGTTAGTGCAGTGGCCTGACAACCAGCAGAACCAAGTTCAATTCCCAATGCAGCTTCTTGGCAAGTCATTTTCTATTCTATTCTGTGGCTTATATTATTATTATTATTATTATTACTACATTTGTACCCCACGCTTTCCCACATAATGCAGGCTCACTGCGGCTTATATCCAACCTTTTTCAAAAATAAAGTCTTTGTTTTTAATTTTCTTTATTAATTTTCATTATATACAAAGATATAAATCTTTGGTAGATAATCCAATATTGAATAAATGTACAACATAATAGGAACATATAACATAAAAAAGAAAAATACTGGAATTCAAATAGTCCACGAATAGGGAGAACCAAGGTTTTATCCATGGAAGTGAAGCTCAATATTATATTATAAAAAGGAAATATATGTAGGTGGCAGTCCTATACTTAAATTATCCAGCATGCATTTCTATCGGTCAATCATTCTTGGTCTCATGCCTATCTAGAAAGGCACATAGTTGTTCTGGCTCATAGAATATATATCTATTATTTTCAAAGAAAACTAAACATTTACAGGGGAATCTCAGCTGGTAGGAAGCTTTAATCGCCAGAGTTCTCTGTTTTAATTCCAAAAATGTCTTCCTCCTTTGTTGTGTCCAACGAGAGATATCTGGGAAGATTAAAACTTTACTTCCTAGAAACTCAGGTTGGATATTTTTAAAATACAAACGAAGCAATGCTTTATCTTTGACAGGAAAAGGAAAACAATAAGCAGGTTAAATATATATAATTCTTGATTTAAAAATCATGCATCTTCTACAGCTAAGAACAAGTGCATTCTTAAGACTTTCTGACATGAGAAATACGAAGTGATTTGACTTCTCTTATTTCGGGAGACTTTCCACGCTTTTGCACCTTGGTATGAAAAATATTGTTCTAACAGAGATTTCAGAAGAATATTTTTTTCACAGAAGGGTAACCTAGACTAAACATCGACAAGCATTAAGGGTTAGGGCAATTGCTAGAAATATTGAAAAGTTGTGCGAGTTCCGTGGAATTTAAATATTAGTGTATGCTAAATCCTAAGATGCCCATTATATTCCTATGGGCAACTTAGCATTTAGTGCATGTAAAATTTTAGTGCACACTAAAAACACTAGAACACCTTTGTAAAAGACCCCCTAAATAAGCTATTTGGAATTTGATTCTTAACTTAATAGCAGGCCAATGTAAATTGTTCAAAAGAGGAGAAGCCCTTTCAAATTTACCTAACCTATAAATCAATCGTGTTGATGTATTCTGAAATATTTGTAGACTTCGCTGCAGTTTAATCGAGATACCCGCTGTACAGAGTTTCTTAACCCTCCACTGCCCCAGGTACAAAATAAGCTGCTGTATATAAAATGTAAACCACTTTGATTGTAACCACAGAAAAGCGGTATATGAAATCCCATCCCATTTCCCTTTCCATACTAGTATAACCTGGTATCGGTGCATCCAACATTTAGGGGCCCTTTTTACTAAGCCGCGAAGGCACCTACACGCACTCAACGCACATCAATTTTGAGTTACCGCCCGACTACCGTGTGGCCCTTGCAGTAATTTCATTTTTGATGTGTGTCCACTATGTGCACCGGAAAATAATTTTTATTTTCTGGCACGTGGAAGAAATTGGCCGGTAATCATCATTCTACGCACATAGACAATTACCGCACGGTTACTGCGTGAGACCTTACTGCTAAGTCTCAGACCCAAAATGGACGCGCCAATTTTTATTTTGCTGCATGTCCATTTTCGGCAAAAATTTTTAAAAGGCCTTTTTCACAGGCGCTCTGAAAAATGGTTCTACGCGTGTCCAAAACATGCACCTACACTATTGCATCCCATTTTTCGGCGCACCTTAGTAAAAGGACCCCTTAGAAACCCAGAGTCACACCATCCATAGACCTGTTGTAACTTTGGGCGCCTAAATGTGGAAGGTCACACTGTAAGCCCCCTGGTGGTGGAGCAAGGTATTACACGTCAATAAACGCGTGTTAATATATCTCACAGTTGTTTCCCCAATATATTCTCCAAGTCAAACCAGGGAATTTAACATTAAAATGTTTCGTTTTCAAACATTTATAAAAATTAACTGCAACATTGACTCACTTTCCCTTTTACAGTGTTTCTCAGATGTCAACAACATATCATTCTTGGACATTGCAAAACACATTTTCAGCATTTCTGAATGCACATCAGATATGAAACTCTTTTTCTTATTTCTAACGGTAAATCACAAAAACACTTTTATTCCTGAAATTGATTCTTTGTTGTTTTCCAAGATTATCAGGCTCGACTCTCGGATAAAAACCCTGGGATCAGGTAAGTTTAACTTTTCTTCACTATCTTTCTATTCTTTGTTTTCTCTGTGTGTCTTTAATGTCTCAGGGCCCCTTTAACCAAGCTGCGGCAAAAGGGGGCCATCGCTGGCGTCGACGCGTGTTTTACACAAGCGCTGCGATCCCCTTTTACTGCAGCTGGTAAAGGGGAAGGTCTCACTTTCTGGAAGGAAATGTCTGGGCAGCAAGTAAAGCACTTTACTTGCCACATGGCCATTTTGGGGGGGGGGGAGCCCTTACCGCCACCCATTGAGGTGGCGGTTAGGGCTCCCATGCTAACCCAGCGGTAACTGGACAGCAAGTGGCACTGCCCGATTACTGCTGGGTACAGTCCTGCGCTATAAAAATACATACATTTTTGTAGTGATGGAAATGATGACGCAGTTGGGGTGGAAAGTACCACCAGGCTACTGCGGTAGCCTGGCGATACTTCCATTATAGCGAGCGGTAAGCTGCGTTGGGCTTACCGCCGCTTAGTAAAAGGAGCTCTCAGTCTTAATACAGGCATCACTTAATGTTCCAAAGTTCAGTTTCCATGAAGCTTTATCACTTGCATTGGCCGGCATCGATCTCTTTATCCTACTGTCTTTAACAACTCAACTAAGAAAACTGTCTCCCTTGTGTGTGCCCACATTGAAATGTGTCCTGCATTAACGTATTACTATTTGTGTTTACTTACTTGAATTTCAAAACAAACAAATAATCATAGATCCCTAATCTTCCTAACCCACATCAGTCCAACAATAACTCACGGAAGTTCACAATTCTTTGTCACACCATTCTTCAACAGTTACCCTTACAGCTCCTTTAAATTTCCCACGATGATATCTCAACACACTTAACTTTTAGCAAACACATTCGTTGACTAAAATTTTTGTTAAGCTTAACTCCAAAAGTCAATTGAACTTTCTGACTCCATATTACTACTGGCACATATACACACGAACAACTTCATACCGTCACCGAGCCCTTCCAAATAACTAGCTTTCAGTTTAGAATCTAGAACACCTGCGTGAGCTGCAAGACACTAACGGCACTGAGAGACACTGACAACAGCTTTAACCCTTGCCTCCCAACAAACCTTTACATTTAAAGATGCGCATTTGTAGGATCCCCTTATGCTGAATGTTTTTTCCCATGTGAGTGACTGTGGGTTTCCTGTGAAATATGCTGGCACAGTTTGCAGCTTGGCATGCTGCACAGATGTGTGCCGTTCTCATATTAGCCCTCAAGTCACTTCACTGGCTTCCTATCCGTTTCCGCATACAGTTCAGACTCCTCTTATTGACTTATAAGTGCATTCACTCTGCAGCTCCTCAGTACCTCTCCACTCTCATCTCTCCCTACATTTCTCCCCAGGAACTCCGTTCACTGGGTAAATCTCTCTTATCTGCACCCTTCTCCTCCACTGCTAACTCCAGACTCCGTTCCTTTTATCTTGCTGCACCATATGCCTGGAATAGACTTCCTGAGCCGGTATGTCAAGCTCCATCTCTAGCCGCCTTCAAATCTAAGCTAAAAGCCCACCTTTTTGATGCTGCTTTTAACTCCTAACCTTTATTCACTTGTTCAGAACCCATATTTTCTCATCCTCACTTTAATATTCCCTTATCTCTTGTTTGTCCTGTTTGTCTGTCCTAATTAGATTGTAAGCTCTGTCGAGCAGGGACTGTCTCTTCATGTTCAAGTGTACAATGCTGCATACGTCTAGTAGAGCTATAGAAATGATAAGTGGTAGTAGAAGTAGTAGTCTTTGGGATTCTGGAATCTTGCTACTGTTTGAGATTCCAGAATCTTGCAGCTCTTTGGGGTTCTGTACGGACTCTTGCTACTCTTTGGGATTCCGGAATCTTGCTACTCTTTAGGATTCTGCAAGGAATCTTACTAATATGGAATTCCGGAATCTTGCTACTCTTTGTCCTTATCCCTTATTTGTCCTGTTTGTCTGTCCTAATTAGATTGTAAGCTCTGTTGAGCAGGGACTGTCTCTTCATGTTCAAGTGTACAATGCTGCATACGTCTAGTAGAGCTATAGAAATGATAAGTGGTAGTAGAAGTAGTAGTCTTTGGGATTCTGGAATCTTGCTACTGTTTGAGATTCCAGAATCTTGCAGCTCTTTGGGGTTCTGTACGGACTCTTGCTACTCTTTGGGATTCCGGAATCTTGCTACTCTTTAGGATTCTGCAAGGAATCTTACTAATATGGAATTCCGGAATCTTGCTACTCTTTGTCCTTATCCCTTATTTGTCCTGTTTGTCTGTCCTAATTAGATTGTAAGCTCTGTTGAGCAGGGACTGTCTCTTCATGTTCAAGTGCACAGCACTGCATAAGTCTAATAGCGCTATAGAAATGATAAGTAGTAGTACATAAGTACATAAGTACATAAGTAGTGCCATACTGGGAAAGACCAAAGGTCCATCTAGCCCAGCATCCTGTCACCGACAGTGGCCAATCCAGGTCAAGGGCACCTGGCACGCTCCCCAAACGTAAAAACATTCCAGACAAGTTATACCTAAAAATGCGGAATTTTTCCAAGTCCATTTAATAGCGGTCTATGGACTTGTCCTTTAGGAATCTATCTAACCCCTTTTTAAACTCCGTCAAGCTAACCGCCCGTACCACGTTCTCCGGCAACGAATTCCAGAGTCTAATTACACGTTGGGTGAAGAAAACTTTTCTCCGATTCGTTTTAAATTTACCACACTGTAGCTTCAACTCATGCCCTCTAGTCCTAGTATTTTTGGATAGCGTGAACAGTCGCTTCACATCCACCCGATCCATTCCACTCATTATTTTATACACTTCTATCATATCTCCCCTCAGCCGTCTCTTCTCCAAGCTGAAAAGCCCTAGCCTTCTCAGCCTCTCTTCATAGGAAAGTCGTCCCATCCCCACTATCATTTTCGTCGCCCTTCGCTGTACCTTTTCCAATTCTACTATATCTTTTTGAGATACGGAGACCAGTACTGAACACAATACTCCAGGTGCGGTCGCACCATGGAGCGATACAACGGCATTATAACATCCGCACACCTGGACTCCATACCCTTCCTAATAACACCCAACATTCTATTCGCTTTCCTAGCCGCAGCAGCACACTGAGCAGAAGGTTTCAGCGTATCATCGACAACGACACCCAGATCCCTTTCTTGATCCGTAACTCCTAACGTGGAACCTTGCAAGACGTAGCTATAATTCGGGTTCCTCTTACCCACATACATCACTTTGCACTTGTCAACATTGAACTTCATCTGCCACTTGCACGCCCATTCTCCCAGTCTCGCAAGGTCCTCCTGTAATCGTTCACATTCCTCCTGCGACTTGACGACCCTGAATAATTTTGTGTCATCGGCGAATTTAATTACCTCACTAGTTATTCCCATCTCTAGGTCATTTATAAATACATTAAAAAGCAACGGACCCAGCACAGACCCCTGCGGGACCCCACTAACTACCCTCCTCCACTGAGAATACTGGCCATGCAATCCTACTCTCTGCTTCCTATCTTTCAACCAGTTCTTAATCCATAATAATACCCTACCTCCGATTCCATGACTCTGCAATTTCTTCAGGAGTCTTTCGTGCGGCACTTTGTCAAACGCCTTCTGAAAATCCAGATATACAATATCAACCGGCTCCCCATTGTCCACATGTTTGCTTACCCCCTCAAAAAAATGCATTAGATTGGTGAGGCAAGACTTTCCTTCACTAAATCCGTGCTGACTTTGTCTCATCAGTCCATGTTTTTGTATATGCTCTGCAATTTTATTCTTAATAATAGCCTCCACCATCTTGCCCGGCACCGACGTCAGACTCACCGGTCTATAATTTCCTGGATCTCCTCTGGAACCCTTCTTAAAAATCGGAGTAACATTGGCTACCCTCCAGTCTTCCGGTATTACACTCGATTTTAGGGACAGATTGCATATTTCTAACAGTAGCTCCGCAAGTTCATTTTTTAGTTCTATTAATACTCTGGGATGAATACCATCAGGTCCCGGTGATTTACTACTCTTCAGCTTGCTGAACTGACCCATTACATCCTCCAAGGTTACAGAGAATTTGTTTAGTTTCTCCGACTCCCCCGCTTCAAATATTCTTTCCGGCACCGGTGTCCCCCCCAAATCCTCCTCGGTGAAGACCGAAGCAAAGAATTCATTTAATTTCTCCGCTACGGCTTTGTCCTCCTTGATCGCCCCTTTAACACCATTTTCGTCCAGCGGCCCAACCGACTCTTTGGCCGGTTTCCTGCTTTTAATGTATCTAAAAAATTTTTTACTATGTATTTTTGCTTCCAACGCTAATTTCTTCTCAAAGTCCTTTTTTGCCCTCCTTATCTCCGCTTTGCATTTGGCTTGGCATTCCTTATGATCTATCCTGTTACTTTCAGTTGGTTCTCTTCTCCACTTTCTGAAGGATTGTTTTTTGGCTCTAATGATTTCCTTTATCTTACTGTTTAGCCACGCCGGCTGACGTTTAGTCTTTTTCCCTTTTTTCTAATACGTGGAATATATTTGTCCTGAACCTCCAGGATGCTGTTTTTAAACAGCATCCACGCCTGATGCAAGTTTTTTACTCTGCGAGCTGCTCCTTTCAGTCTTTTTTTCACCATTTTTCTCATTTTGTCGTAATCACCTTTTCTATAGTTAAACGCTAGCGTACTTGATTTCCTAGTTTCACTTCCTTCAATGCCAATATCAAAACCGATCATATTATGATCACTGTTATCAAGCGGCCCTCGTATCGTTACCCCCTGCACTAGATCATGA
This sequence comes from Microcaecilia unicolor, assembly GCF_901765095.1. NCBI lineage: Eukaryota > Metazoa > Chordata > Amphibia > Gymnophiona > Siphonopidae > Microcaecilia > Microcaecilia unicolor. Next base: position 638,935,534 of record NC_044032.1, read on the forward strand.
GCACCACTAAGGACTAAGTCTAGTATTTTTCCTTCTCTTGTCGGCTCCTGAACTAGCTGTTCCATGAAGCTGTCCTTGATTTCATCAAGAAATCTTATGTCCCTTGCGTGTACAGATGTTACATTAACCCAGTCTATATGCGGGTAATTGAAATCCCCCATTATTATTGTGTTGCCCAGTTTGTTTGCGTCCCTGATTTCCTTTAACATTTCCGCATCCGTCTGTTCGTCCTGGCCAGGCGGACGGTAGTACACTCCTATCACTATCCTTTTCCCCTTTGCACATGGAATTTCAATCCACAGTGATTCCAAGGAGTGTTTTGTTTCCTGCAGAATTTTCAATCTATTTGATTCAAGGCTCTCGTTAATATACAATGCTACCCCTCCACCAATCCGATTCACCCTATCACTACGATATAATTTGTACCCCGGTATGACAGTGTCCCACTGGTTATCCTCCTTCCACCAGGTCTCAGAGATGCCTATTATATCTAATTTTTCATTTAGTGCAATATATTCTAACTCCCCCATCTTATTTCTTAGGCTCCTGGCATTCGCATATAGACATTTCAAACTATGTTTGTTGTTCCTAAGTACATCATGCTTAGTACTTGACAGTATTAATTGGCAATCTTTTGTCTGATTTTTATTGTTATTTAAAGATACCCGATCTACTACAATCTCTTTTGCAACCTCACTATCAGGATACTCTATCTTCCCTGTTATGGTGATATCTTGAAAGATACCTTATCCCGAACCATGCTCTTTTGAGCGACTGTCGGCCTTCCCCCCATTTCTAGTTTAAAAGCTGCTCTATCTCCTTCTTAAACGCCGATGCCAGCAGCCTGGTCCCACTCTGGTTAAGATGGAGCCCATCCTTTCGGAATAGGCTCCCCCTTCCCCAGAATGTTGCCCAGTTCCTAACAAATCTAAAGCCCTCCTCCCTGCACCATCGTCTCATCCACGCATTGAGACTCTGGAGCTCTGCCTGTCTCTTGGGCCCTGCGCGTGGCACAGGTAGCATTTCAGAAAATGCTACCCTGGAGGATCTGGATTTCAGCTTTCTACCTAAGAGCCTAAATTTTGCTTCCAGAACCTCTCTCCCACATTTTCCTATGTCATTAGTACCCACATGTACCAAGACAGCCGTCTCCTCCCCAGCACTATATAAAATCCTATCTAGGTGACGCGTGAGGTCCGCCACCTTCGCACCAGGCAGGCAAGTCACCAGGCGATCCTCACGTCCACCAGCCACCCAGCTATCTATATGCCTAATGATCGAATCACCAAGTACAACAGCTGTCCTAACCTTTCCCTCCCGGGCAACATTTGGAGATATATCCTCGGTGCGAAAGGATAATACATCCCCTGGTGGGCAGGTCCTGGCTACAGGAGTACTTCCTACTTCACCAGGGTGATGCTCTCCTTCTAGGAGACCTCCCTCCTCCAAGGTAGCACATGGGCTACCTGACTGGAGGTGGGACTTCTCTACAACATCCCTGTAGGTCTCCTCTATGTACCTCTCTGTCTCCCTCAGCTCCATCAAGTCTGCTACTCTAGCCTCAAGAGAACAGACACGTTCTCTGAGAGCTAGGAGCTCTTTGCATCGGGCACACACATATGACACCTCACCAATTGGGAGATAATCATACATGTGACACTCAATGCAAAAGACTGGATAGCACCCCTCTCGCTGCTGGACTGCTGACTCCATCTTAGTGTTTTTTGAGTTTTTCCGTAATTTAAAACTTGCTAAAGTATTAAGGATATCAGCCTATCACTAACTTACAGTTCCTCCTTTAAACCCCAATCTTCAAGTTCCGAAAGCACAAGCAAAATTTGTTCACTTACCAGAGAAATATCCTCTTCTCCCAGAACTTATTAGAAGGAAAGCTTTCGCGCGCCTAATGGTGCGCGGCACCTTGAGCAGAGGCCCCGAGTGGATCGGAACGGACCTGGGAGTCACTCCGGCGAGTTTGGGAGTTTGGGAGTTTGCTTTTCACTAGTCTTGCTTCAGATTCGGTGGTTGTCGGAAGGCCAGCATAGGTACAGCTGGGAATATCTTTTCCAGTAATTCATCCTCCTGGAGTAGTAGCTTTATATCTTTTATAATTCTTCTCAGTTTCTCCAGTTCTGGATTGTATGTCACTTAAAGAGCACTTTCTCTATATTTTTCTCTTCTTTCTGTGGCAATAGGTTTTCCTTAGGTGTTTCTGGGGAAAGAGGCAATTGTTTTGGAAATTATTTGAGGGGGGGGGGGGTGTATCCTTTTGTTTGAAGGATTCAGTCTGGATTTTGAGGTGGTTATCTGTGTCTCCAAGGTTATGGACAAAAAAGGAGAGATGGATGGGAGATCAGAGGATGACAAAGCAGTAAAATTTAAGAGTTTATAACGTGATAGAAAACCCAGATCTATGTGAAGTCCTATCTTGTGGGTGTCATCACCGATCCATCTATCCTCGTTTCTCACCCCCCTCTCCTACCTTTCCCCATGAGACTACGTTTCACATGTATATTCTGGTATATGTTATCATTTTCTCATTTTTGATCTGACGAAGAAGGTACCGCAGCTGGAAACTACAGGCCAGTAAGCCTCACTTCGATTATTGGAAAAGTAATGGAAGCGATGCTGAAGGAAAGGATAGTGAATTTCCTGGAAGAAAATGAGTTGCAAGATCCAAGACAACATGGTTTTACCAAAGGGAAATCGTGCCAAACGAATCTCATTGAATTCTTTGATTGGGTGACTGGAGAATTGAACCGTGGACGTGCTATAGACGTAATCTACTTAGTTTTCAGCAAGGCTTTTGACACGGTTCCCCACAGGAGGCTCTTAAATAAACTGGATGGGCTGAAGATAGGACCCAAAGTGGTGAACTGGATTAGGAACTGGTTGACGGACAGGCGCCAGAGGGTGGTGGTGAATGGAGTTCGCTTGGAGGAGGGAAAGGTGAGTAGTGGAGTGCCTCAGGGATCGGTGCCGGGGCCGATTCTGTTCAATATATTTGTGAGTGACATTGCCGAAGGGTTAGAAGGTAAAGTTTGCCTATTTGCGGATGATACAAAGATTTGTAACACAGTGGACACCCCGGAGGGAGTGGAAAACATGAAAAAGGATCTGAAAAAGCTAGAAGAATGGTCTAAGGTTTGGCAATTAAAATTCAATGCGAAGAAATGCAAAGTGATGCACTTAGGGAGTAGAAATCCAAGAGAGGCGTTTGTGTTAGGCGGTGAGAGTCTGCTAGGTACGGATGGGGAGAGGGATCTTGGGGTGATAGTATCTGAGGATCTGAAGGCGATGAAACAGTGTGACAAGGCGGTGGCCGTAGCTAGAAGGTTACTAGGCTGTATAGAGAGAGGTGTGACCAGCAGAAGAAAGGGGGTGTTGATGCCCCTGTACAAGTCGTTGGTGAGGCCCCACCTGGAGTATTGTGTTCAGTTTTGGAGGCCGTATCTTGCTAAGGATATAAAAAGAATTGAAGCGGTGCAAAGAAAAGCTACGAGGATGGTATGGGATTTGCGTTACAAGACGTACGAGGAGAGACTTGCGGACCTGAACACGTATACCCTGGAGGAAAGGAGGAACAGGGGTGATATGATACAGACGTTCAAATATTTGAAAGGTATTAATCCGCAACGAATCTTTTCCGGAGATGGGAAAGCGGTAGAACGAGAGGGCATGAAATGAGATTGAAGGGGGGCAGACTCAAGAAGAATGTCAGGAAGTATTTTTTCACGGAGAGGGTGGTGGATGCTTGGAATGCCCTCCCGCGGGAGGTGGTGGAGATGAAAACGGTAACGGAATTCAAACATGCGTGGGATAAACATAAAGGAATCCTGTGCAGAAGAAAGGGATCCTCAGGAGCTTAGCCTAGAATGGGTGGCAGAGCTGGTGGTTGGGAGGCGGAGCTAGTGTGGGCAGACATATACGGTCTGTGCTGGGGCTGGTGGTTGGGAGGGGGGACTAGTGCTGGGCAGACTTATACGGTCTGTGCCGGGGCTGGTGGTTGGGCGGCGGGGATAGTGCTGGGCAGACTTATACGGTCTGTGCCAGAGCTGGTGGTGGGTGGCAGGGATAGTGCTGGGCAGACTTATACGGTCTGTGCCAGAGCCGGTGGTGGGTGGCAGGGATAGTGCTGTGCAGACTTATACGGTTTGTGCCGGGGCTGGTGGTTGGGCGGCGGGGATAGTGCTGTGCAGACTTATACGGTCTGTGCCAGAGCCGGTGGTGGGAGGCAGGGATAGTGCTGGGCAGACTTATAGGGTCTGTGCCAGAGCTGGTGGTTGGGAGGCGGGGTTGGTGGTTGGGAGGCGGGGATAGGGCTGACCAGACTTATACGGTCTGTGCACTGAAGAGGACAGTACAAATAAAAAAAGTAGCACATATGAATTTATCTTCTTGGGCAGACTGGATGGACCGTGCAGGTCTTTTTCTGCCGTCATCTACTATGTTACTATTCGAAAGTTAATTTAAAATGTATTGCTAATCCAATAGCAAAGGTATTTTCTTATTTTCTTTGCTTTGCTTTGTTTTTGTTTTCTCTGTTTATTAAAAGTGGACTGACATGGCTGCCATTCCTAAATACATAAAAAATAAAGTATTGTATGTGTTTTTCCATATTATTACCAAAATTCTGAACCTTAACTAACCCATGAAAACTGCACAGTACAATTTAATTTCAACATGCATGGGTAGACCCTAAGTATAGAGTTAGAAATGTCTGCTATACATATGCAGTGAAGTCCACCAGCATCAGCATTCTAGATCTGGTAAATCAATACACCACATCTCAGAAATCATGTTACATTTTCAGCTTGCAGATTGTTATAGGTCAAACAGGCCTGGATAAGAACTTTGGATTTAGCAATCAGCAAACTAATTTTAACAAAACATCACTACATGAGAACAGAGCGTTACAGAAAAACCCTGGCTCGTGATTCTCTGCATCCTGCAGCCTAAGCAACTGTGTGGGTTTTTTTTTTTAATATCTCAGTAATATTGGTACATTCATCTGTAAAATATAAACAAAGCTTAGGGGCCCTTTTACCAAACACTGGTGGTATTGGCACGTTGGATTCCAACACTCCGAGGCCACCTGTTACTGCCACTGTAAATGGTCATGCAGTAAATAAAAAATTGTCATGTGGCCATTTACTGCCAAGCTCTGGTGGTAATCACAGGCATGCCCCAGGTGCTACAAAATAAAAATGTATTTCCTAGCACTAGAAATAGCGCACAGGAGACCTGGAACTATTGCGGTAACCCTACCACCCTTTAGTAAAAAGGCCTGTTCAATTTAACTGTGAAAGTAATTACAGGTTTCTGGTTGGGAAGAGGAATATCCGTAGCTGCTATTTCAGGACTAAATGCTTTCAAATATTGGGGGTCAATATTTCAACTCTGCAGCCATGGCATTTAAATTATTCATAGATATTCAGGGGTCCTACATAAGTACATAAGTATTGCCATACTGGGAAAGAACAAAGGTCCATCGAACCCAGCATCCTGTTTCCAACAGTGGCCAATCCAGGTCACAAATAACCGGCAAGATCCCATAATATGTACAAAACATTTTATACTGCTTATCCCAGAAATAATGGATTTTCCCGAAATCCATTTAATAACAGTTTATGGACTTTTCCTTTAGGAAGCCGTCCAAACCTTTTTTAAACTCCGCTAAGCTAACCGCCTTTACCACATTCTCTGGCAACGAATTCCAGAGTTTAATTACACGTTGAGTGAAGAAAACATTTCTCCGATTCATTTTAAATTTACTACATTGTAGCTTCATCGCATGCCCCCTATTCCTTGTATTTTTGGAAAGCGTGAACAGTCGCTTCATATCTCCCCGTTCAACTCCACTCATTATTTTATAGACCTCTATCATATCTCTCCTCAGCCGCCTTTTCTCCAAGCTGAAGAGCCCTAGCCGCTTTAGCCTTTCCTCATAGGGAAGTCATCTCATCCCCTTTATCATTTTTGTCACTGTTTTACGAAGCGGTGGTAAGCCCAGTGCAGGTTTACCGCTCGCTGAAATGGAAGTACCGCAGGGCTACCGCAGCAGCCCGACAATAGTTCCCTCCCTCAATGCACATCATTTCCGGCATTGCAAAAATATTTCAATTTTTGTAGCGCCCGTGTGTACTCAGCGATAATCGGGCAGTGCCACGCACTGCTCAGTTACCGCCAGGTTAGCGTGGGAGCCCTTACTGTCACCTCAATGGGTGACGGTAAGTGCTTCCCCCTCCAAAATGGCCATGTGGCAAGTACTTCACTTGCCACGTGGCCATTTCTTCAAAAAAGAAAGACTTACCATTTACCACTGTGGTAAAAGGGGGCCTCAGAGCACGTCAAAAACATGCGCCGATGCCAGCGCAGGCTCCCTTTTGCCGCAGCTTCGTAAAAGGACCCCTCCATGCTGCCATCCGGATCGCAACTGACACTGAATATCTGTACAGAGGAAGGAGCACTGCAAACAGTATACATAAGTACATAAGTAATGCCACACTGGGAAAAGACCAAGGGTCCATCGAGCCCAGCATCCTGTCCACGACAGCGGCCAATCCAGGCCAAGGGCACCTGGCAAGCTTCCCAAATGTACAAACATTCTGTACATGTTATTCCTGGAATTGTGGATTTTTCCCAAGTCCATTTAGTAGTGGTTTATGGACTTGTCCTTTAGGAAACTGTTTAACCCCATTTTAAACTCTGCTAAGCTAACCGCCTTCACCACTTTCTCCGGCAACGAATTCCAGAGTTTAATTACACGTTGGGTGAAGAAATATTTTCTCTGATTTGTTTTAAATTTACTACACTGTAGTTTCATCGCATGACCCCTAGTCCTAGCATTTTTGCAAAGCGTGAATAGACGCTTCACATCCACCTGTTCCACTCCACTCATTATTTTATATACCTCTATCATGTCTCCCCTCAGCCGTCTCTTCTCCAAGCTGAATAGCCCTAGCCTCCTTAGTCTTTCTTCATAGGGAAGTCGTCCCATCCCCGCTATCATTTTAGTCGCCCTTCGCTGCACCTTTTCCAATTCTACTATATCTTTCTTGAGATGCGGCGACCAGAAAAGAAGTAAAAATAAGAAAGGTGGGAATGTGAGCCAGGCTATCCAAAAACTGGAACCAAATTAGAATATTAAAATATACCGTTTATTAATATTTACCAAACAAATAATTATAAAATTTCACATAAACAATGATTCGACACTACATTGTGTTACGGCCAGACGGCCTACATCAGGAGTCTTATCACTGAAATCACTTATGGAGTGAGGTCATAAATTGGTGGTTGTTTTTCTAAATACTTCAACTCATGAATGCAATTGGTGTAGACAAGAGCATTAAAATGGGTCTTAAAAAAGACCGTTGTGAAATCCGTACCGCCTTACACTGCACTCTACAGACAAACGATGGACGTGGAAGGGCGATCGGGCTACAGGGTCAGACCAATAGTCCATCTAGCCCAGGGTCTTGTTTCCAACAATGGTCAATACAGGCAAGCAGTGGCTTCCCATGTCCAGCTCAATAACAGACTATGGACTTTTCCTCCAGGAACTTGTCCAAACCTTTTTTAAACTTACAGTGGTGGAAATAAGTATTTGATCCCTTGCTGATTTTGTAAGTTTGCCCACTGACAAAGACATGAGCAGCCCATAATTGAAGGGTAGGTTATTGGTAACAGTGAGAGATAGCACATCACAAATTAAATCCGGAAAATCACATTGTGGAAAGTATATGAATTTATTTGCATTCTGCAGAGGGAAATAAGTATTTGATCCCCCACCAACCAGTAAGAGATCTGGCCCCTACAGACCAGGTAGATGCTCCAAATCAACTCGTTACCTGCATGACAGACAGCTGTCGGCAATGGTCACCTGTATGAAAGACACCTGTCCACAGACTCAGTGAATCAGTCAGACTCTAACCTCTACAAAATGGCCAAGAGCAAGGAGCTGTCTAAGGATGTCAGGGACAAGATCATACACCTGCACAAGGCTGGAATGGGCTACAAAACCATCAGTAAGACGCTGGGCGAGAAGGAGACAACTGTTGGTGCCATAGTAAGAAAATGGAAGAAGTACAAAATGACTGTCAATCGACAAAGATCTGGGGCTCCACGCAAAATCTCACCTCGTGGGGTATCCTTGATCATGAGGAAGGTTAGAAATCAGCCTACAACTACAAGGGGGGAACTTGTCAATGATCTCAAGGCAGCTGGGACCACTGTCACCACGAAAACCATTGGTAACACATTACGACATAACGGATTGCAATCCTGCAGTGCCCGCAAGGTCCCCCTGCTCCGGAAGGCACATGTGACGGCCCGTCTGAAGTTTGCCAGTGAACACCTGGATGATGCCGAGAGTGATTGGGAGAAGGTGCTGTGGTCAGATGAGACAAAAATTGAGCTCTTTGGCATGAACTCAACTCGCCGTGTTTGGAGGAAGAGAAATGCTGCCTATGACCCAAAGAACACCGTCCCCACTGTCAAGCATGGAGGTGGAAATGTTATGTTTTGGGGGTGTTTCTCTGCTAAGGGCACAGGACTACTTCACCGCATCAATGGGAGAATGGATGGGGCCATGTACCGTACAATTCTGAGTGACAACCTCCTTCCCTCCGCCAGGGCCTTAAAAATGGGTCGTGGCTGGGTCTTCCAGCATGACAATGACCCAAAACATACAGCCAAGGCAACAAAGGAGTGGCTCAGGAAGAAGCACATTAGGGTCATGGAGTGGCCTAGCCAGTCACCAGACCTTAATCCCATTGAAAACTTATGGAGGGAGCTGAAGCTGCGAGTTGCCAAGCGACAGCCCAGAACTCTTAATGATTTAGAGATGATCTGCAAAGAGGAGTGGACCAAAATTCCTCCTGACATGTGTGCGAACCTCATCATCAACTACAGAAGACGTCTGACCGCTGTGCTTGCCAACAAGGGTTTTGCCACCAAGTATTAGGTCTTGTTTGCCAGAGGGATTAAATACTTATTTCCCTCTGCAGAATGCAAATAAATTCATATACTTTCCACAATGTGATTTTCCGGATTTAATTTGTGATGTGCTATCTCTCACTGTTACCAATAACCTACCCTTCAATTATGGGCTGCTCATGTCTTTGTCAGTGGGCAAACTTACAAAATCAGCAAGGGATCAAATACTTATTTCCACCACTGTAAATATGCTAACCGCTGGTCAGTCTCTCAATATCGGCTAACTGGTAACTGTTTAGCAGCCAGCTCCCCCCCCCCCCCCCACCCTTCCCCCAGATATTAATGCTGGTGATGGACAGTCAAAACGCTGCCCACTGATGGATGAATATCTGGGGTGTATATGTGTATTTCCATTTTACAAAAGGAATACACATGTGGAGAATAATTTCCATGACAGGTTTTATACCAACTGAAAGGCGCCCATTGGTTTTAAAAATGTGCTCCATTCGGCCCAGACTTTACACTAGGGATTAAGGGATTAATTCTTCTTAATTCCATGTAGTTTATATCCTCTTCGGAAATTAAATCTAGTTCAAAATTCAGTCTCATTGCTTAATTGGGGGCACTTACATTACATTTCAGATGGTTTTATATTCCGCAAATACCATTAGGTTCAATGCAGATTCCAAATAAGAAGCCAAGTAATTCTTGGGATATAACAGAATATCATTAAACATATATTTTGACACCTAGCTTTAAATATTTTTAAAAGAAAGCTAAATGTTTTCAGCTTTCAAGAAACTAAACTATTTTAACATTTTAATTAGAGGTGGTAATAAATTCAAAATAAAGAATGTCTAATATCGTGAAATTTCAATACGAATTCCAGTGTAAAATAACAAATAATTCCCGGGTTAAAAACCTAATAATGATAAACCCATCATTTTAATTTTGACACGTTGAGGCTCATTTAAAAAAAAAAAAAAACAAGATTGTAGATGGACTTTTTCTCTCAAAAATGTCCAAGTTGCGTTTTTCGACAGTCCAATTTTAGAAATGTTTTGCCATAGTTCATCCAAATTTCAAGGGGGCATATTTTGGGCACGGCCTGGGTAGTACATGAGCAGCACCAAAAGAATAACATTTTTCTGCAATAATGAAACAAAACAACAATGCCTAGAGCCAAAATTAAGATTCTTGGCTAGACCTCTTTAATGACGTCCAAGCAACCAAAATGTGCCCTAAATGATCACGTGGCCACTGGAAAGATTAAGGCATAATTCTCTTACTCTCCCAGTGGTCACTAATGCCCTCCTACCCCACCAAGATGTGACAGTGACAGTACATAGCAACCTCTATGACAGCTTCAGATACAATGGCCATTCTTGTTAAAGCTGCAGGCAGGTCCCAGGACTAGCCTAGCGGTCAGTGCAGTGGACTGTAGAAAAGAGGACCCAGGCCCATATCCCACTCTAACTGGTACATTTGTGGTAGACCATGTGAGCCTTCTAAAACTCTCCAAAAACATACTGTACCTACATATAGGTGACACAAGTTTGAGGGCTATTGTATAGGGTGAAGTACGCTATTTCTTTCTCTGTTCCGGGAGGGTTCACTATACAATATAGGTGAGTTATGATGAGATACGTACCTGTGACCTTTTATATGAAGTCTACTGCAGTGCCCCCTAGGCTACTCCACTGCTCTGCTAGGATGTCGGTGTGGCCAGTCTACTAAAAATGATGGCCCCAAGACATCCCAATGGCTGGTTTTTGGACATTTCTCTCTTGGAATTTTTTTCCCTAAAATGGTACCAAAAGGAAAAAAAACAGACTGAGCACAAAACATCTAGGAAAAGGTGATTTTTAACCAAAAATATTGAAAATGGTTACATTCGCCACTCAATTTTTAGACATTTTTAGTAAAACGTCCAAAATCAGACTTAGATGTTTCATCGAAAATGCCCCTCTACCTCTACTTATTGCTTTAAAAAGAAAGATTTCAGTAAGTTTCAAAAAGCTAAATAATATTTTGAAATTCAGAGTTGAAGGAATAAGGAATTCCAAATAAAAACCTCATGATATGGAAAACCCAGATGAAAAAAAAACTCGCTTAGAATGAAATAACTTAGAATCCAGAAAATATTACAGAAAAATATTTTGTAAGGTGTCGATTCTTTCCATTTTTGGAATGGCAATGTCACATTCAACATACGTGATGGTGCTCTCCCAAATATCCCACCATTTACTAAACCTTGCTGGGGGCTGCCATGTGCTAATGCCGACACAGCCCATTCAAAGGGTACAAATTTAGTAGGTCCTACAGTCATGTTGGCTGACTTTGGGTTGGAGGGAGCAGCTGTCCTCTGCAGCAATTTCCCTATCACCTTTATCTGCTCCTGAAGCAATTGGAGCAGTGGTCTTTCCTGCTCCTTCTAGGCTTCCACCACCTCCTCTAACGCCTGTTGGGAGCCCTCTTGTTGCTTCTGAAATTGAAAAGCTGTCCAGTAAAACATCTCTTTTGGAACCATATTCCGTCACGAACCTGAAAAAAAAAGAAAAGAAACCCAGTGTGGCTCCTTTTTATGATCCACCCCCAGGTTCCAGCTACAACTTGGGTCCTATAAGGCCCTTTTTCTGCCCCCCCCCCCCTTAGCTTTTACCTTTTATCCAGTAGTGCCCGCATAAGGTACCCCTTTCCTGGTTGGCCACTGGCACTTGCTTTGCTAAGGGAAGCAAGAGTCCTCTTGCGCCATCTCCGTGGCTGTTCCCTTTCCTGGTGGGCCATTGGCACTTGCTTTCCTAAGGGAAGCAAGAGTCCTCTTGCGTCATCTCCGTGGCTGTTCCTTTTCCTGGTGAGCCACTGGCACTTGCTTTGCTAAGGGAAGCAAGAATCCTCTTGCGTCATCTCCGTGGCTGTTCCCTTTCCTGGTGGGCCATTGGCACTTGCTTTCCTAAGGGAAGCAAGAGTCCTCTTGCGTCATCTCCGTGGCTGTTCAGTACAAATATCCCATCTGGGGTGCCAATTCTGTGGTCACACCAGGGTATGGGAGCCTTTTTCCACCCTCCAAATGACTGCTTTCCCCTGCAAGCTTGGGTTTGCACACAGTTCAGGTCAGGGTAAAGAAATGAGCCTGTCCATGTTTTGTGGTCTTTATTTTTACCACAAACGTCCTACTTTCAAAATAAATCCAAATACATGAATCACAAACAATAAGAAAAGGGTCCACACATATAATGAAATGTTCTCAGAGTCGTTGCACTCCTGGTAATAACTCCCTTGAGGTATGCTCCAGTTTGTAAAGTTCAACAGTTCAAACAAACTCTCAGCAACTGGCCCTTACCTTGAGAAGGGCTGGCAACTCACCTCCCTCTACACAGCCTGAGTCAGGCTGTGTCCTTCCACAGCTCTGATTATTTGTTAGACTTGGGTTCTGTCGGACTTCCCAGAAGGTGAACATCTCTGTTCTGAGACTCTGTTCAGACCTGTGAGCAGTTATTTTCCTGAAACTCCCCAAGTGCTACCCAGGTTGGCTTGATCCCTTTCTTCAACCACCAGTTGTTTTGATCTAGGTCATTTCCAGTCTTGAATTTGGAACCCAACATATCAAGGGAACTGAGAGTGGTGTATTGGAAATTGAAACAGACCCCTGACGTAAGCGCTGAGCGCCGAAACACGGACCGTGTCGGGTCCACTATAGGATTGTTCCATCATAACACATGATTTAAAGGTTTCAATCCCCCCCCCTTTTTTTTTGGAAGGCTCCTGGTACTTTTTGTTTTTGTTCTTTGGATTTTTTTGTACTTTGCTCCCTCTCTTCAATACATTACATTTAAAAAAAATGATACATGTTTTGCTGTTTTGAAAATTGCTATGGGCCTGTTTTAACAAAGCCTCGCTACCGATTCATGGTGCGGCAATTGAGAGGAAGCCTATTCAATTCCTACGGGCGCCCTCTCATTTGCCACATGGGAATCGCTAGCACGGCTTTGTAAAAGAATGTCTATATTTGCTATTTGGATGTTGGACGTTTTGAGCAAAACATCCAAAGTCATGTCAAAAACGCGCCTCCACATAACTTTGTAAGTCTATGTGCTTTGAAAATGAGCACCCATATGGTCTTTATCTGCCTTCATTTTGCTCTGTTTCTAATGGATAGATTCAGGTTAGTTTTAGCTTTGTGGTTACTTTATAACTTTGCTGCTGAATTAAAATTTACATAGCCAATATGTAACCCCCAACCTACATGTCAGACCTTATAGTCTTGCCTATTAGGAACGCAAAAAAATCATCACGCACATTCCTCAATCTCCACTATCCTAACTGTAAAGAGCTAAAATATAAATCCACATACGCGACCAGTTTCTCATATATCTGCACGCAGCTATGGAACGTACTACCGAAGGACATAAAAACAACGCAAGACCTAACTATCTTCCGAAGGCTACTGAAAACAGATCTTTTCAAGAAGGCATACCATAAACATCCATCTTAAATACTAAATAACACTATACACGATCTATACAAAACCGAAATCTTATCACATGACTGATTAACCTCTTTGCTATTAATGATCAAGCACTACCACCTTAAACCTTATGTCGAATAGGGCCTCTCTATAGTCGATGACCTAATGTATGTTACAATCCAATTTATTACCCAGGAACCTTCATGCAATACCATAATGTATTCTTCTTTACCATGTATGTATGCACATGATATATATATATATGGACCGTGCAGGTCTTTTTCTGCCGTCATCTACTATGTTATATATATATACCATGATCTGTTCCATATATGTTATGTTCCATGTATGTTACCATGTATGCATGCACCTTAATGCAATACCATCTGTAATTCTGTTACCTGGAAATGGCAACCGCCATTACGGCAAATGTAACAGTGGCATAGCCAAGGGTGGGCTTGGGTGGGCCCAGGCCCGCCCACCCAGTAGCAGCATACCTATGATGTGGCTGGCAGGGATTCCCAAGCACCACCAGCTGAAAACTCCCAATGTCTGTCCCTCCTGCGTACCTTGTAAGTAGCAAATCTTCGCCTGCAGTGAGCAGAGACATACATCCTGCTCGCACCGGCCCCACAGCCTTCCCTCTGATGTATTTCTGCCTAGGCGGAAACAGGAAGCTGCATCAGAGGGAAGGGTGTGGGGCCAACATGAGCAGTGTGTATTAGTTGCTGCTCGCTGCTGGTGAAAATCTGCTATTTAAAAGGTATACGGGAGAGGGGGGATGTTTGAGAGACCCTATGGCATGCAGGCGAGAGAAGGAGAGTCCAAATCACCTGTGGGACGGGGCGAGGTTCTTCTGCCCACCCATCTTGGGCCCAGGCCCACCCAAAATTGGGTGTCTGGCTACGCCCCTGAAATGTAAGCCACATTGAGCCTGCAAATTGGTGGGGAAATGCGGGATACAAATGCTACAAATAAAATAATTAAATAAATAAACTCAGATGTTGATTCACAAAAAAATGCTGAGCAAGCAAGGGAGGTCTCCAAATTCAGCCTTTCCCCCCAATGAATTTCCTGCTGGGCCTCAGATAAAGCTTTGATTCAGTCCCTGTGTCATTTGCAGAAATATATTTGGTTATTATCCTAATTTGCTGACAACATCATGTTACATCTATTTCATTATTGACAAGACACCTCGGCACCTTGCATCGTGAAGCCTTTAATTCAGTCTCTAACAGTTTACAGTCTGAGATTTTCACCCTCACATCTCATCAATTCATTTTTGTCTCACTGCAAATATAGTAATGCCTCTCTGAGGCATGGCTTTCAGCAATTTTTACATCGTTAGTGATGGGGCACGATGTATTTTCATTATTTAGAATGCAACATTAAGGGCTTTGCTTTTTTTAAAAAAAGGAGTTTTTCATTCTCATTCTTCCAAGAACAATAACAACAAAAATCCTTATTCGGTAAGGCCCTGAGCTTTTAAGACTAAGCCTTAGATGCAGTGGCGATCTTAGCCTGCATGACACCCGGGGCGGATCGCCGATGCCCCCCCCCCCGGTGCAGCGCACCCCCCCCCCCCCCCGGTGCACGCCGCTGGGGGGGGGGGGGGTGCGTGCCTGTCAGCTGAGTTCGCTAACTTCGCTGCAGCTCCCTCTGCCCCTGCCGGAACAGGAAGTAACCTGTTCCGAGGCAGAGGGAGCTGCAGTGAAGTTAGCAAACTCAGCTGACCGGCACCCTCCAGCGGCGTGCACCCGGGGCAGACCGCCCCCACCGACCCCTCCTTGGTACGCCACTGCTTAGATGAACCTTTATGCTATCTTAAAGAGCCCAAAATATCAAATGCTGTAGTAATGCTGTTAAAGGGCTAAAATAATACAAAAAATGTCAAGGGGAAAGATCGATCGTTACGATACCTCAAAGGATTTGTAGGATTTAAGACCACCCTTCTTGTTTTCAAATGTTTTTTTTTATATTGTCACTAAATTGGCAACGGATATTACCTACCATTATGTGACAGCTCAGTGTTTTCCAAAAATGAACACTTAGAGATGGTCCACTTAAAGCCAATGCTGTGGGGTGGGGGGGGGGGGGGGGAGATGTCGATCTTTCTCCCTACCTAACTCCCATTGTGCGGCATCTCTATCCCCCTTCCTCCCCAAGTCCAGCATCGCTCCTCTGTCTCCCAACCCTCTCTGCTGCCCGAAGTCCAGCATCTCTCCCTCCCCGCTGGTGTATCTTGACATGTCTTACCTACCGGCAGAGGCAAAAAAATTTATATGCATTCTGAAGCTGTGCGCAATCTCTTCCCTCTGCTGAATCCCTCCTCCCTCCCCCCCATCATAATTCCTACTGCGCATGGGCAGGACACAACAGAAGAAGGCTGTGGCCAGCTTCAGGCTACACATGTGTATGAGTGGAGGAGTGGCCTAGTGGTTAGAGCACCGGTCTTGCAATCTGGTTCAAATCCCACTGCTGCTCCTTGTGATCTTGGGCAAGTCACTTAACCCTTCATTGCCTCAGCTACAAGATTGTGAGCCCCCCGGGACAGAGAAATATCCAGTGTACCTGAATGTAACTCAACTTGAGCTATTCCTGAAAAAGGTGTGAGCAAAATCTAAATAAATAAATATGTAAGTTAAGACCACTGCCACCAAGCACCCTGTACAAAGGAAGACCCATGAAGGTACACCAGCAGGTGGGGGGTTGAGAGAGAGGGTGAAATGTTGGACTGCGCAAGAGATGGGGCTGAAAGATAGCAGGACAGATATGTCTGGGAGAAGGAGAATGGAGGGGGGAGATAGATGCTGGAAACATGGGTGAAGGCACTGGGACATGGAGGAAAGGAGCACATGGGCTCTTGAAGAGGTAACATCAACAACAGAGTACTCTGGTGCCCTTTTTGGAGTATGCATGTTAAACCAGCCCTGTTAACAGAGCAGACGTGCTGGCTTAGGCAGAGAGAATCTGGGGAGTCTGCTCGTATTAAGGCCGTGTTTTCTTTTCCAGGGCTATCCCTGAAGCACTGATGAGAATTCATTTAAAAGAGGGGCTAATGTAACAAGAATTTTAACCCAGCAGCTAAAGTTCAAGGACAACCGAAAGGATTAAAAGGCTTATTTGCTAAAGTGTATCAAGTAGTTAACATATATACAAATCTGATGGTTAACATACAAATATGTATTATCATGGATTATTGAAAAGCTTGCTTAAGTACCTGGCAAGATCCCAAAACATTACAATACATTTTATGTTGCTCATTCTAGAAATAAGCAGTGGATTTTCTCCAAGTCCATTTTAATAATTGTCTATGGACTTTTCTTTTAGGAAGCCAGCCAACCCTTTTTTTAAACCCCGCTAAGCTAACCGCTTTTTTTTACATTCTCTGGCAACAAATTCCAGAGTTTAATTACACATTGAGGTGCTCCCTAGTCTTAGTATTTTTGGAAAGAGTAAACCAGCGATTCACATCTACCTTTTCCACTCCACTCATTATTTTATAGACCTCTATCATATCTCTCCTCAGCTGTCTTTTCACCAAGTTGAAGAGTTCTAGCCGCTTTAGCCTTTCCTCATAGGGAAGTCGTCCCATCCCCTTTATCATTTTTGCCGCGCTTCTCTGTACCTTTTCTAATTCCACTATATATATTTTTGAGATGCAGTGACCAGAATTGAACACAATATTTGAGGTGTGGTCGCACCATAGAGCGATACAAAGGCATTATAACGTCCTCATTTTTGTCTTTCATTCTTTTTCTAATACTACCTAACATTGTATTTGCTTTCTTAACTGCCACCGAACACTAAGCAGAGTAATTCTATAAACTCTGTTCCTATAGATGTCAAGTAGGAGTCTATGGGGCTCATTTCTGAAACAGAAAAACTTCCAAAAAGTGACATTGAACGAAAGATGGATTTCTTTTTTTTTTTTTTGCCAACATGTCCAAATCACTATTTTTTTGAAACCTATTTTACAGATATTTTTCTATGGAGTTCATATGCAATGCATCCAAATCACAAGGGGGTATGTCGGGGGTGTGGTGGGGTGAGATTTTGGCATTCCCGAAATGTGGACATTTTTCTGCCATAATGGAACGATGCAAAAATGTCTCGGGCTAAAAGTTAAAACAAAAACAAAAAAGGAGGTAAAAACCCTCACGATACCGTGAGATGCAAAGAAAAAAGTGAGGAGAGTGGATGAGGATACCAAAAAATTGAATTTATTTGCATTAAAAATTTTTTTTTTAAAATTAACAGATTATACATGGAGTAGACCCGACACGGCCGTGTTTCGGCCCTAAGGCCTGCCTCAGGGGTCTTTGCAACCTCAGAAGATATACATCGGAGTGTATGCTCCAAGGCAGATATCGAAATAAAACTCTCTTAGGTCTCCTCTCTTCTAGAAAGTGTATATAAAATATGCTAAAAAGCAAAGCGAACTCGTATTGCTTCTCTCCACCTTTCTAGAAGAGAGGAGACCTAAGAGAGTTTTATTTCGATATCTGCCTTGGAGCATACACTCCGATGTATATCTTCTGAGGTTGCAAAGACCCCTGAGGCAGGCCTTAGGGCCGAAACACGGCCGTGTCGGGTCTACTCCGTGTATAATCTGTTAATTTTTAAAAAAAAATTTTTAATGCAAATAAATTCAATTTTTTGGTATCCTCATCCACTCTCCTCACTTTTTTCTTTGCATCGGGCTAAAAGTTAGACATTTTGGTTTAGACCCGTTCAATAACAACTAAGGGCCCTGTTTACTAAGGTGTGCTGGTGTTTTTAGCACATACTAATCTTACATTTTCTGCCACAGCATTAACAGACTCTAGAAGACACAGTAAGGCCTAGTTCAGTCCTCATTCCCACCCACCCCTAGCTCAACTCTTTATTTATACTTAATTATTCTAATTAGGAAAACAAGAGAAGAGTTTTCATTAGAGATTTAATTATCCTATATAATAATTCTGACCGCCAACGTTCTATGCTTGGGACCGTGGCTCCCTGGCTGCAGGTGGACTACGAGGCAGACACGCACGGACGTCAATGACGTCAAAACAGCTGATTCCAAGGCAAGGAGAGGACCTACTCCTCCTACTGCCTCGAAATCAGCTTTCACCCCCCCACGCTATGGCCCCCTCGAAACCCACCCCCTTCCTGAACCTGTCGATCCCCCCCCCCCCCACTGAAACGCCGAAAACCGCACCCCCCGCCGCTGTTGTGCACTACCTGTGCTGACAGCCGAAGTGTTGTTCTGCCCTTCGGGTGGGTTCCTCAATCATCTTCTCAGAAAGTTTAACTCCGTGCGTCTGACGTCAGACGCATGCGTGCGTCTGACGTCAGACGCATGCGTGCGTCTGACGTCAGACGCATGCAGAGGAACGTCCCGACAAGATGATTGAAGAACCAACGGGAAGGAAAGAACAACACTTTGGCTGTAAGAACAGGTAGCACAACAACGGCAGCAGCGGCGGCGGGGGGCAGTTTTCGCCGGAACGGGGGGGGAACGACAGATTCACGGAAGGGAGGGTTCAAGGGGGCCGTAGCATGGAGGGGGGGGGGAATTGCCTGCCTAAAGCCCGTTTCCTTGCCTACAGAAATGGGCCTTTTTTACTAGTATTTAATAAGTTTATGAGAAGCAAACACTAAATAACCACTAAATAAACTACAAATTACACCATATAATCTTAAGGTGCTTTATATTCGCCTGATATCCCTAATACCTTAAGAAGTTTTAATTAAACAACTCTATAATACTAAGATGCAGACAGCAGTCCAGCAGTAAGAGGGATGCTATCCAGTCTCTTGCATTGGTTGTCACATGTATGATTATCTACCAGTTGGTGAGAGGTAGTATGTATGTGCTTGATGCAAAAAGCTCCTAGCAATCAGAGAATGAGTCTGTTCTCTTGAGACTAGAGTAGCAGACTTGGAGGAACTGAGGGAGACAGAAAGGTACAGAGAGGAGGCCTACAGAGACAATGTAGAGAAGTCCCACCTCCAGTCTGGCAGCCCCTGTGTTGCCTTGGACGTGGGAGGTCTTCTAAAAGGAGAGGATCATCCTGGTGCAGCTGGAAATAATGCTGTAGCCAGGACCAGCCCACCAGGGGATGAAATATCCTCTCGCACCGAGGATGTGTATCTAGAAGCTACTACCCAGGAGGGAAGGGTTCAGACAGCTGTACTGCTTATCATTTCTATAGCGCTACAAGGCATACACAGCGCTGTACACCATACACAAAAAGATAGTCCCTGCTCAAAGAGCTTACAATCTAGATAAGAAAGGTAAACAGACAGAACAATAAGGGTAAGGGACTAAAGAGGTGAGGATAAAAGGACAGGTCAAGTGAGTAGTGGTTAGGAATCAAAAGCAGTGGTGAAGAGGTGGGCATTAAGTTTGGACTTGAAGACGGCCAGAGACGGGGCTAGACGTACAGGCTCAGGTAGTCTATTCCAGGCGTGAGGTGCAGCAAGATAAAAGGATTCGATTAATAGGCAGGTAGGTAGCTGGGTGCCTGGTGGATATTTTGTGGACCAGGGTGCAGATTTTGAAAGTTATACGTTCTTTGATTGGGAGCCAATGAAGTTTTTTTTCGGAGGGGTTTGGCGCTTTCGAATCGCGATTTTCCAAATATAAGCCTGGATGCTGTGTTTTGAGTGGTCTGTAGTTTCTTTATGAGTTGCTCTTTGCATCCTGCATAGAGATGACTGGGTTAGCCACTGACCAGGATATTCATTGGGAGATAGCCAGTTATCTCCTGCCGAATATCGGTGAATAGCTGGCTTGAATATATTTAACCGGCCAGGTGCTTTTCCTGACCAATTAAATACTTTTGAATATCGGGTGAATAGTTGCAGAATAGCTCTTAGGTGGAATATTGGTATTTAGGTGAGTATGGACACCTATATGTGTGTTTATGTATTTATTTATTTATTTATTATGATTTATTTACCGCCTTTTTGAAATAATTCACTCAAGGCAGTGTACGGCAAGACTAAATCAAACATAATCAATAGACAATTACAGCAGTAAAAATATTAAAATAACAATACAAAGTAAGGCATAGTACAGTACTTACAATGTTAACACAGTACATACATAAGTATTGCCATACTGGGACAGACCAAAGGTCCATCAAGCCCAGCATCCTGTTTTCAACAGTGGCCAATCTAGGTCACAAATACCTGGCAAGATCCCCAAAAAAGTACAAAACATTTTATGTGGTTTATCCCAGAAATATTTTCCTCAAGTCCAATTTAATAATGGTCTATGGACTTTTCCTTTAGGAAGCCGTCCAAACCTTTTTCAAACTCTGCTAAGCTAACCGCCTTTACCACATTTTCTGGCAATGAATTCCAGAGTTGAATTACACGTTGAGTGAAGAATATTTTTTTCTGATTCATTTTAAATTTACTACTTTGTAGCTTCATCGCATGCCCCCTAGTCTTAGTATTTTTGGAAAGCATAAACAGATGCTTCACGTCTACCCATTCCACTCCACTCATTATTTTATAGACCTCTATCATATCTCCCCTCAGCCGCCTTTTCTCCAAGCTGAAGAGCTCCGGCTACTTTAGCCTTTCCTCAAAGGGAAGTCGGCCCACCCCCTTTATCATTTTTGTCGCCCTTCTCTGCACTTTTCCTAATTCCACTATATCCATTTTGAGATGCGGCGACCAGAATTGAACACAATAATCGAGGTGCACTCGCACCATGGAGCGATACAAAGGCATTTCCTAATAATACCTAACATTCTATTTGCTTTCTTAGCCGAAGCAGCACACTGAGCAGAAGGTTTCAACGTATCATCAACAACGACACCTAGATCCGTTTCTTGGTCCGTGACTCCTAACGTGGAACCTTGAATGACGTAGCTATAATTCGGGTTCCTCTTTCCCACATGCATCACTTTGCACTTGCTCACATTAAACGTCATCTGCCATTCAGACGCCCAGTCTCGTAAGGTCCTCTTGTAATTTTTCACAATCCTCCCGCAAGTTAACTACTTTGAATAACTTTGTGTCATCAGGAAATTTAATTACCTCACTAGTTACCCCCATTTCTAGGTCATTTATTAATATGTTATAAAGCAGCGGTCCCAGCACAGACCCCTGGGGAACCCCACTAACTAACCTTCTCCAATGAGAATACTGACTATTTAACCCTACTCTCTGTTTTCTTTTAACCAGCTTTTAATCCACAATAGAACATTACCTCCTATCCCATGACTCTCCACTTTCCTCTGGAGTCTTTCATGAAGTACTTTGTCAAACACCTTTTGAAACTATAACATTTTAATAGACTGCGTAGGGTACAAGCAAAGTAGGAGCATATAGATAGGTAAGATAGTAAGAGGAGTTTAAAGAAAGTTGCTCGTATTCTAATTATTTATGTGCATAAATTGTGCGCAAATGTTGGCACATAAACAGGGGAATTCTATTTAAGGTACCTAATGCTAAGAACTACTTCCACACCGAGTGTTTGATGCAGAAGAGAGTTATATTGTCTGCAAGGTGCCCAAACAGGGCAGAAAAACAACCCATGACATAATTAATTTCGGTAAATTATTGAAGACCAATTTATTCAAGAAAGCTTACCATAATGCTCCTTAACCCACAAAATCATCTGTGGGTTGGCTCCTGAGTACATGCTCCCATTGATCGACCTTCCTCCCAGGAATGCCACACCTGCTGCACGGATGTATCTCCACCTACACTTCCCAACCTGTAAGGGAGTCAAGTACAAAAGGATTTTCACCTCTTCCTTCCGCTACTGGGGCCCTCAATCCTGGAACACTCTCCCGCAGCACCTTAAAGCACAAATGGACCACGGCTTTTTCAAGAAGCTGCTGAAAACCCACTTCTTTACTAAAAGTTACTCCGCAATATGATAACCCCCTCCTCATCCCCACCCTGCTCTGCCTTCTGTTGCTAGTTATTTTTTCCCACCGTCTATCCTCTGTCTCCTCTGCACTGTCTTTCAGTTTGTTTGTATATCTGCCTAATTTTTGTAAGCCACATTGTGCCTGCATGAGTGGGAAAATGTGGGATATAAATGCACAATAAATAAATAAATAAATATATATATATATATATAAATAATAACACAATCTGCAAACAAACCTTTTCTGGAGAGGGGAAGGCGGTAGAACGAGAAGACATGAAATGAGATTGAAGGGGGGCAGACTCAAGAAAAATGTCAGGAAGTATTTTTTCAAGGAGAGAGTGGTGGATGCTTGGAATGCCCTCCCGCGGGAGGTGGTGGAGAGGAAAACGGTAACGAAATTCAAACATGGGTGGGATAAACATAAAGGAATCCTGCTCAGAAGGAAGGGATCCCCAGAAGCTTAGCCGGTGGTGGGAGGCAGGGCTGGTGGTTGGGAGGTGGGGATAGTGGAGGGCAGACTTATACGGTCTGTGCCAGAGCCGGTGGTGGGGAGCGGGGATAGTGCTGGGCAGACTTATACAGTCTGTGCCCTGAAAAAGACATGTGCAAATCAAGGTAAGGTATACACAAAAAATGGTACATGTGAGTTTATCTTGTTGGGCAGACTGGGTGGACCGTGCGGGTCTTTTTCTGCCGTCATCTACTATGTTACTATAATAACGCACCCTAATTGTCCATTAACTGCACTTTCACAGTATCTAATTCTTTATTTCCTATCGCTCATACTAATTTTGAAGTTTAATATTCGTGATTGTTTCAAGCTAAGTTATCCCGATTTTTATTATAAGATGAACTTTCCTAACTGAATACCTACTCCATTCTGTCTCCTCTATCTTAACTATGTATTTCTTTTTTTTTTTTTTTCTGGAACTGGTAATCACCATTACGGAACTATGCAAGCCACATTGAGCCTGCAAATAGGTGGGAAAATGTGGGATACAAATGTTATAAATAAATAAATATCCGTGTGCAAACACACTTATATGCCCATTTATAGAATAACGTGGAAGTGTTTCCGCATGGATCTGCAAAAGGGGCGTAACGATGGAAGGGTCATGGGCGGGATGGGGCGTTTCTTTAAGAAGCATGCAGCGTTATAGAATAGGGCAGATCCACAACCAACTTGCCTGCTGGATTTTCACTTGGTTTCAGTTGGTGTAAAACCTTACATTCAAAGCTGAGCATGAATCCCATTGCTCACGCTAGTCCACAAATGTTTCACATCCCAGAATGCCCTTTATAGAATACCGTCCAGTGCTGAATTTTTCCAGCACCAAGTTTTGAGTGCTGTATACTGAATCCAGCCCAAAATGGCTTAAAACAAAGAACATTAAGCTACGGAAAATGAATTATACCTCAAGAGGTGTAGTTTACTTTGATCAAAAACGTATATGCTTCCCAAAGTCTCAATTCCCCCACCTCCTGCTCACAATACAATAAAGAGCAGACAGCCCTGAGTAAGCAGACAGCCTTGAGTCAGGGCCATAGAAGGGGGGGGGGGGGCAGGGGAGGTAAAATTCTCCGGGCCTGGCCTCCAAGGAGGGGCCCGGAGCTGGCGCCAGGGTCTCTCTTTCTCTCATGCTCCTGAAGAAAACTCCAGTGCTGGGCCCCCCTTGGAGACTGGGGAGGTGCGAACGCAGCTGGGCCAGGTCCTCTAGTTTGGCTAGTAGAGGTCCCCCCAGGCCCCACTAGCAGTAGAGGTCTTCCTCCAGCGCTGCTCTTCACTCTGCCGCATTGCCTGCCAAGCAGCTGCTTTTCTCCTCAGGCCGCACATGCTCAGTTTTTGAAACCGTGCATGCGCGAGGTGAGGGAAAAAGCAGCCTCGGGAGCTGGGCAGGCAATGCTGCGGAGTGAAGAGCAGCACTAGAGGAATACTTCTTCTGCTAGCGGGGCCTCAGGATCCCTACCAGCCAAGGTATTTTTAGCTGCGGCGGGGGGGGGGGGGGTGGCAGCGATCCTGGGGGGGCCAGCAGAGGCGATAATCCTGAGGGGGGGGCAGCAGAGGCGATAATCCTGGGGGGGGGCCAGCAGAGGCGATAATCCTGGGGGGGCAGCAGAGGCGATAATCCTGGGGGGGGGCAGCAGAGGCGATAATCCTGGGGGGGGCCGGCAGCGATCCTGGGAACAGGCAGCGGCGGCAATCCTGGGGGGGGCCAGCAGAGGCGATAATCCTGGGGGGGTGGGTGGCAGCGATCCTGGGAACAGGCAGCGGCGGCAATCCTGGGGGGGGCCAGCAGAGGCGATAATCCTGGGGGGGGTGGCAGCGATCCTGGGAACAGGCAGCGGCGGCAATCCTGGGGGGGGCAGCAGAGGCGATAATCCTGGGGGGGGGGGGGGTTGGCTGCGGCCCTTCCCCGGGCCTGGCTCAGTCTCTTGGCGGCCCTGCCCTGAGCTTCTTCCCCTCCTCCAGCAAATTTACCTATATCCATCCAGCAGATGTGTCCACAAAGACATAACTCATCTACTCACTAACAATCTCCACTCTAGCAAAATCCACTGCCTAGGAAACACTGCCTTTTAGAATGTCTTACCCACTAAAAGCACCCCAACCCCCAGGTCCTACTTCCTCCCTACGGATTCTCTTACTATGTAGTGTGTATATGAACAGCTTGCAAAACTGAAAGTGGACAGAGCCAGGGGGCTAGACAGTGGCATAGGAAGGGGGGGCGGGAGGGGCGGTCTGCCCCGGGTGCATGCCGCTGGGGAGGTGTCGGCTCGCTGGTTCCCTGCTCCCTCTGCCCCGGTATAGGTTACTTCCTATTCCGGGGCAGAGAGAGCAGGGAACCAGCAGAGCCGATGCAGCTCCTAGCGACGTGCGCTCGGGGTGGAGCGGCCCTCCCCTTTCCTACGCTACTGGTAAGAATGCACTCTGGGGGGGGGCGATGCGCTGAGGGGGGGTGCGCAGCGGCAAACCGTCCCGGGTGGCAGCCGCCCTTGCTATGGCACTGGGGCTAGATAAGGTACATCCCAGGGTTTTATGGGAGCTTAGAGAGGTTCTGTAAGTCCACTGAATGATGTTTCATAGATCTCTGGAGAAGGGTGGCTACAAGGATGGGAAGTAATGGGGACACTACAGAAAGAAAGGATAGTGAACCATCTACAATCCAGTGGGTTGCAAAAATTGATGCAAAATGATATTGCCAAAGGCAAATCATGTCAAATGAATCTGATTGCTTTTTTTTTTTCTGTAACTAGAGAACTGGGTTGAAGGCATGCACTGGATGTAATCTGCTTGGATTTCAGCAAAGCCTTTGATACTGTTCCTCCTGGGAGGCTCGTGTAAGCTTAGCATCCTGGTGGCGGATCCCAAGGCGGTGAAATGAATTACAGATTGATTGACTGACAGATGACAGAGGATACCGGTAAAAGGAATTTATTCAGAAGAAAGGAATGTGAGCAGTGACGTACCTCAGGGATTAGTCACAGGGTCAGTTTTGTTCAATATCTTTGTGAGTGATATTACTGAGGTGTTAGAATGCACACTGCCTTTTTTTTTTTATGAAACTAAGATTTGCAACAGAGAGGATTTGCAAAATCTGACAAACTGGTTTGAATGCCTGGCATTGTTAAATGTGAAAAATTGCAGAGTGATGCATGTCGGGTGCAGAGATCCCAAGGGAGAATCTTATGTGCAAGGACCAGAAGAGAAATGATCCCCAGAAGCTTAGGCGGTGGTGGGAGGCGGGGCTGGTGGTTGGGAGGCGGGGATAGTGCTGGGCAGACTTATACGGTCTGTGCCAGAGCCGGTGCTGGGAGGCGGGGCGGGTGGTTGGGGGGTGGGGCTAGTGCTGGGCAGATTTATACGGTCTGTGCCAGAGCCGGTGGTGGGAGGCGGGGCAGGTAGTTGGGAGGTGGGGATAGTGCTGGGCAGACTTATACGGTCTGTGCCTTGAAAAAGACAGGTACTAAACAAGGTAAGGTATACACAAAAAATGACACGTGAGTTTATCTTGTTGGGCAGACTGGGTGGACCGTGCAGGTCCTTTTCTGCCGTCATCTACTATGTTACTATTACTATGATAATATCAAGGTAATAAAGCAATGTGATAAATTGGTGATTAAAGCCAGAAATAGATCAATATTTTTTTTTATTTGTTACATTTGTATCCCACATTTTCCCACCTATTTGCAGGCTCAATGTAACATAAAGGCGTTCGCTAATTCCGGTGTAAACAGTTACACGGTGATGTTATGGTAGGATCAGTTTCAAGTAGAACAACATATTAGGGAATCATATAGATGAAGAGTTACATTATGTCCATTACATTTTTTGGTTTTGTAGTGTTGCTGGGTTCATGTATTTAAGTAGGGTCATTAGGATATGCCTTTTTTTTAGTGATTTCCGGAAGTTTAGGTGGTTATTCGTTGTTTTCACAGCTTTTGGTAGTGCATTCCATATTTGTGTGCTTATATAGGAAAAGCTGGATGCATAAGTTGATTTGTATTTGAGTCCTTTGCAGCTTGGGTAGTGGAGGTTTAGATATGTTCGTGTTGATTCGGATGTATTTCTTATTGGGAGGTCGATGAGGTTTGTCATGTATCCTGGGGCCTCGCCATAGATAATCTTATGAACCAGGGTACAGATTTTGAAAGCAACATGTTCTTTTGATTGGGAGCCAGTGCAATTTTTCTCGGAGGGGCCTGGCGCTTTCGAATCATGTTTTTCCAAATATAAGTCTGGCTGCCGTGTTTTGAGAGGTCTGAAGTTTCTTTATGAGCTGTTCCTTGCATCCCGCATAAATTCCATTGCAGTAATCTAGGTGGCTTAGTACCATTGATTGTATCAGGTTCCGGAATGTTTCCCTCGGGATGAATGGTTTCACGCGTTTGAGTTTTCACATTGCGTGGAAAATTTTCTTAGTTGTGGATACCACGTGGCTCTCTAGTGTAAGGTTGCAGTCGATTGTAATATGCATAGAGGGAGGCATAACTAGCAGGAAAAATAAAGAGGCAAAGATGTGCTTGTAGTGGTCATTGGTGAGGCCTCACTCGAAATACTATTTTCAGTTTTGGAGGTCACATCTCAGTACGATAAATGGTGTGGGTTCTCCATCACAAGACATACAAGATGAGACTTGAGGATCTAAATACATATACCAAGACAAGATTAGGAACAGATGACATGTGATACAGACATGTAAATACTTCAAAAATGTTAATGTACAAGAAAACCTTTCCAAAGAGGAGAAAGTGGTAAAACTAGAGGACATGATACCAAGCTGCAAAGAACCCTACTCCACAGCAACGTCAGGAAACATTTATTCACAGAAAGGGTGGTAGATGCCTGGC
This sequence comes from Microcaecilia unicolor, assembly GCF_901765095.1. Lineage (NCBI taxonomy): Eukaryota > Metazoa > Chordata > Amphibia > Gymnophiona > Siphonopidae > Microcaecilia > Microcaecilia unicolor. The sequence goes on from NC_044032.1 coordinate 638,963,175, forward strand.
ATGCCCTCCTGGAAGAGGTGGTGGAGAGAAAAATGGTAGGGAATTTCAAAAGAGAGTGGGCTCCCACAACGGAGGTTCTTCAAGACGAAAGGATGAGCACTTCATGTCAGAAGAACAGTAATGTAACTTTTTTCTGCCTCTATTACACAATCACTATGGGGTCCTTTTACTAAGGTGCACTAACGGATTTAGGGCCCTGTTTACTAAGGTGCATTAGTGTTTTTAGTGCGCCTACACTTAGCGCCTATAGGGATATTGTAGGCATGTACATGGTTAACGCGGGTATATGGATCCTCAGAAGCTTAGCTGAGAATAGGTGACAGAGTCGATGGGGGGAGGCGGGGCTGGTGGTTGGGAGGCGGGGCTAGTGCTGGGCAAGACTTCTACGGTCTGTGCCCTGAAAATGTCAGATACAAATCAAGGTCAGGTATACACAAAAAGTAGCACATATGAGTTTATCTTGTTGGGCAGACTGGATGGACCGTGCAGGTCTTTTAATGCACTATGTTACTAGCACACACTTAAGTGTTAACGTGTGCTAAATCCATTACCGCACCTTAGTAGAGGGATCTCTAAATTTCTTGTATTCTCATCTTTAAGGACTCCTATTTAATGTCTTAAAATTGGTTTCTCAACTGATAACTTATGCTGGTCATGCCATGAATCTCCTGGCTCTCTATTACATTTACTTTATGGATTTCCCAATGTAAACATCTTCTGGTAAGATGCATGGATTACAACTACAACAAAATGTACCAGCTACCCTTATACTCTCTTGCTCTATCTTCATAGTAATCTGATACAGATAAACATTTATTTGGCTTCCTAACTTCAATAGCCCTGACATTAATCATTACCCATTGGAAAGATAATTTAAACTTAAATGTAATTATATGGTGGAACTGGATATTTTTATACAGGTAATAGGAGAACGTTTTAGAACTTAAATATCCACTACATAGTCATTTTATAAAGAAATGGAAAATGCTAGATAATCAACCAATCAAAATTCAGCTGGTGGCAGACAACGTTTTCTTAAACGCTGACAATTGTCACCTAGATTAGCCCTCGATATTCAGTATTCACTACCAGGTCATGTGCATGCCTCGGCACTGAATATCAGGGTTAAATGTTGCTGTGCTAGCCACCAGAGCTTATGCTGGTCCCAGTCAATATTCAGTCGGAGTCCACATAAGACAGTTATGCAGACCCTGGCTGAATATCAACCTGGACCCACATACTTTGCAGGGCTACCAGAAGCCCTCCAAGTGCTCTCGGGCACCCCAAAATGGATCCCTTCATCCTTCCTCCTCCACCTCAGCCCACTAATATAAGTACCTCCCATTTTCTAGATGCTGCCACTAGGGGCAGGAGTGAGGAGGTCCGCCCTTGCCTACATTGCCCCCACTAGACCACCAGGGATTGAAGGTAGGCTGGAGGGGGCCTACCAAGAGGACAGGTGGGGGGTTGTTGCAGGAGGGTGGGAGGGAGGTAGGTACTTATATTCACGGGCCAGTGCAGGGGGGAAGATATAGGGGATCATTTTGGAGACCCAAGGGAGCTTAGAGAGCTGCTAATGACCCGGCAAAGGAAACCGGGCACCTGCCGATATTCAGACTGGTGTCTGGTTGTCTTCACCGCGTAAAGTTAGGACCAGTGGCGTAGCAGGGGGGGCTGCCACCCGGGGCGGGGCGGTTTGCCGTTGCACCCCCCCCCCCCCGGGTTCAGCACGATGACATCCTCCCCCTCGGCGCATCGACACCCCCCTCCCCCCCCGACCAGCTCCTGCACCCTACCTTTAAAAAGAATATCGGAATCCCAGGCGAGGCGCAGCGCCTGGCGCCTGCCCTGCACGTAAAAGAAATGTGGACTGTCGGGCCTTCCCTCACTCTATCTGTCCCGCCCTCCGCTGACGCAACTTCCTATTTCCGCAAGGGCGGGACAGACAGAGCGAGAGAAGGCCCGACGGTCCACATTTCTTTTACGTGCAGGGTAGGCACGAGGCGCTGCGCCTCACCTGGGATTCCGATATTCTTTTTAAAGGTAGGGTGCGGGAGCTGGTCGGGGGGTGTCGATGCGCCGAGGGGGTGGAGCTGGCAGAGAGCACCCCCCACCCCGAGATGACACCCGGGGCGGACCGCCCCTCCTGCCCCCCCCCCTTGCTACGCCACTGGTTAGGACAGTTTGTTTTGCTGTCCTAACTTTGTGGTTGCTCAGCTGGTTAGCAGATTGAACATCTGGCTTCCACTAAAAGAACGAATTGCATTCAAGGTCTGCACTCTGGTTCATAAGATCATATATGGTGAAGCTCCGGGGTATATGTCAAGTCTTATAGACCTACCAACCAGGAATTCTACTAGATCATCACGTACGTTCCTGAATCTCCACTACCCCAGCTGCAAAGGTCTAAAATATAAATTAATATATGCTTCCAGTTTCTCCTATATAAGCACGCAAATATGGAATGAATTACCAAAATCCATAAAAACAACAAGTGACATAAATAATTTCCGAAAATTACTGAAAACCAACCTATTCAAAAAGGCATATCACAAAGATCCATCCTAAACACCAGTAAGAAATTTCCACCGGAAGTACACAAAATGTAACCTTTAATTTTCTGATTGCTCAAACTAACCTATTTACGATTGAAGCTTATTATTTCTGATTGTTCAAACTGATTTATCACGATTGAAGTTTAATCTTGTACCTTGTACTTCTCAGCATGAAAATGAACTTTCTTCACCTGAATATTTCATCTACTCTGTCATCTCCATCTTAGCTATGTATTTTCTCTTTTCCAGAATTGGTGATCACCATTACGGAACAATGTAAGCCACATTGAGCATGCAAATAGGTGGGAAAATGTGGGATATAAATGCTACAAATAAATAAATAAACATCTCTGCTAACTGCCTACCTTTCCACACCGCCCTACCTCCGCCTCCGCACCATCATTAACTAGATGATTTCAGCATGGGCGGTCAGAGAGGATATTCAGTGGCACTGTCCAGTTATGTGTCACTGAGTATTCCCGGTTATCCCCAGACAGGTGATTTAAGCAGCCAGGGGCCTCTCCTGGCCACTTAAATCACTTAGGATGTAGACATATGGGGGGAGGGTCAATATTCAATCTCAGTACTTAAAATCAATTCAGCCAATATTCAAAGTGATTTAAGCCATCTAAGTGGTGATATTCTTGTCACAGTTAACCAGACAGTGCCACTGAATATCACCACAGACCATCCAACAAAATATGGGTAGGAAAGGGGCGGCACTGGGGGTAGCATTGGGTAGGAGCTAGAGTTTATGGGAGTGCTGGCAATATTCATTGCTGGCACCTGCATAGCTAAGCCTGGCAAGATGAGCCACCGATTGACTGCCTAGGCATCACTCCATGCAGCAGCCACTCTTCCCATCTCGTGGGCTGTGAACTCTGCCTTTGCAGCATCCCCAATACCAGTTGACCTGTCATTGAAGCTCTGACCTGAGAAATGAACAGAGAACCTTGTCAGAAAAGTGCTTCACATTTACCATCTGAACCACTGGGTCAGCCAAAAAAAAAAAAAAATAGAATTCCAATACTGGTGTTTTCTTTTGCTATTGCCTTGTGTTTGTCATGTCTGAGTTAATTAAGGAATTGAATGGATGCTTCATCTCAGAGTTTTTCTATAAATGTTTGTAGACCAGAACATTCATGCTCTAAATATACATTTGTTAAGGTCTGAATCAATGAGACATCTTTTCTTTATTCTCTTCTGTTTTTGAAATATAGGACTAGATTTAGTAAATGGTGCCTTAAATTTGGGTGCCGAAAAAAATGTGTGCTCATCACTATTCTATAAATAGGGCTCTGAGTTGGGTGTCGTGTATAGAATAGTGCGTAGCACCAGGATCCATGAAGATTTACACCAACTGAAACCTGGTGTAAATTCTCACACATAAATTAGGCACAGATCCCCCGAATTCTGTGATACCCTGTGCATCTTTAGTGTATGTTCTTGACCCTTCCCCTCTCATGGCCATGCCCTTTTCACTTGCATGCTAAAAGATTTGCATGTAGCAAGTTGTGCGCATAAATCCAAATTGTTGACAATTAACGACAAAAGTTGATAGTTTTCCACCAATTATTGGAGTTAATTGTCTTGTTAATCAAATTTGTGCGTATATTTTGCATATATTGAATCCAGGGGATAGTGTGAATGGTTTTGAACCATTTTGGGGATCAGAACACCAACACTAAATCATTTTCTCTTCCTTCCAGCCATGTGGGGTCAAGTATGAATGTCAATATTTAGCTTTAAGAGCTGTAAACTGCACTTCTTTGTCAAAGTATATCAACATGTATTAGGTTGTTTGATAGGTTTCCTTTTGGGAGGTGTGACTGAATAGATTTTTGCCAACAAGGACTATCAGGCTCATTTTCGAAAGAGAAGGACGCCCATCTTTCAACACAAATCGGAAGATGGGCATCCTTCTTACAGGGTCGCCCCAATCGGCATAATCGAAAGCCTATTTTGTGCATCCCCAACTGCTTTCCGTCGTGGGGACGACCAAAGATCCCGGGGGTGTGTCGGAGGCGTAGCAAAGGCGGGACTTGGGCATGCCTAACACATGGGCGTCCTTGACCCATAATGGAAAAAAAAGGGAGTCCCTGATGAACACTTGGTCGACTTTACCTGGTCCTGTTTTTCTTACGACCAAGCCACAAAAAGGTGCCCGAACTGACCAGATGACCACTGGAGAGAATCGAGGATCACTTCCCCTTACTCCCCCAGTGGTCACTAACCGCCTCCCACCCTCAAACAATATCTTTAAAAATATTTTGTGCCAGCCTCAAATGTCATACTCAGGTCTATAGTATCCACAAAAAGAAGAAGGCTACTGTGACTCTACTCAAAAGATGAACATCAACAAGTGAAGAGTCCAGTGTAAATGTTTAAATAATCAACATGGAGGGGCATAATCGAACAGAAACGCCTATCTCCATGGGCGTTTATCTCTGAGAACGGGTCCGTGAAGGGGCGGACCCAAGCGTATTTTCGAAAAAATTAGACGTCCATGTTTTATTCGCCAAGTTGTGAGCTGGGCGTTTTTGCTTTTCAGCGATAATGGACAATGAAATCGCCCAGCTCAAAAACGAATAAATCCAAGGCATTTGTTCGTGGGAGGGGCCAGGAGTTGTAGTGCACTGGTCCCCCTCACATGCCAGGACACCAACCAGGCACCCTAGGGGGCACTTTTACAAAAACAGAACAAAAGGTAAAAGAGCTCCCAGGTGCATAGCACCCTTCCCTTGTGTGTAGAGCCCCCCAAATCCCCCTCAAAACCCACTGCCCACAAGTCTACACCATTACTATAGCCCTAAGGAGTGAAGGGGGGCACCTACATGTGGGTACAGTGGGTTCGGGGGGGGTTGGACGACTAAGCATTAAGCAGCACAATTGTAACAGGTAGGGGGGGGATGGGCCTGGGTCCACCTGCCTGAAGTCCACTGCACCCCCTAACAACTGCTCCAGGGACCTGCATACTGCTGCCAGGGAGGTGGGTATGACATTTGAGGGTCAAAATAAAAAGTTGTGAAACATCATTTTTTGTGGTGGGAGGGGGTTTATGACCACTGGGGGAGTCAGGGGAGGTCATCCCCGATTCCCTCCAGTGGTCATCTGGTCATTTAGGGCACTTTTTGGGGCCTTATTCGTGAAAAAACAGGGTCCAGGAAAAGTGCCCTAAATTCTAGCTAAAAACGCATACTTTTATCCCATTATCTGTGAAATGCGCCCATCTCTGTTCGGCAGATAACCACGCCCCAGTTCCGCCTTCGCCACACCTCTGACACGCCCCCATCAACTTTGCCCGCATCCGCGACGGAGTGCAGTTGAAAACGTCCAAAATCGGCTTTCGATTATACCGCTTTATTCGTTTTTGTGAGATAAACGCCCATCTCCCGATTTAGGTCGGAACTTGGGCGTTTTTCTCGTTCGATTATAAGCAGGATGGTGTATTAAAATTCCAAATATTCCTTTATTCTCAAATATTATCTTCTTTTATATATAAAAAGTAGTTGAGCATTTAGCTATGGCTCGACGGTGGACAAACCCATTTCACTTTACATGCTTCATCAGGAGCCATGCATCAACTTTCTTATAATATCAAACAAGATGGTATCACATATTTTTGTGATCACATTGCATCTTATCAAACCCCAATTCTTTCATGCAGTGTTCTTAGCTGTTAAGCAGGTTAGTATAACAGGTAGGGGGGTTGGGCTGGGTCCGCCTACCTGAAGTGCACTGCAGTACCCATTAAAACTGCTCCATGGACTTGCATACTGCTATCATGGAGCTGGGTATGATATTTTAGGCTGGCATAGAGGCTGGAAAAATATTTAAAACAATTTTTTTAGGGTGGGAAGGGGTTAGTGACCCCTGGGGGAGTAAGGGGAGGTCATCCCTGATTCCCTCCGGTGGTCATCTGGTCATTTAGAGCACATTTTTGTGGCTTGGTCGTAAAAAACAAAAAGGACCAAGTAAAGTCGGCCAAGTGTTCATCAGGGACACCCTTCTTTTTTCCATTATCGGCCGAAGACGCCCATGTGTAAAGCATGCCCCAATCCCGCCTTCGCTATGCTTCCGACCCCCCCCCCCCCCCCCCCCCATGAACTTTGGTCGTCCCTGCGACGGAAAGCAGTTGAGGATGCCCAAAATCGGCTTTCGATTATGCTGATTTGGGCGACCCTGGGAGAAGGACGCCCATCTCCTGATTTGTGTAGAAAGATGGGCACCCTTCTCTTTTGAAAATAAGCCTGAATATCTTCCTCAATAAATAGATTTTCCCAAATTGTACTTTCAAATATTAAAATAATAAAGCATTAAGGGGCTCATTTTCAAAATAGAAAAATGTTCAAAAAGTAACACAAAACAGCAGATGGACACTTTTGTTATAAAAAAAAGTCCAAATTGCTATTTTCAAAACACATTTTGAAGATGTTTTTCTATACAGTTCATCTGCAGTTTATCCAAATCACAAGGAGGTATATTGGAGTTGTGTGGGGGGCAGGATTTAGGTTTTCCCACAACATGGACATTTTCTACCATAATAGAACAGCTCAAAAATAGCCATGGCTAAAATTTGAACGTTTGGGTCTAGATCTGAATGCCCTAAATGACCAGATGACCACTGGAGGGATAAAGGTGTGACCCCCTTATTCCCCCAGTAGTCATTGACTCCTTTCACCACCCAAAGATGCAAAATAAACAGTACATGCCAGCCACTATGACAGTTTCAGATCTTATAGCCAGAGCAGCAAGCAGGTCTCTGGAGTAGCCTAGAGATCAGTGCAGTGCACTGTAGATAAAGAGATCCAGACCCATATCCAACTCTAATTGTTATACTTGTGGTGAAAAGTGTGACCCCCTCCAAAAACCTACTGTACCCATATATAGCGGACACCTGCAGGCATAAAAGCTATTGTAGTAATGTACAGTTGGGTACCGTAGACTTTTGGTGGGTTTTGGAGGGCTCACTATACAATACAGGGGAGTAATGGTGAAATGTATATCTGGGACCTTTTATGTAAAGTCCACTACTGCTCCCCCTAGGGTTCCTCAATGCACTGCTGGAATGTCTGTGTGTTCAGTCTACTAAAAATGCTCCCTCCCCCCAATGCGTCCCTATGGCTTGTTTTTGTACATTTTTCCTTCAGACTTTTTTTTTTTAATGGTCACAAAAGAAAAATGCGCTGAGCACAAAATGTCTACAAATTGCCTAGGAAATAGCCATTCTCAAAACAAGAAGATAGACATTTTTTCTGGTTCAAAAATGGCTATGCTCACCACTTGATTTTTGGATATTTTCAGAAAAATGACCAAAATCGGATTTAGACGTCATATAGAAAATATTCTTTCCCACCGTATATACTTACCCTACTATCTACACTTCTCTATTGAGAATACTGACCATTTAACCCTACTCTCTGTTTTCTATCCTTTAACCAGTTTTTAATCCACAATAGAACACTACCTCCTATCCCATGACTCTCTAATTTCCTCTGGAGTCTTTCATGAGGTACTTTGTCATAGCTGCTCATCTCAGTGGCGTAGCCAAGGGTGGGCCTCGGTGGGCCCAGGCCCACCCAGTAGCAGCACAACTACGAAGTGTCTGGCAGGGATTCCCAAGCCCCACCAGCCGAAAATTCCTGTCCTTCCTGCATACCAGCCTTCCCTCTGATGTATTCCCGCCTATGTGGAAACAGGAAGTTGCATCAGAGGGAAGGCAGTGGAGCCAACGTGAGCAGTGTGTATTATTTGTTGCTTGCTGCCAATGAAAATCTGCTATTTAAAAGGTGTGGGGGGGGGAGGGGGATGTTTGAGAGACCATATGGCATGCAGGCGAGAGAGGGAGAGACCAAATCACTTGTGGGACAGGGCGGAGTTCTGCCCACCCATCTTGGGCCCAGGCCCACCCAACATTGGGTGTCTGGCTACGCCCCTGGCTCATCTAAGTTTTTTTTTCACTCTCATTTTATCATAGTCTCCTTTTTCAAAGTTAAACGCTAACGTATTTGATTTCCTGTGTATACTTACTCCAAAGCTAATATCAAACCTCGTCATATTATGATCACTGTTTTCAAGCGGCCCCAGCACCATATCATGCGCTCCAATAAGGACTAGGTCTAGAATTTTTCCTTCTCTTGTCTGCTCCTGTACCAATTGCCCCATAAAGTAGTCCTTGATTTTGTCAAAGAATTTTACTTCCCTAGCATGCCCTGATGTTACATTCACCTAGTCAATATCGGGGTGATTGAAATCACCCATTATTATTATTGTGTTGCCCACTTTATTAGTGTCCTAATTTCCTTTAACATTTCCACATCCGTCTGTTCATCCTGGCCGGGTGGACGGTTGTACACTCCTTTCACTTTTCTTTTCCCCTTTACACATGGAATTTCAATCTCTAAAGATTCCAAGATGTGTTTTGTTTCCTGCAGAATTTTCAATCTATTTGATTCAAGGCCTTCCTTAACATACAATGCTATCCCTCCACCAATTCAATGCACCTTATCACTACGATATAATTTATAGCCTAGTATGACAGTGTCCCACTGGTTATCCTCCTTCCACCAGGTCTCAGTTATGATTATTATATCTAATTTTTCATTTAGTGCAATATATTCTAACTCTCCCATCTTATTTCTTAGGCTTCTGGCATTCGCATATAGACATTTCAAACTATGTTTGTTGTTCCTATTTACATCATCATGCTTAGTACTTGACAGTATTAATTTGCAATCTTTTGTCTGATTTTTATTTTTATTTAAGGACACCTGATCTACTATGGTCTCTTTTGCAACCCCATTATGGGGATACCCTATCTTCTCTGTTTTGGTGATATCTTTGAAAAATACCTTACTCCGAATCATGCACTTTTGAGTGACTGTCAGCCTTCCCCCAGTTTCTCATTTAAAAGCTGCTCAATCTACTTTTTAAATGTCGATGTCAGCAGCCTGATCCCACCCTGGTTAAGGTGGAGCCCATCCTTTCAGAATAGGCTCCCTCTTCCCCAGAATGTTGCCCAGTTCCTAAGAAATCCAAAACCCTCCTCCCTGCGCCATTGTCTCATCCATGCATTGACTCATCCACACTTTGAGATTCTGGAGCTCTGCCTGTCTCTTGGGCCCTGCGCGTGGAACAGATAGCACTTCAGAAAATGCTACCCTAGAAGTTCTGGATTTGAGCTTTTTACCTAAGAGCCTAAATTTGGCTTCCAGAACCTCTCTCCCACAGGGGTTGCCAGATAGGAGGTAGTACTTCTCTATAATGTCCCTGTAGGCCTCCTCTATGTACCTCTCTGTGGGCCAGATGCACTAAACTTAACGAGCCATTAACGAGCAAGTAGTAAACCCTGGCATGCACTAAAGGCTTCTCCCAGCCATTTTCCGATCACGGTAGCAGCTAACGAAAACGGAATGCAGATGAGCAAATGTGTAGAAACCATATTGTAATGAGATGCACTACCGTTTTCTGATTGCCTAACCATGGAAAATCTAACGAGAGGTCTGTACCTCTCGTTGGGGTGGCGCAGGATTGAAAAACTTCTATAAATGTAACAAAAAAAAAATCGGGGGAAAAAACGTCCAAGTGCTCGTCAGGGACGTCCTTTATGGATGTCCTTCACTCAAAAAAAAAAAAAAACACGCTTAAGCCTTAGAGCTGGTTATTACTTGTCTTATTTAATACTGTTGCATTTAAAATTGTGTTCCTGTAGATAGTAATGGGCAACGAGAGATGGTCCAGGAGGAAGTACCGGAGCCCAAATTGTTTGATTTTTAATCTGGGCTACTTTTTTTGTTCTCAACTTCAGATTACTACTACTACTACTACTACTATTTATCATTTCTATAGCGCTACAAGGCATACGCAGCGCTGTACACCATACACAAAAAAAACAGTCCCTGCTCAAAGAGCTTACAATCTAGATAAGACAGGCAGACAGACAGAACAATTAAGGGTTAGGGAATAATAGGTGAGGTTGAAGGACAGGGCAAATGAGTAGTGGTTAGGAGTCAAAAGCAGTGGTAAAGAGGTGGGCTTTAAGTTTGGACTTGAAAACGGCTCTCAACCCCAAATGTGCCTGCACGTTTCCGCCAGATAATAAAAAGGAGTTTTCATGAGTTCAGGCAAATAGCATTTAGTGGCTCCGATGCAGCTCGATCCTAGCAGGAGAGTGCAGTTGAGGGTGTCCGTCCAAAAAGACGTCCTTTTTGGATGTCCCCCCCCCCCCCCCCCATGGTAATAATAAAAACGTCCTTTTTGGACGTGCTTCACTCAGCTGAGAGACCTGGAAGTCTCTGAGCCAATCACAGTGCATTTAGCTCACCTCTCCAACAGTCAAAAACACAAGATAGCTTTATTTTAGGACAGTTCAAGCCTTGCTACTATCCGTTTTATACTCTTGGCTGTTGTTTCTACCTCTAGAGAAAGTTTCAGTTTAAAACTATAGGGAAAAGGGATTGTACACTATGGAAACTAGTAAATAATACTTACTTCCCTCCCTTTTATTTTTATTTTCTTTCAAAAACTGAACTGGGTTCTTCTGTTAATGCTGTGGCAGAAACTTCAAGTTTTAAGACTATGGGGAAAGGGGTATGGAGACTAGCTTATAAAGTTTGCTTGCGTTTTTTTATTTTAAAATTCTGTGTTTATCAATATCCTACAATTTCTCTTTTAAACCCTAATCTTTAAGCTGTAGTAGAAACTTCAAGTTTTAAAACTATGGGGAAAAGGGTATGAAGATTAGCTAATAAAGTTTGCTTGGTTTTTTTTTTTATTTTAAAATTCTATTTTTATCAATATCCTATAATTCCTCTTTTAAACCCTAATCTTTAAATTACCCAGCTCAGGATAAAATAATGCCACTTACCCACAGATATGTCCTGTTCTCTCAGAACTTCTCAGATTGTTACTGAAGAGAATATAAAAGGCCTACAATGAATGAAACATATGGTGTAGTTAGAAAAAGATTTGGAGGATGCAAATAATCAAGTGCACAGGAACAACTTTCAGATCCTTGGGCTGCCAAGATGTGGTCAAATTTCTGGAATCCCTCATACCTTTGTTACTGGATCTATGTTTTACAAAGGAATTTGAAATAGAATGGGCGCACAGAACTCCTGCTAAACGACTTCAACAGAATAAGTACCCAAGGCCTATTGTTTTAAAGCTTCTCAGATATATGCAGATAATAGAAATAACAGAGAGGATGAGACTTCGAGTATCTGTAAAATATGTGGGTCATACTCCCCTGTTTGTACCTGACCTTAATAATAATAAGAATACTGTTCTTCTTCACAAACAGCTTCCGATCCAGGCTTAAAGCAGCTAAGGAGCACTTTGGCATGTTTTATTCAACCTGTATGAAGGTTACGCTTCATAATCAAACAAAGGACCTTACTGACCCTGAAGCATTGGTGGCATTTATTGAGGACCAAAGACCCACTCCTTTAGATGCCGTGTGACCATGCATTCTCTCTGAAATAGGCAGAAATATCTATATCTGTGCAACATTTCAGTCTCGCTTTCATGCTTACTATTCAGTTGGATGCTCATTTGCAACTCAATAACTGTGAGGATATGTCACTCGAAGTAAGTATATTACTGTTATTACATATTGTTCTAGATTACATCAACTTTATTAAGGGTTTTCTACTCCTATAATACTATCTAGTAGTAGTTACCATATTTATTTTGGTTCATTAATACTTGCACTTTAGTATTCCTTTATTTATAATATCAGCAGCTATTTTTTATTTTTATTACATTTGTACCCCGCACTTTCCCACTCATGGAAGGCTCAATACTGCTTACATGGGGCAATGGAGGGTTAAGTGACTTGCCCAGAGTCACAAGGAGCTGCCTGTGCCTGAAGTGGGAATTGAACTCAGTTCCTCAGGACCAAGGTCCACCACTCTAACCACTAGGCCACTCAATGGGGCCACGTGTGTCAGACTCACAGAAACAGAAGCCTGCGCATGGAATGTTGCTAGTGGAATAGCAACATTCCATGTAGAATCTCCAATAGTATCTATTTTATTTTTGTTACATTTGTACCCTGCGCTTTCCCACTCATGGCAGGCTCAATGCGGCTTACATGGGGCAATGGAGGGTTAAGTGACTTGCCCAGAGTCACAAGGAGCTGCCTGTGCCTGAAGTGGGAATCGAACTCAGTTCCTCAGTTCCCCAAGACCAAAGTCCACCACCCACCCTAACCACTAGGCCACTCCTCCACTGTTGCTACTATTTGAGATTCTACATGGAATGTTGCTATTGCACTAGCAACATTCCATGTAGAAGTCGGCCCTTGCAGATCACCAATGTGGCCGCGCAGGCTTCTACATGGAATGTTGCTAGTGGAATAGCAACATTCCATGTAGAATCTCTAATAGTAGCAACATTCCATGTAGAATCTCCAATAGTATCTATTTTATTTTTGTTACATTTGTACCCTGCGCTTTCCCACTCATGGCAGGCTCAATGCAGCTTACATGGGGCAATGGAGGGTTAAGTGACTTGCCCAGAGTCACAAGGAGCTGCCTGTGCCTGAAGTGGGAATCCAACTCAATTCCCCAGGACCAAAGTCCAGCACCCTAACCACTAGGCCACTCCTCCACTTCATTTTCAATTCTAGCTATGCTTTAGACAAATTGAATAGCATTGATTGACAACAGACTTCATGCTTCATGTGAATTTGGGCTCTGTGCTGTATTTTCTGTCTGCTTCTTCAACCTGTATTGATGAATCATGTGTTTATTCTTACACATAACTACCTGATTTTCACAGGTGCATATTGGTTTAGGTTTAATGAGGAACACAAATAGTCTTCCTTTCATTTTAAACACTGCAGCATTCTATCTTATAACTGTTATAAAGTTGAATCAATCTTAATGATACTAAACAACCCATATAATGGTTCTCACTATCGTGTCCCTTAATTTAAAGGTATACATAATCAAATTAAATGAACAAAGACATTGTCTTATTTAAGTAAACATTCTCCTGTTATAATACTTCTACAGAAAATTCACTTAAATGTGACTGAATCTGGTAAGTTAGTAACTAACTGGTCCTTTCTTTCCATTTTTAATAAGGCAGAAGGGAAGAAAAATGGTTTTGCAATTATTGTTAAGAAAAGACATGATGTGTCATTAGTGTCATACTCAAATGACACACGTGGAGGGGCATAATCAAACGAAAACCTCTATCTCCATGGGCATTTATCTCCGAGAACGGGTCCGTGAAGGGGCGGACCGAACCGTATTTTCGCAAAAAATAGACGTCCATGTTTCATTCGACAATTTGTGAGCTGGGCGTTTTTGTTTTTCAGTGATGAAAATGAAAGCGCCCAGCTCAAAAACTAATAAATCCAAGGCATTTGTTCACGGGAGGGGCCAGGATTCATAGTGCACTGGTCCCCCTCACATGCCAGGACACCAACCGGGCACCCTAGGGGGCACTTTTACAAAAACAAAAAAAAAGGTAAAAGAGCTCCCAGGTGCATAGCACCCTTCCCTTGTGTGTTGAGCCCCCCCAAATCCCCCTCAAAACCCACTGCCCACAAGTCTACGCCATTACTATAGCCCTAAGGGGTGAAGGGGGGCACCTACATGTGGGTACAGTGGGTTTGGGGGGGTTGGACGACTAATAAGCATTAAGCAGCACAATTGTAACAGTTAGGGGGGGATGGGCCTGGGTCCACCTGTCTGAAGTCAACTGCACCCCCTAACAACTGCTTCAGGGACCTGCATTCTGCTGCCAGGGAGGTGGGTATGACATTTGAGGGTGAAAATAAAAAGTTGTGAAACATCATTTTTTGTGGTGGGAGGGGGTTAGTGACCACTGGGGGAGTCAGGGGAGGTCATCCCCGTTTCCCTCCGATGGTCATCTGGTCATTTAGAGCACTTTTTTGGGACCTGTTCATTTGAAAAAAGGGTCCAACAAAAGTGGCCTAAATGTTCGCTAAAAACGCCTTTATTTTTTCGATTATCGCCCTAACGCGTACATCTCTCCTCGGCCGATAACCACGCCCCAGTTCCACCTTCGCCACACCTCTGACACGCCCCCATCAACTTTGTCCGCATCCGCGACGGAGTGCAGTTGAAATGACCAAAATCGGCTTTCGATTATACCGATTTATTCGTTTTTGTGAGATAAACGTCTATCTCCCGATTTGGGTCGAAATCTAGGCGTTTTTCTCTTTCGATTATAAGGTGGATAGTATTTATTTATTACATTTGTATCCCGCATTTTCCCACCAATTGGTAGGTTCAATGTGGCTTACATGGAACAGTGGGTATGGTTACAATTGGGAAGGTTGCAAGTTAACAAGTGGGTTAATGATTATCGGAAGGGGTTACAGTTCCATAGATATAACAAAGGTTTATAGAGGACTCTCATAGAAGTAATGGGTTAGGCAATGGCCTTAGGAGATTTAGTTTGGTTAGCATGATTCATTGTTGGAGAATTGTGAGGAAAATCAGATAGGATCGAAATAATTTGAGTTGGGTTGACTTATTGGTCAGCCTGTAGCTGTGACTAGGGGTGTAAGATTGACAACTTAATGTAGGTGTTTGGGTCCAGGTTGGTTGCTGAGAGCTTGTGCCTTTATTCATTCCATCTGTCAGATTTATGAATAAGTCTGAGTGGTCCAGTGGGTTAAACTTAGTTTGAATGTTAACCAACACATTTTGTCTATCCTTAATATATATGCATACAATCAGGATTGCCCTGATGTTTTTCATGACATAGCAAACCAATTGATGACAGATATTAACATGCCTTGTGGAGATTTAAATTGTTAGAGATTTAAATTTGATATTAAACCCTGATGCTGATAGATGTTCCAGTGTTACTTACAGAAAAAGCAAAGTTTAATACGAGCTTCAGGATGTCGGTATATTAAAAGCAGGAAGCCGGCAAAAGAATCGGTTGGGCCGCTGGATGACTGAGGAGTAAAAGGGGTGATCAAGGAAGATAAAGATGTAGCGGAGAGATTGAATGAATTCTTTGCTTCGGTCTTCACTGAGGAAGATTCGGGTGGGATACCGGTGTCGGAAATGGTATTTCAAGCGGACGAGTCGGAGAAACTTACTGACGTCACAGTAAACCTGGAGGACGTAATAGGGCAGTTCAGCAAACTGAAGAGTAGCAAATCTCCTGGACCGGATGGCATTCATCCTAGAGTACTGATAGAACTGAAAAATGAGCTTGCGGAGCTACTGTTAGTGATATGCAATTTATCCTTAGAATCAAGCGTGGTACCGGAAGAATGGAGGGTGGCCAATGTAACGCCGATTTTTAGAAAAGGTTCCAGGGGAGATCCGGGAAATTATAGACTGGTGAGTCTGACGTCGGTGCCAGGGAAAATGGTAGAGGCTATTATCAAAAACAAAATTACAGAATACATCCTAGGACATGGATTACTGAGACCAAGTCAGCACGCCTTTTGTGTGGGGAAATCTTGCCTGACCAATTTACTTCAATTCTTTGAAGGAGTAAACAAACATGTGGACAAAGGGGAGCCGGTTGATATTGTGTATCTGGATTTTCAAAAGGCGTTTGACAAGATACCTCATGAAAGGCTACAGAGGAAATTGGAGGGTCATGGGATAGGAGGAAATGTCCTATTGTGAATTAAAAACTGGTTGAAGGATAGGAAACAGAGAGTGGGGTTAAATGGGCAGTATTCACAATGGAGAAGGGTAGTTAGTGGGGTTCCTCAGGGGTCTGTGCCAGGACCGCTGCTTTTTAATATATTTATAAATGATTTAGAGATGGGAGTAACTAGCGAGGTAATAAAATTTGCTGATGACACAAAGTTATTCAAAGTCATTAACTCGTGACGGGATTGTGAAAAATTACAGAAGGATCTTACGAGACTGGGAGACTGGGCATCTAAATGGCAGATGACATTTAATGTGAGCAAGTGCAAGGTGATGCATGTGGGAAAAAGAACCCGAATTATAGCTACGTCATGCAAGGTTCCACGTTAGGAGTTACGGACCAAGAAAGGGATCTGGGTGTCGTCGTCGATAATACACTGAAACCTTCTGCTCAGTGTGCTGCTGCGGCTAGGAAAGCAAATAGAATGTTGGGTATTATTAGGAAAGGTATGGAAAACAGGTGTGAGGATGTTATAATGCCGTTGTATTGCTCTATGGTGCGACCGCACCTTGAGTATTGTGTTCAATTCTGGTCGCCGCATCTCAAGAAACATATAGTAGAATTGGAAAAGGTGCAGCGAAGGGCGACTAAAATGATAGCAGGGATGGGATGACTTCCCTATGAAGAAAGACTAAGGAGGCTAGGGCTATACAGCTTGGAGAAGAGACGGCTGAGGGGAGACATGATAGAGGTATATAAAATAATGAGTGGAGTGGAACAGGTGGATGTGAAGCGTCTGTTCACGCTTTCAAAAAATACTAGGACTAGGGGGAATGCGATGAAACTACAGTGTAGTAAATTCAAAACAAGTGCTTGGCCATAATATTATCATTCCCATAAGCCTCCTTGCCTTTATCATGCAAATCTGTTTTTATTGCCGCTTAGATTATTTTAAATGTCACACTTTTATGTCATACATATATATTTGTATATGTTTTTACAATATATCTGTATAAATGGCTTACGATTATGCATGTGTCCTTAAAATATGTATTTTTTCATTTTCTCAATGTCACTCTTATATATTACATATAGTACTATGCATGAAATACGTTTTTATATGTTTTTATTATATACATGTTATATCTTTGTTTTTAGACCCCTGAAGAAGGCCTTTTCGGCTGAAACACGGATCGTGTAGAGTCCTAATAAATCATTTTGGTTTTTTTAACATCTGTGACTTCAGTCTGGTCTTTCTGGATATCTTCCACTTGTTTTGTTGTTTTCTTAGAGAAGTCCCTAGTCTGCTATTGAGACAGACATGGGGAAGCCGCTGCTTACCCTGGGATTGGTAGAATGGAATGTTGCTACTACTTGGGTTTCTGGAATGTTGCTACCATATGGGTTTCTGCCAGGCACTTGTGACCTGGATGGGCAACTGTTGGAAACAGGATACTGGGCTAGATGGACCATTGGTCTGACCCAGTATGGCTATTCTTATGTTCTTAATGTAACCCTTAGGGGTTAAAATATATATATTTTAAATATAAATAATAAATGTGCCTGGAGCTTGTTCAGAATCTGTTGTGGCTTTCTATGGCCATTTCTAGTGGTCCGGTGTGGCTGAGGTGCTTCAGCTTCCGGGGGTTGCTGCTCTGGTCAGCCCGGAGGTGTTTCGGCCACGCTTCCGACATCTTAAGAAAGGAGACTACAGCTAAGTAACTGATTAAACAGGAGCATAAACTGGCATACTTACCAGAATATCACCTGGGTTCTTCCATGGTGAAACCTGTGAACATATAGCTTATTCACAAAGAATCAAATTCCAATTAAAGTCTAAGAATTCAAAAGGTTAAAAAAGAAGAGAGTTTATGCATTCTAAGGTTAAAGAATTTTTACTTATCTGATGCTTCTGCTGGTTCTGTAGTGCTTTGGATAATTCTGTTAAGAGAGAAAAAATTAGCATAAAAAGTTCTTTTGCGAAAATTTGTGTTCAAATGTTAAAAGCAAACGAATTATATTGAATTTCTAATATATAATTGAAAAAAAAAAAACAACTTACCAAAGTTGGTTGAGAATATAAAATAAAGATATAAAATTTTAAAAAAACTGAATTTGTTTTTGTTTTTTCTTTTGTATCTTGAATGTGGGGGATTAAGTAAGTTTAATGTACACCCGCCCTTTACTCTGAGCGGTGTGATCCTTGGCCCTCGGCACAATTACAAATGTTAACATCCTTTACACTGGAGCTTATTGTTTGCAGAAAGCCTGAGGGGTGACGGTGGTTACATTTTGAGGGCAGAATTGAGTAAATGGCACCCAAAGTTAGGCACTGGGAAGATCCATCCTAATCTAGTTTTCTTCAAAGGGTGCTCTGCTCAGATTGCCCTTTACAGAATACTAGCTTAGCGCATATTTCATGCCTAACTTTAGGTACAGTATTTATGCCTACCAAAACCTGGTGTAAATGGCAGTGCCCAATTAATAGAAGTTAGATGCACAAACTGCCAAAATCCTGGAAATACCCCTGACCTGCTCATGCCTCTCCCATGGCCAAGCCCCTCCCCCATGCTATGAATTTTAGGCATGATGTTACAAAATTGGTGCAGATCTGCGCATAATTTCCAATTATTGTCAATTAATTGCCTAACACCAATTAATTGTTAATGCTACTACTACTACTACTACTATTTAGCATTTCTATAGCGCTACAAGGCATACGCAGCGCTGCACAAACATAGAAGAAAGACAGTCCCTGCTCAAAGAGCTTACAATCTAATAGACAAAAAATAAATAAAGTAAGCAAATCAAATCAATTAATGTGAACGGGAAGGAAGAGAGGAGGGTAGGTGGAGGCGAGTGGTTACAAGTGGTTACGAGTCAAAAGCAATGTTAAAGAGGTGGGCTTTCAGTCTAGATTTAAAGGTGGCCAAGGATGGGGCAAGACGTAGGGGCTCAGGAAGTT
Source organism: Microcaecilia unicolor (assembly GCF_901765095.1). NCBI lineage: Eukaryota > Metazoa > Chordata > Amphibia > Gymnophiona > Siphonopidae > Microcaecilia > Microcaecilia unicolor. The sequence goes on from NC_044032.1 coordinate 638,982,297, forward strand.
TATTCCAGGCGTAGGGTGCAGCGAGACAGAAGGCGCGAAGTCTGGAGTTGGCAGTAGTGGAGAAGGGAACAGATAAGAAGGATTTATCCATGGAGCGGAGTGCACGGGAAGGGGTGTAGGGAAGGACGAGTGTGGAGAGATACTGGGGAGCAGCAGAGTGAATACATTTATAGGTTAGTAGAAGAAGTTTGAACAGGATGCGAAAACGGATAGGGAGCCAGTGAAGGGTCTTGAGGAGAGGAGTAGTATGAGTAAAGCGACCCTGGCGGAAGATGAGACGGGCAGCAGAGTTTTGAACCGACTGGAGAGGGGAGAGGTGACTAAGTGGGAGGCCAGCAAGAAGCAGATTGCAGTAGTCTAAACGAGAGGTGACAAGGGTGTGGATGAGGGTTTTGGTAGAGTGCTCGGAAAGAAAGGGGCGGATTTTACGGATGTTGTAAAGAAAGAAACGACAGGTCTTGGCGGTCTGCTGGATATGAGCAGAGAAGGAGAGAGAAGAGTCAAAGATGACCCCAAAGTTTCGAGCTGAGGAGACAGGGAGAATGAGAGAGCCATCAACAGAAATAGAAAACGGGGGGAGCGGGGAGGTGGGTTTGGGGGGGAAAATGAGAAGCTCGGTTTTGGTCATATTTAATTTCAGGTGGCGTTGAGACATCCAGGCAGCAATGTCAGACAAGCACGCTGAAACTTTGGTTTGGATGCAAGGTGAGATATCAGGGGTAGAAAGGTAGATTTGGGAGTCATCAGCATAGAGATGGTAGGAAAAGCCATGGGATGAGATTAATGAACCAAGGAAAGAAGTGTAGATAGAAAAGAGGAGGGGACCAAGAACAGAACCCTGAGGTACGCCAACAGGCAGAGGGATAGAAGTAGAAGAGGATCCACCAGAGTGAACACTAAAGGTGCAGAGGGAGAGGTAGGAAGAGAACCAGGAAAGGACAGAGCCCTGGAATCCAAGTGAGGACAGGGTATCGAGAAGTATGCTGTGATCGACAGTGTCAAAAGCAGCGGAAAGATCAAGAAGAATGAGGATGGAATATTGACCTCTGGATTTAGCCAGTAATAGGTCATTGGAGACTTTAGTAAGCGCAGTTTCGGTTGAGTGGAGAGGGCGAAAACCAGATTGTAATGGGTCAAGAATAGCATGTAAGGAGAGAAAATCAAGGCAGCGGCGGTGAACAGCACGCTCAAGTAATTTGGAGAGAAAAGGAAGGAGGGAGATGGGTCGGTAATTAGAGGGACAAGTAGGGTCAAGTGAAGGCTTCTTAAGGAGAGGTGTGACCACAGCATGTTTAAAGGCAGCAGGGACAGTTGCAGTAGAAAGTGAGAGGTTGAGAATGTGACAGATAAAAGGAATAAGAGTAGGAGAGATGGCATTAAGAAGGTGGGTGGGAATGGGATCAGAGGAACAGGTGGTACATTTCGAGGAAGAAAGGAGAAGTGTAGTTTCCTCAATAGTAACTTCAGGAAAGGAGGAAAGGGAATGAGGGGAAGGAGAGAGAGGGGAACGGACCAGTGGAGGGAGAGCTGGTGAGGTAGAGAAAGCAAGGTTTATCTTTTGAACCTTGTTGTGAAAGAATTCAGCAAGGGTCTGAGGAGATAATGAAGGGGGAGTTGGGGGAGGGGGCACCTTGAGGAGAGAGTTCAATGTGGTGAAGAGAAGTCGAGGATTAGAGCCAAGAGAGTTGGTCAGTTGGATATAATAATCCTGTTTGGCACGTAAAAGAGCAGATTGGAAGGAGGTCAGCATGAACTTAAAGTGTAAGAAATCAGCAAGGGCCCGAGATTTCCGCCAGAGGCGTTCGGCGGAGCGGGTACAGGAACGTAGGTAGCGGATATTAGAAGTCAGCCAACGTTGGGGTTTTGTACGCCTTACAGGGCGGGTCATCAAAGGTGCAAGAGTGTCTAAGGCAGAGGATAGAGTATTGTTGTAAGAAGAAACAGCCTCGTTGACAGACGTGGATGGTGCCACAGTAGAGAGGAGGTTTGAAACATGGGCGGATAGAGATGAAGGGTCAATATCGTGAAGATTCCTAGATAAATTAGATAGGATAGGACGGGACTGGGAGGGAGGAGATTTAAGTGTGAAAGTTATAAGATGGTGATCAGAGAGGGGAAGATCAGAGGCAAGGAAACTAGAAGGTGAACAATTGGAGGAGAAGATGAGATCAAGACAGTGACCATTTTGATGAGTGGGGGAGGTGGAGCATAGTTGGAGATTAAAGGACGACGTTAAAGCGAGTAACTTGGAAATATAAGAGTTGGAAGGATCATTAGCAGGAATATTAAAGTCACCAAGGATGAGAGAGGGGGAGGAAGGATCATGGAAGAAGGCAAGCCAGGCGTCAAAGTCACTGAGAAAGGATGAAAAGGACTTATCAGGGGGACGATAAATGACCGCTATTCGAAGAGGCAGAGGAGAGAAAAGGCGGATAGAGTGGACTTCAAAGGAGGAAAAACAGTGAGATTGAGGTGGAAGAAGGGGTTGAAATCTGGAGGAGGGAGAGAGAAGTAGTCCAACACCGCCCCCACGGCCAGCAGGGCGAGGAGTATGTGAAAATAGATAACCGCCATGGCACAGGGCTGCGACTGAAGCAGAGTCATCAGGGCAGAGCCAGGTTTCTGTTATGGCGAGCAGATGGAGGTGACGCGAGATAAAGAGGTCCTGGATTTAGGGGAGTTTGTTACAGATAGAGCGGGCATTCCATAGGGCGCAAGAGAAGGGCAGAGAATAGGAGGGGAGTAGAGGAATAGAGATGAGGTTAGAGAGGTAACGGTGAGATCTGTAGAGTTTGGATAATAGTTGGTGAGGAGGGCCAGGATTGGGATTGATGTCACCAGCTGAGAGTAAGAGAAGGAGTAAAAGAGAGCGGAGGAGAGTATGAGAGGTGTGGCCACGAAGGCGTCAAAGGCGAGAGGTATTTAGGTGGAATGGGGAAGGCAAAATGGAGAGAAGAAAGAGACGGAGATTAAAAGCCAAGAGGGAGGAAGAGGGTAGGAGAGAAGGTGAGGTGATGAAGTCAATGGATGGGAAGTGAGTTCCTGTAGCGGAGAGAGGTAGGGGGTGAGGGAAAAGATTAGGAAGGGACAGAGCTAGGAAGAGAATGTGAATAGGGGCCATAAATGATTAAGGTACTTTAGCAACTGGAAAAAGATTAGATACAAAGAGAAAAATGCCCAGCTGTGAGGAAATGCAGAAGGGCTGCAAGTCCTCCACAGCACCTAGTGGGAGCGCTGGGCACCTAGAGCGGAGGCCCTGAGTGGATTGGGGTGGACCTGGGTGTCACCCCGGAGAAGGCTGTAAGGATATGCAGATGAGCTGCAAGTCCTCCACAGCACCTGAAAGGCAGCCGGTGGTAGAGGTGGGCACCTCTCAGCTGAGGAAAGGCTTACCAGGGGTTAGGCCGAAGCCAGCATTCCTAATTAGTTTGCATGAAGATCTATGATCCGCACCCAACTTTGAACAACCTGTATAGAATCTGGCCAGTGATGGAACAGAAAACCATAAGAGTAGCCATATTGGGTAAGACCAATGGTCCATCTAGCTCAGTATCCTGTTTCCAAACAGTGGCTAAGCCAGGTCACAAGTACCTGGCAGAAACCCAATTAGTAGCATCATTCCATGCTTCCAATCCTGAGGCAAGTAGTTGCTTCTCCATGTTTGTCTCAATAGCAAACTATGGACATTTCCTCCAGGAACTTGTCCAAACCTTTTTTAAAATCAGATAATCTATCCGCTGTGACCACATCCTCCGGCAAAGAGTTCCAGAGCTTAACTGTCAGTTGAGTTAAAAAAATATTTCCTCCTATTTGTTTTAAAAGTACTTCCATGTAACTTTCTTGAGTGTCCTCTAGTTTACTTCTTCTTGTTCTACACCACTCAGGATCTGGTAGACATTAATCTTATCTCTGCTCATCCGTCTCTTTTCCAAGCTGAAGAACCATAACCCTACAACCTTCAGGTAGTATGGACAATTTTAATGATAGGTTACACATCACTAATAGGAAATCAGCAATTTCATGTTTGTGTTTTTTTCAGTACAGGTGTATACCATCTGGTCCAGGTGATTTATTCTTCTTTAACTTGTTGATTTGCTTTAGTATGTTTTCCAGGTTCACCAAGATTTCTTTCAGTTCTTCCACATCATCACTCTTGAAAACTATTTCTAGTACAGGTAAATCTCGCACATCTTGTTCCATAAAGACTGAAGCAAAGAATTCATTCAATCTCACCGCTATGGCCTTGCCTGTACTTAAAATATCAGGCTAAAAACTCATAAAATCAGCAAACCATAGTAGAATAAGGGCATAGCTTCTGCATAAACATAGAGAGTGTATTACAGAACTTTGGCATCCTGAAATTGGTGCCGAAACAGTTTGCTGATTATATGGGCTTTTAGTGTGACATTTAAAATACATTGACACAGGCCCTTGTCGCTGAAACACAGTCCTTGTCGGGTCTACTAATAAAGGATGCTCTACCACCCTATCTTGAATGACCCCTGGTGCTTCTTTGACTTTTTTAAACAATGTCCATAACTGATTTAAATTCATGGACCTTTACGGCAGATCCTTTTAGCCCAAAAGCAACATTATTCATATGCTACCGCTGGTTTGTGACTCCTAATCTAATTTTGTGAAAAGCCCAGCTTTTACAACACCTTGATAGCTAACCCCGCCCCCCTTTTTTAATAGTCTCTGTGATTATGTTTTTCATTGCATAGAGATATTTGCTTGTCCAATGTCATAACTGCATCTTATATTCAAAGGTAAAAATATATAAAATATTATCATTTTGACATGAAAAACTAGAAACTGAAACTATAGCATCTAGAGATTCATACTAAAGGCAGTAATCATTAAAATTTCTCGCTTCAGCAAAGCAATTTATCCTTATAGGCAGATGTGAGATATTATTTCACAAGTATTTATTTTAAGTTTCCAATAAATACTTGGCAAAAATTCAATAACATCTCATTAGGCACATAAATGTGAATATTAAAAATAATGATTTTCCCCCAGTGATTTATTATAGCCACTATATCTGAAAAGCATAAAGTAGGTGCCGCTAGCAGAGAAGTAATGGCATAGTTTTAATTGCACTGTTCAAGCTCAAATAAGTCATCAATGAACAGAAAAAAGGTTTCATTTCTCTAATTCGGAATTTTACTTGGGTAATTTGAATCTAAAAATCATCTTCCACAGTGTAGAGGTAAATCTTCCTCCCTTTATATGCTTCATAATGCAAATAGTAGGTAGACTGTTTGCTAATATTGGATTAAACCTGATATATAGAGAGACATTTACAGAGTTTAGAACTTCGTCTAGATTAAACATTCTTTTTTTTTATTATTTTTTGCCTAGCTATTCTTTAGGACTTCCAGCTTAATTGCAATCTTGAACCTGAGGACCCTTAGATATGGCTGATTCCAGATGATGACCTAGCCGGTACACTTCTTTGGGTGGTATAGAGAGGCATAATCGAAAGGGGCGCCCAAGTTTTCCTGAGGACGTCCTCGCAGGACGTCCCGGCGAAGGGACAGGGAAACCCGTATTATCGAAACAAGATGGGCGTCCATCTTTCATTTCTATAATATGGTCGTGGACGCCCAAATCTGAACATTTAGGTCGTCCCTAGAGATGGTCATCCTTAGACTTGGTCGTTTTTGATTTTCGGCGGTAATGGAAACTAAGGACGCCCATTTCAGAAACGACCACATGCAAGCTCTTTGGTCGTGGGAAGAGCCAGCATTCATAGTGCACTGGTCCTCCTGACATACCAGGACATGAACCGGGCACTCTAGGAAGCACTGCAGTACACTTCAGAAAAAGCTCCCAGGTACATAGCTCCCTTACCTTGTGAGCTGAGCCCCCAAAACCCAATCCCCACCACTGTACACCACTACCATAGCCCTTATGGGTAAAGGTGGGCACCTAGATGTGGGTACAGTGGGTTTCTGGTGGGTTTTGAAGGGCTCACATTTACCACCACAAGTGTAACAGGTAGGGGGGGAATGGGCCTGGGTCCGCCTGCCTGAAGTGCACTACATCCACTAAAACTGCTCCAGGAACCTGCATACTGCTGTCATGGAGCTAATATATGATTGGTCCATGCCCAATTGTTATAGATATGGTAAACCACAAGTGTCTCTGATATCATCTAGCTATCCCCAAAATTCCAGAGGCTGGAGTTGAATAAGCAAAATGTCCCTGCCCAAGGTTATTGCATTCCTCCGGTTGAGCCAGAAGTGTCAGTGGATAGACAGTGTCAGGGTCACAGTCAAAAATCCTTCACAGGTACAGAGCTCAGTGCATCTGATGACATCACAAAGCCAGCATTGTAGTTGGGAAAGAAACGAATGTCTGGGTTACACTGAGGGGTCCTTTTACAAAGACGTGCTAGCGTTTTTAGTTCACACTAATGATTAGCATGCGCTAAATGCTAGAGTCACCCATAGAAATATATGGGTGTCTCTAACGTTTAACGCATGCTTATTTTTAGCGTCCACTAAAAATACTAGCGCACCTTTGTAAAAGGACCTCTGAATATATTATGGTGGTGAGGTTACCCCAACATTTCTTTACCGCAGGTCAGTCTATTTTAGCAATGCAACTCTGTATTACAATAACCCAGCTTCTGGTAAAATAACCCAACTTAACAGTAGCCTACGTTACGTAAGTACAAAAGTATTGCCATACTGGGACAGACTGAAGGTCCATCAAGCCCAGCATCCTGTTTCCATCAGTGGCCAATCCAGGTCACAAGTACCTGGCAAGATCCCAGAACAGTACATTTTATTCTGCTTATCCTAGAAATAAGCAGTAGATTTTCCCCAAGTCCATTTTAATAATGGTCTATGGACTTTTGCTTTAGGAAGCCAGTCAAGCCTTTTATAAACCCTGCTAAGCTAACCACTTTTACTACATTCTCTGGCAACAAATTCCAGACTTTAATTACATGTTGAGTGAAGAAATATTTTCTCTGATTCGTTTTAAATTTACTACTTTCTAGCTTCATTGTGTGCCCCCTAGTCCTAGTATTTTTGGAAAGTATAAACAAGAGATTCACATTTACCCGTTCCACTCCACTCATTATTTTATAAACTTCTATCATATCTTCCCTCAGCCGCTTTAGCCTTTCCTCATAGGAAAGTCGTCCCATTCCCTTTATCATTTTTGTCGCCCTTCTCTGTACCTTTTCTAATTCCACTACACCTTTTTTGAGATGCGGTGACTAGAATTGAACACAATATTCGAGGTGCGGCCTCAACATGGAGCGATACAAAGGCATTATAATGTCCTCACTTTTGTTTTCCATTCCTTTCCTAATAATACCTAACATTCTATTTGCTTTTTTAGCCGCAGCAGCACACTGAGCAGAAGGTTTCAACTTTGATAATTCTCCTCCCTCTCCCTCCCAAAATTGGCCTATACAAATACATTACATATCGATTTTATATTCTGCAAAAGTATGTTCAGTTCCATGAGGATCACAGTAACAAAAAAACCAAAACACTAATCCGGAAATTACAAACTTTGCATCACAATCAGAAATCTAGATCAGCCCACATAGTTCTTAAATTAAAAAAAGTTTTAAAATGTTTTCTGAATTTTAAATAGTCTATTAAATAACAAACTGAGGGGGTCTTTTACAAAGGTGTGGTAGTGTTTTTAGCGTGAGATAAAAATTAGCACGCGGTAGCCATATAAACGCCCATAATATGATTTACTTCTTGACACACTGTCCTCTTTTGGGTTCCAGGGCTCTGTCCTCTCCTGGTTCTCCTCTTATCTCTCCCACCGCACCTTCAGGGTATATTCTCATGGATCTTCCTCCACTCCCATCCCGCTATCTGTTGGAGTTCCCCAGGGATCTATCCTTGGACCCCTTCTCTTCTCTATCCGCACCTCTTCTCTAGGCTCACTAATCTCATCTCATGGTTTCCAGTATCATCTTTATGCTGATGACACCCAGCTCTATCTCTCCACACCAGACATCACAGCAGAGACCCAGGCCAAGGTATCGGCCTGCCTATCCGACATTGCTGCCTGGATGTCCAACCGCCACCTGAAGCTGAACATGTCCAAGACCGAGCTCCTTGTCTTTCTACCTAAACCCACTTCTCCTCTTCCTCCACTTTCTATCTCGGTTGATGGCACCCTCATCCTCCCAGTCTCTTCTGCCCTCAACCTTGGAGTCATCTTCGACTCCTCCCTCTCCTTCTCTGCGCATATCCAGCAGACTGCCAAAACCTGTCGCTTCTTCCTCTTCAACATCAACAAAATTTGCCCTTTCCTCACTGAGCACACCACCCGAACCCTCATCCACGCCCTCATTATCTCTCGCCTCGACTACTGCAACCTAGGGGAAATGGGACTTGATATACCGCCTTTCTGAGGTTTTTGCAACTACATTCAAAGCGGTTTACATATATTCAGGTACTATTTTGTACCAGGGGCAATGGAGGGTTAAGTGACTTGCCCAGAGTCACAAGGAGCTGTAATGGGAATCAAACTCAGTTCCCCAGGATCAGAGTCCACAGCACTAACCACTAGGCTACTCCTCCACTCCACTCCTCACCGGCCTCCCACTCAGCCATCTATCCCCCCCTTCAATCCGTTCAGAACTCTGCCGCATGTCTTATATTCCGCCAAAACCGTTATTCTCATATCACCCCTCTACTCAGGTCACTTCACTGGCTTCCGATCAGATACCGCATACAATTCAAGCTTCTCCTCCTTACTTACAAATGCACTCACTCTGCTGCTCCTCACTACCTCTCTACCCTCATCTCCCCCATACGTTCCTGCCCGTAACCTCCGCTCACATGACAAATCCCTCCTCTCAGTACCCTTCTCCACCACTGCCAACTCCAGGCTCCGCCCATTTTACCTTGCCTCACCCTATGCCTGGAACAATCTTCCTGAACCCCTACGCCAAGCCCCCTCCCTATCCATCTTCAAATCCTTGCTTAAAGCTCACCTCTTCAATGCTGCTTTCGGAACCTAACCTTTCCAACATATAGACTGCCCCAATCTGCCTGACCTATCAGATTGCTGTGTACATTTGTCTCTTAGATTGTAAGCACCTTGAGCAGGGACTGTCCTTCCATGTTAAATTGTACAGCGCTGCGTAACCCTAGTAGCGCTTTAGAAATGTTAAGTAGTAGTAGTATAATATTCTTATCGTCGTCTACATGGTTATTGCATGCTAAGTTTTGGTGCACACTAAAAACAGTAGTGCACCTTTGAAAAGGGGCCTTGAGATATGAAGAAAATTCCAAAGTGAAGCAGCTTTTTAAGACAACGATGTAAATAACTCTCTAATAAATGCAATTGAACCAAATGGGGGAAATATTAAAACCTGAACCTGTACTAGTTATCTATATAAAAGAGATAAAAAAGAAACATAAAGGGACCAAAAAACCATAGACAGAATTGAAAATGGGACCTTGCTACCACCGATAACCAGTGAAGTTACTCTGACTACTGTTAACCACATATGTTAACTTGTACATTTTGGGCTCCTTTTACTAAGCAGCAGTAAGTCCAACACGGGCTTACCGCTCACTATACAGGAATTACTGCCGGGCTACCCCAGCAGCCCGGCGGTAATTCCCACCCCTAGCGTGCCGTCATTCCCGGCGCTACAAAAATGTATTTATTTTTGTAGTGCCGGGGTGTATCTGGCAGTAATCAGGCAGCATGACACCCCCCCCCCCCCCGGCACTATGACTCCCCCACAGCGCATCAACCCCCCCCCCCCCCCCCCGGGTGCATTCTTAGCTGCTGAGCAGCCGCGTGGCTCTCGGCTCCGCTGGCTCCCTGCTCCCTCTGCCCCGGAACAGGAAGTAACCTGTTACGGGGCAGAGGGAGCAGGGAACCAGCAAAGCCAACAGGTGTGCGGCTGCTCTCAGCACCCCTCCAGCATTGTGCACCGTCCCGTCCCGCCCTTGGTACGCCGCTGCTGCCAGGTTAACACGGGAGCCCTTACTGCCACCTCAATGAGTGTCAGTAAGGGCTTCCCCCTGAAATGGGCACACAGCAAGTGCTTTATTTGCCACACGGCCATTTCCTGCAGGAAGGCAAGACTTTCCTTTTACCAGCTGTGGTAAAAGTGGGCCTCGACATGCGTGTAAAACACGCATTGATGCCAGCACCGGCCCCTTTTTGCTGCAGCTTGGTAAACCAAATATGAATTTTAAAAAAAATATTTACCACTGATGACTACACTGACTCCCAATCAAAGAATGTATTGCGTTCAAAATCTGCACCCTCATTCACAAAATCATCTACGGCGAAGCCCCGGGATACATGACAGACTTGATCGACCTACCAATCAGAAACACATCTATATCAACACGAACATACCTAAATCTCCACCACCCAAGCTGCAAAGGACTCAAATACAAATCAATCTACGCATCCAGCTTCTCCTTCATAAGTACACAACTATGGAACGCACTACCAAGCACCTTGAAAACAACATATCACCACCTAAATTTCTGGAAACTACTAAAAACCTACCTGTTCAATAAGGCTTACTCTAACGACCCAACTTAAATGCCTCAACCCTGCAAAACAACAAAACCAAAGCTCGTACGGGACAAAATTTAACTCTTCCTCCTTGTGATTCCTCAATATGTCTGTCATGCATGTACTTTACCACAACCTCACTTTGATTTTGTTCACACTGGTATTGGCAATCGCCTTTACTGTACTAGTAAGCCACATTGAGCCTACAAATAGGTGGGAAAATGTGGGATACAAATGTAACAAATAAATAAACCAGATAAGTTTTTTAAAATAAATATATTGTTAAAGATCATCAGATAATTTCTCCAGTTAACTTGAGCAAGGTAAATATCAGCCCCACCGTTAATATAAAATGGTGTTGGGGTAAAAAAAATTGTCAAAAATTGTGTTTTTTTTACTATAATGGGAATTTTCATGACTATAATAAACTGCCTTTCAGAGGTATTGCAGCTTCAGACAAGTAAATCTATCTGACTTTGAGAGTTTTTTTTGTTACATTTGTACCCGGCGCTTTCCCACTCATGGCAGGCTCAATGCGGCTTACATGGGGCAATGGAGGGTTAAGTGACTTGCCCAGAGTCACAAGGAGCTGCCTGTGCCTGCAGTGGGAATTGAACCCAGTTCCCCAGGACCAGAGTCCACCACTCTAACCACTAGGCCACTCAATGTGGCCGCGCAGGCTTCTGTTTCTGTGAGTCTGACGTCAGACTCACAGAAACAGAAGCCTGCGCGGCCGCGTTGCTGATCTGCAAGGGCAGGCTTCTATATGGAATGTTGCTAGTGGAATAGCAACATTAACATTCCATGTAGAATCTCAAATAGTAGCAACAGAATCTCAATAGTAGCAACATTCCATGTAGAATCTCTAATAGTAGCAACATTCCATGTAGAATCTCCAATAGTATCTATTTTATTTATGTTACATTTGTACCCTGCGCTTTCCGTTTCATGGCAGGCTCAATGCGGCTTACATGGGGCAATGGAGGGTTAAGTGACTTGCCCAGAGTCACAAGGAGCTGCTTATGCTGGGAATCGAACTCAGATCCTCAGGACCAAAGTCCACCACCCTAACCACTAGGCCACTCCTCCGCAAAGCAATTAATAGTCAGGTCTTTTATCACTGAATAATCCTTTGTGTGCCAGTCCATGAGACGCACAAAAAACAATGAAATATCAATGGTGAAGCCTCCTTCTGCATTTGTAAGCTGAGGAGAGTTTGTAGATAGATGGGGGGTTTAACCACCTTTAATTTTCAAATAATAATTCCAGAGTTTGATTATTCCTCATTTTGATTACTGTAATAGATTATTGATAGGTTTACCAAAACTTACTTTGAAGACTTTACAAGTTACGTACAATTCTGTAGCTAGAGTACTTTCGGGTTGCTCACACTGTGATCATATATCACCAATTTTTCAGCAACTTCCTTGGTTATCCATTGAACATTGAACAAAAGATATATGGTTTTATTACTGGTGTTTATGGCCATCACCAATTCTGTTTTGCCAGAGATATCCACCTTGTTGAGAATTTATACACCGTCTAGGAATCTGAGATTATCTTTTCAATTTTTGTTGGAAAATCCTTCTGTATGTGATATAAGATTAAAAGGAATATCGTAGAATGATTCTTAGGGTCATGAGCCCGATGCGGTGGATTTGCTTACCAATGTTTTTTAAGAAAAGCACAGATTGTAGCTCATTTAAAGAAAGGACTTAAGAATTTTTTTTTATTTCAGGAAATATATGGTGTAAAATCAGAGTTATTGATGTGTTAAACTGTGTTGATAAGTAGAGATCTATATATGCTTATGTTTAAGTAGAGGTTTAAAACCATTTGACATATATCCTACCGCTTCGGAATACATTCAGACTCTCCCGTTCATATCATAGTAAATGACAGCAGAAAAAGACCTGCATGGTCCATCCAGTCTGCCCAACAAGACAAACTCATATGTGCTACTTTTTGTGTAGGACCTGTCCTCTTCAGGGCACAGACCGTATAAGTCTGCCCAGCACTATCCCCACCTCCCGCCACCGGCTCTGCCACCCAATCTCGGCTAAGCTCCTTAGGATCCATTCCTTCTGAACAGGATTCCTTTATGTTTATCCCACGCGTGTTTGAATTCTGTTACCGTTTTCATTTCCACCACCTCCCGCGGGAGGGCATTCCAAGCATCCACTACTCTCTCCGTGAAAAAATACTTCCTGACATTTTTCTTGAGTCTGCCTCCCTTCAATCTCATTTCATGTCCTCTCGTTCTACCGCCTTCGCACCTCCGGAAAAGGTTCGTTTGCGGATTAATACTTTTCAAATATTTGAACGTCTGTATCATATCACCCCAGTTTCTCCTTTCTTCCAGAGTATACAAGTTCAGGTCATCAAGTCTCTCCTCATATGTCTTGTAACGCAAATCCCTTACCATTCTCATAGCTTTTCTTTGCACCGCTTCAATTCTTTTTACATCCTTCGCAAGGTACGGCCTCCAAAACTGAACACAATACTCTAGGTGGGGCCTCACCAACGACTTATATAGGGGCATCAACACCTCCGCTGGTCACACCTCTCTCTATACAGTCTAACAACCTTCTAGCTACGGCCACCGCCTTGTCACACTGTTTCGTCGCTTTCAGATCCTCAGATACTATCACCCCAAGATCCCTCTCCCCGTCCGTACCTATCAGATTCTCCCCGCCTAACACATACATCTCCCGAGGGTTTCTATTCCCTAAGTGCATCACTTTGCATTTTTTGGCATTGAATTTTAATTGCCAAACCTTAGACCATTTTTCTAGCTGCCTCAGATCCTTTTTCATGTTTTCCACTCCCTCCCGGGTGTCCACTCTGTTGCAGATCTTAGTATCATCCGCAAATAGGCAAACTTTACCTTCTAACCCTTTGGCAATGTCACTCACAAATATATTGAACAGAATCGGTCCCAGCACCAATCCCTGAGGCACACCACTACTCACCTTTCCCTCTTCCGAGCGAATTCCATTCACCACCACCCTCTGGCTTCTGTCCATCAACCAGTTCCTAATCCAGTTCACCACTTTATTATCCCAACTGCAACGGCATCAAGTACAAGTCCACGTATGCTACCTCCTTCTCTTTCCTTAGCACTCAGCTTTGGAATTCTTTGCCGAGGACCATAAAAACCATCACAGATCATCTAACTTTCAAGAAATCTCTGAAGACCATATTATTTGGAAGTGCTTATCCCACGGCCTCTTCATGTGTCTCCACTGCTGGAAGCACATCGATCTAGAGACATTTGGACACACCCCTCTTCCCTCAAAGTTTCCCTTCTCCTTCCATCCATTCCTACTCTTCCCTAATATCTCTTGTAGGTTTTCTGCTGTATTAGCTTCATTTTACTGCATTGGCATCTGCCTCTGTGGTGCATTGTAAGCCACATTGAGCCTGACACTGTAGGGAAACTGTGGGGTACAAATGAGATAATAAATAAATAAATAAATAAATATATGTATTATAGAATGGAGCAAGGTTTGGTGAATTTTGGGTATTATTTTTAATATGTTTGTATTTTTTATGTTTTTCTGAATGATTTGTGTATGTTATTGTTGGTCACCAAAAACATTCTGGATTGTGTGGGTTAGCAGGTGATATAAATAAATAAATAAATAAAATAAAATACATACACTTTCCAAATATGGGCATGGGCCATGCATTTCATTTACAGGTACTATACACAGTTATTATATATAGGGTTTTTCTCTGTCTCTAGTGGACTCAAAATTCAAGGGGCCCTTTAAACACTAATGAGCAGTTAATATGCATTAAACCATTTTGCAATGATTTGCCTATCTGCGGCCTATTTATTTTTAAATAGTTTTTCAGGAACTGGCTTGTCATAGGCAGGGAATGGGTATGGAAGCGTTATCAAGCTAGTGCATTAGTATTAGCATGTACTAACTGGATAATGCAGTTAGACCCCCTTTTACAATGATGTGCTAATGGCTACCATACTGAAATGTCAACATCGAATGAACTCTGCTATCATTATTGCACCAACAGCCACTAGCATGGCTTTGTAAAAGGTTGCCTTAATGTGGGAGCACCTAACACCTCATAAACAGGTAAATATTAGCACACAGCCTGATGTGGTATTCAAAGCTGACAAGTCAGATAAACTGAATAAAATCTCTGTAAACCTGGTGGATGTAATGAGGCAATTTAAGAAATTTAAGAACAGAAAATCTCCTGGACTGGATGGTATTTATATCAGTGTACTGATATAATTGAAAAATGAACTTACAGAACTATTGTTAGTAATATGTAATTTATCATTAAAATCAAGCATTGTACCGGAATATTGGATAGTGGCCAATGTAACGCCAATTATTTTTAAAGTTTCTAGAGGAGATCCAGGAAATTATAGAGCAGTGAGCCTGACTTCACTGCCAGACAAAATGGTAGACACTATTATGAACAAAAAAATTACAGAGCATTTTCAAAAGCATGGAATAATGAGACAAAGCCAACATGGATTTAGTGAAGGGAAATCTTGCCTCACCAATCTATTACATTTCTTTGAAGAGGTGAACAGACATTTGGATAAAGGTGAGCCGGTTGATATTGGTTATCTGGATTTTCAAAAGGTGTTTGACAAAGTACCTCATGAAAGACTCCAGAGGAAACTGGAAGGTCATGGGATAGGAGGTAGTGTCCTATTGTGGATTAAAAACTGGTTAAAAGGTAGAAAACAGAGAGTAGGGTTAAATGGTCAGTATTCACAATGCAGGGGTCTGTGCTAGGGCTGCTGCTTTTTAACAAGTCACTTAACCCTCCATTGCCCCATGTAAGCCGCATTGAGCCTGCCATGAGTGGGAAAGCGCGGGGTACAAATGTAACAAAAATAAAATAGATACTATTTGGTGCTACTATTTGAGATTCTACATGGAATGTTGCTATTCCACTAGCAACAGAAGTCGGCCCTTGCAGATCACCAATGTGACAGCGCAGGCTTCTGCTTCTGTGAGTCTGATGTCCTGCACATATGTCCTCACAGAAACAGAAGCCTGCGCAGCCTTCTACATGGAATGTTGCTACTATTGGAGATTCTACATGGAATGTTGCTATTCCACTAGCAACATTCCATGTAGAAGGCTGCGCAGGCTTCTGTTTCTGTGAGTCTGACGTCCTGCACGTACGTGCAGGACGTCAGACTCACAGAAGCAGAAGCCTGCGCGGTCACATTGGTGATCTGCAAGGGCCGACTTCTGAGTTCAATTCCCACTTCAGGCACAGGCAGCTCCTTGTGACTCTGGGCAAGTCACTTAACCCTCCATTGCCCCATGTAAGCCGCATTGAGCCTGCCATGAGTGGGAAAGTGCGGGGTACAAATGTAACAAAAAATATATATATATATATATATATATACTAGCAGTAACATGGATGATGTCAACAACCTGAAGCAGTCCCCTTCTTATATGGAGGGGGCCAGTGCCAGAGAAACAGAAGGACAGCGGGCCTACCCAGACTTTGACAAAATGGGGGCTGTAAGCAACAAGAAAAGGAGTAAAACGGATAAGGAGGGGAATGTGCTTTTATGGCAACCCTGATGAGTAAGTGATGATAAAGTATTGGGACTTCTATGGTCCATGCACAGACAGAGCAGAAATATGTCTTGCTAGTGACTGATGTGGAAACATTGGAGCTGCGTGACTTGAAAGGCTAGACACCCCACCCAGTAATGATTTAGACAGAATACTGTCAAGGACTCATGTATGTAATTTCACTGTTAGGTGTATTTTCAGAAAATGAAGTAAAGAGTACAATTCTTCTTAAATGAATTGTCAGGTGCTGATATTTGAGTAGGATGTGTGGGGGTGCCGACCCCGCTGGTTCCCTGCTTTCTCTGCCCTGGAACAGGTTACTTCCTGTTCCGGGACAGAGAGAGCAGGGAACCAGCAGGGCAGACGCATCTCCGAGTGATGTGCACGCGGGGCAGATTGGCCCTCCCGCAGGTGAGAATGCGGTCCGGGGGAGGGGGTTGTGCTCCGGGGGAGGTGCGCTGCAGAGGGAGGGGGGGTTGCGCTCCAGGGGGGTCGCGCCGTGCTGCACCCGGAGGGGGGGGTGCGCAGTGGCAACCCGCCCCGGGTGCCATTAGCCCTCGCTACGGCACTGGACAGATGCAATCTGGGAAAACTCAGATTTCCCAAGGCCTTAATTTACCTCCAGGGATCCTTTCATCTCATCTACTCTTTCTACAATCTCTTCTTTCTTTATTCCTACTACTTTGTATTATTATTATTATAAGGCCTTATTCTTTCTCAAAACTCACAATCGTATCCCTCATGGTTGCACAGAAAACTTTTCCCTGCCTTTGAAGTGGCTTTCTACCTTATCGCCTCTTTGCTGGAGACACCTGCACTTCCAAAACAGCATTACTTTTTTTTTTTCTCCCATTGTCTCTTCCTCTGCCCAATACCCACAGCATAGACTTCAAGAGATGCACCAATAATGCCCAGCTGCAAGAAAAGAAAACGACACACTGAGTGAAAATTGAAAGCAACAGCAGGCACTCTGGGGGATTCAAAAAGTAGATTTACTGGTTTGCATTCCCAGCGAAGAAAAGATACCATTGCATATGTCTTAATATTGAAAGCATCATTGTTGGCATTCAA
The DNA here is from genome assembly GCF_901765095.1 of Microcaecilia unicolor. NCBI lineage: Eukaryota > Metazoa > Chordata > Amphibia > Gymnophiona > Siphonopidae > Microcaecilia > Microcaecilia unicolor. The sequence continues at coordinate 638,999,483 of NC_044032.1, forward strand.
AGGTTCACAAAAGCTTACAAGCTCATGGAGAAGCATACTAAACAATGAGGAAAACTATGCTATATTGCTGTAATTTATTCGTGTTTTATTTTCCTGAGCTTCATTGTTATTACAATTCTTGTTTACAAATGGCATGAACGCCATATATTATAATGACACGCGCCTTCGCTTTGCACAGTCTGACATAGCTTGACATAGCTACAAGGTTATTCCCTCATATCCCTAACTAAATATGATTACAAGTCCACTGTGTTCTTATGTAAATACATATACCAAAGGCACGATAGGCAATACAAACAGAAACGCTTAAACATCTAATGAATATCATTACACAGCCTGTAATGCAATGCATAATGTAAGCTGCATATTCAGACACACACAAAAGACGCAGAGAAATGACTGCCTACCTCCTCTTGAGGCAGCATTCAAAGCCATCTAAATCCTAGAGGCAGTCACCAAAAATGTCACATACGGGGAGGGAAATTTTATGATTCACCAGAACAGGACCATATCAAGGCCAACTGATGCCCTAAGCACAGCCCAACAATGATGCCCCTTGGCCCTTCCATCACTTAACTGACAAGACATTAAGACTGAATAAGTGCTAAGAAATGTCATTATCGCATGCAACAAAACATCATATATATTTATATTGATTAGAAAAACACTGAAATTCATATTGGCTAATGGGCGAGGCAGACGACAGTGAAAGAGTTAAGGGCATGATAGCTAGGGGAAAAAGCTCTGTGATTGCCCCCCCCCCCCTTTTTCCTATGGTGCCCTAAGCACATGCTTATGGTTAATACAGGGCTGCTCCGGAACTTTCCATTGTTGGCCTTCTGTCATAAGAGATCCTCATTGTCCATATCTTGTCTGGAATGAGTTTACCTAATGAACAGAGTTCCTGGGGACGAGTGTAGGGAGAGATAAGAGTGGAGAGGTATTGAGGAGCTGCAGAGTGAATGCACCTGTAAGTCAATCAGAGGAGTTTGAACTGTATGTGGAAATGGATAGGGAGCCAATGAAGTGACGAGGAAAGGGCTAATATGAGTATAGTGACACTGGCGGAATATAAGTCGTGCAACAGAATTTTGAACAGATTGAAGGGGAGAGAGATGGCACAGTGGGAGGCCTGTGAGAAACAAGTTGCAATAGTCTAAGCAAGAGGTGATAAGAGTGTGGATAAGGGTTTTGGTAGTGCGCTGAAAAAGGAAAGGATGAATTTTGGTGATATTATAGAGAAACAAATGACAAGTTTTAGCAGTCTGTTGGATATATGCAGAGAAAGAGAGAGAGGAGTCAAAGATAACCCCAAGGTCTCACGAGCTGCCAATGGCTGCCCCAAAGCTTTTCCTGCGCCTTAGCGTGCACTGCCTGCGCCTTAGCTCTCCCACAGCTTTGTAAAAGGGCCCCTAAATACCTTTATAGAAATGTGGAAAAGGTGAAATATCTGGAGAACTTTGTATACTAATGCCTGTAGTATGGGAAATAAAGTTCTGGATCTAAAGGTTGTGATTGAAGAGGATGACCTTGACTTAGCTGCAGACAAGGAGATGTGTTTCATAGAGAACCATGACTGGGATATAATTATACTGGGCTATAATCTATTCAGGAAAGACAGGGTAGGAATAAAAGGAAAAAGGGTGGCGGTAAGGTATCAGGTAGTAAATAGAAACATAGAAACATGATGGCAGATAAAGGCCATATGACCCATTCAGTCTGCCCATCCTCTGTAACCCCTAATTCTACCTGTTCCTAAGCGATCCCACATGCTTATCCCATGCCTTTTTAAATTCTGGAACAGTATGTATTCACAGAACCAGCTCACGTATCGGCACTTATTGCCTCGGTAAAAGTGGATAAGCATTAAATTACAAGATAACTCCACTTAGCAAGGTTTGCACTATCCGTTATATATTTCCTTTTGTTATACTCCCTCAGATTTCCTAAACCTTGGATTTCGAATGTATGGACTTGAGTATTGGTTACCTTGAAAATGTATATTGTTTTTTTTTCTTAATTTTCCTTAGCAGTTATATAACTGCCTTATCTTTGGATACTTTCTTAAGCAAGATGTTTCTTGTAATAAAATGGATAAATGAATAAATATTAAAAATTAAATTCTGGAACAATCCTTGACTCCACCATCTCCACCAGGAGGCCATTCCACGCCTCCACCACCCTTTCAGTGAAATAATACTTCCTTAGGTTACTCCTAAGCCTATTCCCTCTTAACTTTGTTGTATGCCCCCTCATTCCAGAGCTCTCCATCATTTGAAAAAGGCTCTCTTCCTGTACATAAATGCCCTTGAGATATTTAAACGTTTCTATCATGTCTCCTCTCTTCCAGCGTATACATTTTGAGGTTCATAAGCCTGGCCCTATAAGCACCCCACAGTAAGCCATTTTGAGCTGGTAAAAGGACCCCTAAGGCAAATAGCAGTGGCAATTTTCTAGAAGGTAATTATAGCAGGTCAGGCAAATGAGGGAAGATCCCCCTTCCACTCTATCTGCAAAGAGATATGGAAGCATGTTGAAAAAGTTCCTGAAATAAACTAGCAGAAAATCACACTGGTAAGCAGCTTGCATAAAATATTTGAATAAAGATCTATAAAGATTTGTGTTTGTTATAAAACAATTGTACAACCTTGTAAATTATTGTTTCTTTTGTGTTGAGGTTTCAACTTTATTCTCTTTTTACGGTATTTGTGATGCCCCTGTCTTAGTCTTTGTACAAGAACCTGAAATCGCTTCACTGGCTCCTTATCCGTTTCCGTATACAATTCAAGCTCCTCTTATTGACTTATAAGTGCATTCACTCTGCAGCCCCTCACTACCTCTCCACCCTCATCTCTCTCTACACTCCTTCCCTAGAACCCGTTCACTAGGCAAATCTCTCCTAGTTGAACCCTTCTCCTCCATCGCTAACTCCAGACTCCGCTCCTTCTATCTCGCAGCACCTTATGCCTGGAATAGGCTTCCTGAGTCATTACGTCTAGCTCCATCCCTGGCTGCCTTCAAATCCGGGCTAAAGGCCTACCTGTTTGATGCTGCTTTCGACTCCTGACTTGTCACTTTTATCTTATCCTTGTGTCCTTCTGTCTGTCCTTCCCTTATCCTTATTGATCCTGTCTGTTTGTCATGATTTACATGGTAAGCTCTTTTGAGCAGGGACTGTCTTTCTTCATGTTCAATTGTAAAGCTCTGCTTACGACTGGTAGCGCTATAGAAATGATTTATAGTAGTAGTAGTTTGTCCCATACAGCACCATCTGTAGCTCCGGATGGCTAATCTCCTTATTTCACTGGACATCACATGAAAAATGCCAATGCCAGCCAGGATGCCATGCCTCTGGGGCAGCACTTTACAAAACCAAAACACTGTACCAGTGATTTCATAGTAAGAATCCTGAAAGGTAACTTTAAAACAATACAGGAACGTATTGAAGTCAGGATGATTAAATATTTTGACACCCACCAGACAGGACTTAACAAAGATCTGAGTTTTCTAGCCCATTATAAACTATAAAGTTGTATTGCGCTGTTTGTCACCCTCCTGTCTCCATGCATATCTCACCTATCCACCCCCATCCTGTTAGACTGTCACTGAAATGCTTTGATGCTTCACTTATATTTACTGTCATCTACCAACATTTGCTTATTTCCAATCTGACGAAGAAGGGCAACCTTCGAAAGCTAATCAAGAAATGTATTAAGTTATGTCCAATAAAAAAGGTATCATCTTATTTTCTTTCCCATGTTTTATTTCTATTGATTACCTTTAAAAGTGGACTAACACGGCTACCACACCTCTCTACTAGGATGACTAAAATACGAGCGTGAAATTATACATTCGTTAGAATAATGATATAACAAAGAAAATCCACAGTATGATAATGAAGGGAACTATTGGAGAGTATTCTATTTTTTTCTCTTATTTATTTATTTATTATCTCATTTGTACCCCACAGTTTCCCAACAGTGTCAGGCTCAATGTGGCTTCCAGCGCACCACAGAGGCAGACGCCAATGCAGTAAAATGAAGCTAATACAGCAGGAAAATCTACAAGTGATAACGGGGAAGAGTAGGGAACCCAGGATGGAAGAGGGAAGGGGAATGTGAAAAAGGGAAGGAAAAAGCCTCAAGGAACTCAGAATCCTACAGATTTGTAAAGCTGACCAGGTCACAAGATCTTCTCTTCATCATCGGCCTGGGGGTGAGTGGAGAAAGTGCAGCAGGAGCTCTAAGTGTTCATACAAATATGTGATGTATTTTCTCTTTAATGATAAAGTTAAAAAATACTAAAAAAAAAACAATGCCAGAAGTGACAATTTTGTGGTGAAGGTTTTTTGCCGATGATGAAGAGAAGATCGTGTGGATTTTCTTTGTGGAGGAGTGGCCTAGTGGTTAGCGTGGTGGACTTTGGTCCTGAAGAACTGAGTTTGATTCCCACTTCAGGCACAGGCAGCTCCTTGTGACTCTAGGGCAAGTCACTTAACCCTCCATTGCCCCATGTAAGCCGCATTGAGCCTGCCATGAGTGGGAAAGCACGGGGTACAAATGTAACAAAAATAAAATAGATACTATTGGAGATTCTACATGGAATGTTGCTACTATTGGAGATTCTACATGGAATGTTGCTATTCCACTAGCAACATTCCATGTAGAAGGCTGCGCAGGCTTCTGTTTCTGTGAGTCTGACGTCCTGCACGTATGTGCAGGACGTCAGACTCACAGAAGCAGAAGCCTAAGCGGCCACATTGGTGATCTGCAAGGACCTAGTGGTTAGGGTGGTGGACTTTGGTCCTGAGGAACTGAGTTGGATTCCCACTTCAGGCACAGGCAGCTCCTTGTGACTCTGGGCAAGTCACTTAACCCTCCATTGCCCCATGTAAGCTGCATTGAGCCTGTCATGAGTGGGAAAGTGCAGGGTACAAATGTAACAAAAATAAAATCAAATATCATTAATCTCTTTATTTCTACAGACCATTTGGAATTGGGAGATTTTTCTTTTGTTAAACTCACTAGCGTTGATCTTTTTCGGGATCTGAAAGCATCTTTCTTCTCTCCTACAGTAGAACTCCAAACAGAACCAGGGCTGGGACCTTAATGTATTCTTTGCAATCTATAATTCTTTGCAAAGCAGCAAGCTACAGCAAAGGGTTTGATTGTACAACGTTCAAGACTGTAATCTTTTCTCTTTTCAGGCTCTCCCCAGAATCAATAATTAAGTTTCGCAACTTATTAGCATGAAAAAGCATTCCATTTTTACTTGCGATGACAGATGTGGTAATTTACTCACAATAAAACATAAGAAAAGGGTTACAAATTTATGCAACTGACTTTACGTGCACTCAGCAAGATGTGTTGAAAGGCACTGCTATTATATACTTTAGCAAATCTGTATACGATAACAACCAATGTCCTAACTTGCTTTCCTTTCCGTGCTGCTGGTCAGAAGTACAAACTGAGAGTGCAAATTGTTGCTGCAGCTTACTGGTGGAAGTTTCTGGAAATTTCAACTTCAGTAACAGCTGCAAAAAAAGATTGTCCTGCTTCTCTGACACTAGATGACTTGAAGTCTTTGCCATGCATTACCTTTTAATTACAAACGAATAATAACTTAAGCATTGCACAGAGTACATCAAAGCAGGGCTCCAACTGGCTTGAATTAGCTGGATCAACAGTCTGTCTACACATGCTCATTGGTAGCCTACAAGGTCACAGCTTTTCAAGAGACCACAATCAGTTTACAGCCCTGTAGTATCAGAATAGCATACCCTGCATAATCTTGTTTACTCTTTCCAAAAATACTCAGACTAGGGGGCATGCAATGAAGCTAGAAAATAGTAAATGTAAAACAAATTGGAGAAAATATTTCTTCACTCAATGTGTAACTAAACTCTGGAATTCGTTGCCAGAGAATGTAGTAAAAGTGGTTAGCTTAGCAGGGTTTAAAAAAAGGTTTGGATGGCTTCCGAAAGGAAAAGTCCATAGACTATTATTAAAATAGACATGGGGAAAATCCACTGCTTATTTCTAGAATAAGCAGCATAAAATATATTGTATTGTTTTGGGATCTTGCCAGGTACTTAAGCAAGCTTTTCAATAATCCATGATAATGCATATTTGTATGTTAACCATCAAATTTGTATATATGTTAACTACTTGATACACTTTAGCAAATAAGCCTTTTAATCCTTTCGGTTGTCCTTGAACTTTAGCTGCTGGGTTAAAATTCTTGTTACATTAGCCCCTCTTTTAAATGAATTCTCATCAGTGCTTCAGGGATAGCCCTGGAAAAGAAAACACGGCCTTAATACGAGCAGACTCCCCAGATTCTCTCTGCCTAAGCCAGCACGTCTGCTCTGTTAACAGGGCTGGTTTAACATGCATACTCCAAAAAGGGCACCAGAGTACTCTGTTGTTGATGTTACCTCTTCAAGAGCCCATGTGTTCCTGTGTTCCTTTCCTCCATGTCCCAGTGCCTTCACCCATGTTTCCAGCATCTATCTCCCCCCTCCATTCTCCTTCCCCCCAGACATATCTGTCCTGCTATCTTTGCTATCTTTCAGCCACTGTTGGAAACAGGATGCTGGGCTTGATGGACCTTCGGTCTGTCCCAGTACGGCAATACTTATGTACTTATATATGTACTTAGAGTCTATTTACTAAGATGGGAAACCAGGTTCAATTCCAACTGCTGCTCCTTCTGACCCTGGGCAAGTCACTTAAATCTCCATTGCACCAGGTACAAAAAAAAAACAACAACTTAGATGGCGAGCCCACTAGGGATAGAAAAAGTACCTAAATATAATATGTAAACTGCTTTGATTGTAACTACCAGAAAGATGGTATATCAAATCCCTCCCCCATTCTGTTCCCTTTCCCGTTTAACGCTATGTCTTCATCTAAGGAATGGATCCTCAGAAGCTTAGTCAAGATCGGGAGGCGGGGCTGGTGGTTGGGAGGCGGGGATAGTGCTGGGCAGACTTATACGGTCTGTGCCAGAGCCGGTGGTGGGAGGCGGGAGTGTTGGCTAGGAGGCAGGGATAGTGCTGGGCAGATTTATACGGTCTGTGCCAGAGCCGGTGGTGGGAAGCGGGACTGGTGGTTGGGAGGCAGGGATAGTGCTGAGCAGACTTATATGGTCTGTGCCAGAGCTGGTGGTGGGAGGTAGGGATAGTGCTGGGCAGACTTATACGGTCTGTGCCAGAGCCGGTGGTGGGAGGCGGGGCTGGTGGTTGGGAGGCGGAGATAGTGCTGGGCAGACTTATACGGTCTGTGCCCTGAAGAGCAAAGGTACAAATCAAAGTAGGGTATACACAAAAAGTAGCACATATGAGTTATCTTGTTGGGCAGACTGGATGGACCGTGCAGGTCTTTTTCTGCCATCATCTACTATGTTACTATGTTATATGTCTTCATCTACAACAGCCCACACATTTACCCTTACATAAGAACATAAGCATTGCTATACTGGCACAAACCAAAGGTCAATCAAGCCTAGTGTACTGTTTCCAACTGTGGCTATCACAAGAACCTGGCAAGACCCCAGAGCAGTAAATCAGATTCTATGCTGCTTATCCTAGAAATACAATACTTTAATCCGTGGAAACTTTCTTGTGTATCAGTACTTACTAGTGGGAAAGTCTCATACAGTCGTGGGGGTACTTTTTTTTCTCTACTTACCGCCAATAATGGCGCACCCCGTTGTTACGACAAGTATAATCATAGACCTTTCCCAGCCACCTCCCTTTTCCAATCACTTCTTTATTTGAATTTTTTTCCTTTTTTCTTTTTCTCTTTATTTCATTTAATTAACCTTAGTTTTGTTCTTGTTAGTCGGTATATGGGAGGGGCTTGATCCTAGACTCGATCTTAACTTTTCCTGTACTATACACACTGCTGCTGGGGTCGAGTTTTAAACATTTGCTTAGGCTATGCTCATTTTATCCGTATAAAGCATAACTTAGCTTGATTGTCCAGAGCAGACATATTGCCACGCGGTAACCAGTTAGTAAAAGGGCCCCAAAGATAGGTTCCAGGAAAATCCATGCTAAGCCAGCATTTTGCAAACGGTGATCTCCGTGGAACGACCTTCACAGCTAAGCCAGTACTTTGCAAAGGGTGCTCTGCATGCAACGACCTTCACAGCTAAGCCAGTACTTTGCAAAGGGTGCTCTGCATGGAACGACCTTCACAGCTAAGCCAGTACATTGCAAAGGGTGCAACACTAGAAACCCCGCAATCTAGTTCCCGAAGCCCACTGAATAGGGAACAAGGTGTTTCGGCTCTGTGGAGCCAGCATCCTAAGCAATAGCAAACTGGACGCTGGATAACAAATTTACCGGGAAGTTCAAACCGTCACAAAGACACCAAATTTAAACCAGTATATTCTTTCATTTTAATTTTAAAAGTACAAATAATCTAAAAAAAAATGCATTCCAGTTTAAGTTGGAGATGATTATTTCAGAATTTGTGCTGCAGATCTGAAATAGCTTGAGGCTATAAAAGATCTCATAGCTGACCCTATATAATAATTTGCACCTCCGTCTGGATGCCTGGGTTCGTAACACAGTTCCCATTGGTACGCCCTGGGGATGATGTCACAGGGCGGACCAATGGGAAGTGAGAGGGAAGGGAACCCAGCACCAGCAACCGGAGGTGAGTACAGAATCGCCCCTCCGAGTTCCATGCCCCCCTACCTCCCTCCCTCCTTCCACTCCCATTTGAGTTCCATGCTCCCCCCCCTCCTCCGAGTTCCACTGCCCTCCCTCCCTCTCTCTCTGTGGCCTCCAAGTGCATGCAGGATGTGTGCGGCTGCCCCTCCGTTTTGTAAGTGCCGGCTTTTTAAAACTTTTTACCTCCTGGTCCGCCGACAACAGTGAAGTCGAGCAGGCACGGCATGGCGCTTCACACTGCCTTCGCTTTCGCTTCTGTTTCAGCTCCCACCCTTCCGCTGGGCACAGCTGAAACAGAAGCGATACCGAAAGCAGTCTGAAGCACCATTCCATGCCTGCTCGAGTTCACTGTTGCCGGCGGCAGACCACGAGGTAAAAAGTTTTAAAGAACGGCCGGCACTTACGAATGGGAGGGGCAGCCACACACATCCTGCTTGCAATCGGAGGCCACAGAGAGAGAGGGAGGGAGGCGCGGGGTTGTGCAACTCGGACGACAGTGGGTGCATGGAAATCGGAGGGCACGGGACGAGAGGGGGAGGGGGGTCCTGGAACTCCACCGGGGGGGAGGGGGTCCTGGAACTCCACCGGAAGGGGAGGGCCGGTCCTGGAACTGGAAGGGGAGGGGCGGGTACTGAAACTGGAAGGGGTGGGGGAGGGGCAAAGGGGGAGGGGAGGGGCGGGTCCTGGAACTCGAAGGGGAGGGGTTCCTGGAACTCTGAGCAGAAGGAGGGAGGCAAGCAGGTAGGGGGGGCATGGAACTGTGAGGGAGGGAGGCAGGCAGGGGGGCATGGTACTCAGAGGGGAGGGGGGGCTCTGGAACCTTGTTAGCACCCGTTTCCTTTCTGTTGGAAACGGGCCTCTTTTACTAGTATATTATATTTGTGATGCTTCAACGCTGAATATGTAATGATGCAATTTAGACAATCTATGTTTTCTACCACTCATGCTCATCTAACACAATTCTCTTCTTTTTTTCTATTGTATTAATTGTTGTGGAAGTGTTGGTTTTTTTTTCCCTTTCCTTGTTTGACTATTTGTGTTTCTGCCAGGTACTTGGGACCTGGATTGGCTACTGTTGGAAACAGGATACTGGGCTAGATGGACCATTGGTCTGATCCAGTATGGTGTGATAAAGTCACAGCCAGGATAGTTGGATTAAGGCAGTTTCAGTCTGAACTACAAGTCCCAGAAGGCATTGCAGGCAAGGAGCCAGGGGGGTGAGATGAGGAACCCAGACTGGACTTCTAGCTGCAATAGGGGAAGACAAGGGAATAAGCTGACAGGATGTGTAGATTGGCTGCCCCTAGGGGGAAAGAGAGCTAGGAAACCCTGTGTGCAGGAGCTCCTCATTAGGCTCATGCTCAACTCAGCTGGTATGGGTGTGTAGAGAAGCTAATGAGTGGAGAATGATTGGTTGTGAAGGCAGAAGCCAGGGATTGATGAGGCAGGTGGGAAGGAGTCTTAGCAGTTCAGTTCAGGGAGAGCAGCAAGGAAGGCGAGAAGCAGTTGCAGGCTGAAAACCCTTGGGCAGGGAGGTCCCTAAAGTACTGAAGTCTTGGAAGTATTTGCAGGCTGAAAATCCTTGGGTAAGAAGAAGTCCCTAAAGTATTGACCTTACTAGTGAAGCAGTTGCAGGCTGAAAACCCTTGGGCAGGGAAGTCCCTAAAGTACTGAAGTCTGAGAAGTATTGACAGGCTGAAATTCCTTGGGTGAGAGGAAGTCCCAAAAGTATTGAATTCACTGTGAAGCTGATGCAGGGGAAACCCTTGGGTAGAAGGAGTCCCTAAAATATTGAACTCTCCTGAAGGTAAAGAGGATAGAAGGTAGAAAATGCTGCTTGGTGACTGAACTGTGATGATGAACGGAAAGAACTGTTTGTCTTGGGAATTGAATTACTGTTTATTGTGCACTGGATAAAGAGCCCAGACTGGAGCCTGTAAGCCTGTGTTGAATCCTGGTGTGCAGTGGTGTCGCGAGGGCAGCTGACACCCGGGGCGGGTCGCCGCTGCGCACCCCCCCCCCCCCCCCCCGGGTGCAGCGCGACGCACCCTCCCCCCTCCGTAGCGCAACACCCCCCCCCGCCCGCCCGCCCACGAGAACATACCTGGAAGGCGGTAGAGGGGCGGGTGGGCAGGCCAACCCGCCGACAGCACGCCGCTGGGAGGGTGTCGGCGCATCGCTGGTTCCTTGCTCTCTCTGCCCCGGAACAGGAAGTAACCTGTTCTGGGGCAAAGAGAGCAAGGAACCAGCGAGGCGCCGACACCCCCCCGCGGCGTGCACCCGGGGCGGACCGCCCCACCGCCCCCCCCCCTCCTACGCCACTGCTGGTATGTGCTATGCTGCTGGGGGAACTATGTACTAGAAACCTGCATGGAATAAAGTCCTTGAGTTTGAAGTTACTGGTGGATATCTGTTTCTTCATTGTACCGGGAGCCTGTGGTTAGAGGAGATTGTTCTATCCCTGGCTGCACAAGAGAGGCGCCTGGTTACAATGGCTACTTTTATGTTCTTAAACAATCAAGCTAAAATAAAATAAAATTCAATACAATACTAAACAGATAATTAGACGAATAGGAAAATGACACAGCAAGAGTTGGTAAGTGACAGTACAGTAAGGAGAACATGAGATGATAAATGAAGTTAAAACCCTCAAATACATCATTTATTTATTTATTTGTTTGTTGCATTTGTATCCCACATTTTCCCACCAATGTGGCTTACATTATGCCGTAATAGCGATCACCATTTCCGGATAGAGAATTACAAGTGGTAATGCATTAAGGCGCATAAATGGTAAAGTAGAATAAAAGTGGTATTGCATTGAAGTTCCTGAGTAATAGGTAACATAAGTTAGATAATCAACTATAGAAAGTTCAATTCCGGCATGAGAAATAAAGTGGTAGTGCGTATTGCGTAACTTTCATTAGTAGCAGCATTACAAAGGTACACTAGCATTAGTGCATGCGGAAAAATTTACGTGCGCTAAACGCTAAGATGCCCATAGGAAAGGGACCCTAAGCTCGTCTCTTAAACAATACCCACTCTATATTTTAAAGGACATCTATAATGAATATTACCTAAAGTTCCTTTTAATGTATTTCAAAATACTAGAGGCTGGTGGTTGGGAGGCAGGGGATAGTACTGGGCAGACTTATACGGTCTGTGCCCTGAAGAGGACAGGTACAAATAAAAAGTAGCACATATGAATTTATCTTGTTGGGCAGACTGGATGGACCGTGCAGGTCTTTTTCTGCCGTCATCTACTATGTTACTATGTAGAGAAAAAAGAACTAGATAAAAAAAAAAAGAACTTGAAAATAAGAAACGTGTAAAAGAGTTAAAACAAGTAAATAAGGAAAAAATAGCACACTTTGGGCTAGATTTACTAAGCAGCGCTATGGGCGCATTAGCATTTTTAACATGCGTAAATGGTGTACACGCAGTAAACACTAACGCTCCCATAGAAATGTATAGGTGATTTAGCGTTTAACGCACCTTAAATTTACAGGCGCATTAAAAATGCTAACGCACATTAGTAAACAGAAAAAACATCAGAAGTACTGAAGGGTAGTAGGGCTACTGCATGGGTAGCATGTGGCAAAACAGCACCACCGTGCGGTGCACCGAGGCATCCCGTGGTATTGCTGTGATCAGTGTGCAACGATCGCCGCACTAGAAAATACAAATTATTGTCTAGCATGAGGGGCGAGGAGTAGGTGTACCCTTCAGTAATTGGGCAGCACACGGCCATTGCGGTAAGAGTCATGCGCCAATTGTGAAATGAGTGCATGGCCATTAGATACTGTTTTAATAACAAAATAATTTGATATATGAAACAATATTATTAATAGTTTGATAAACTGGTGAGGCTTGTTTAGCTAAAAATATGTCACACTGAGTACTTATGACAAATGTGTTTTCTGCTGTGCACATTTAAGTTTGTTATTCTGAAGTGGGTTCTGTTAGAAATTATTAATTGGAAAACTTCCGCTGAACCTTAGAATAAATTACTTTGAAAATAAAAAGTAATTAAATTGATTTTAAAATACAGTGGACTTTAGAGCAGCTGTGGGCTGTTCTGTTGGAGAAGACTTTAAAGTCTCTGAATTTAAACAACAATCTCAGTGATTTTGTAAATGAAAGAGTCATATTGAAACTTTTAAATAAAATTATTTATGGGAGGGTTAGAATAGGGTTAAATAATTATACTTTTTTTTTTTTTTACTGGGGAAAGCTAGATAAGGAAGTAATCCAAGAGTTATCTAACATGATTACTTCAATAATTGAATTTGTTAGGGTTTAGGTTTTTTTTTAGTTTTTAAAGTTCAGCGTAGTAGGTACCCCGGACCTGGTTCCTGTTGTCATCTCATATAAAGTACCCAATGATAAAAGAAAGGTGAAGACTCGAAGATATACAAGAAAGCTGGAAGAGATAGCTAAGTTACTTATTTCCACTATACAAGTATATAGCGGACTGGTACACAACAGACTAACTAGAGGGACAAAACTAAAAACATATATTTAATACTTACCTGCTCCATTGATGAAGAACCTGAAAAGTAAATAAAAATAAAGAATCAATTCTTACAAATTAGAGGGATTTTAAAATGAACTATTGATGTTAAATGCAGGTTTAAATATAAATTTTTGCTTATTTTAAAATTGATACTTATCTGATAGGTTTCTGTTCTGTTCAGAACTGAAAGGGGTTGGTAGTCTGTGGAGAAACAGACATTGTCAAATCTCGTAGAAATTTGTTGTTAAATTAATAGTTTTGAATAAATTATTTAACTTTAAAGGTAAAACATCTGCCTAACTGAGTTATTTATTTTAGATTTATTCCCCTCCTATTTTAGAAATAGGAAGGTGAGGCTAGTGACAATATTTGGACCTTTATCTCCGTTTTGGTGGGGTATATCTGAGGTAAACATTTCGGTACAGTAAGATATACTTACATCCTTGAAGGTGAGGTCACACTACTTTGTAACTTCATTTCGTGCCCCCTAGTATTTTTGGAGAGAGTAAACAAGTGATTCACGTCTACCCGTTCAACTCCACTCATTATTTTATAGACCTCTATCATATCTCCCCTCAGCCGCCTTTTCTCCAAGCTGAAGATCTCTAGCCCCTTTAGCCTTTCCTCATAGGGAAGTCTTCCCATCCCCTTTATCATTTTCCTTGTCTTTCTCTGTACCTTTCCTAATTCCACTACATCTTTTTTGAGATGCCGTGACCAGAATTGCACACAGTATTCAAGGAAGTAGTATAAAGGTTTGTCCTGTGAGGCATAAGTGTTTCTGTTTGTTGTTAGAAGCGCTACCTGTGTGGATACTGCTGTGAGCTTCAATAAGTGTTGTAATTCCATAGTTTTTAGCGATAATGCTTTTTGACTCGGGCGCTAGCATTAAGTGTGAAATGTGATTTTAGCTTTGTGAGTTACTTTTTTTTTTCAAAATATTTTATTCGTTTTCCATATATAACAGTACTACTACTACTACTACTTAACATTTCTAGAGCGCTACTAGGGTTACGCAGCGCTGTACAGTTTAACAAAGAAGGACAGTCCCTGCTCGAAGGAGCTTACAATCTAAAGGACGAAATGTCAAGTTGGGGCAGTCTAGATTTCCTGAATAGAGGTGTAGTGGTTAGGTGCCGAAGGCGACATTGAAGAGGTGGGCTTTGAGCAAGGCTTTGAAGATGGGCAGGGAAGGGGGCCTGGCGTATGGGCTCAGGGAGTAACAAGGGACAGCAAATAAATGGATTAAGGAACAAAAGGAAAATAAGGGGGGGGGGGGGGAAAGGGAAATAGGAGAGAACAATGTCCAGGTGTCTGATACATAAGTTTCTTACATAGGACCAATATTAAATCTGACAAGATTGAAGGTAGTTCTCCACCGGCGACCAGACATAAGTGGGCAGGCGTCTTGGTAAAAGGACCCCATAGTAACCTATGGGGGTCTTTTTACAAAGGGGCGTAAGGTCCAATGTGCATGCAGCATGCGCCAAATTGGCATTACCACCTAGCTACCACATGACCCAGGTGGTACTTCTGAATTTGGTGCATGCGGAAAACACCCAGTAGAAAATATTTTCTATTTTCTACCGCGGGCTGCCTACCAGGCGGTAAACAGCAGTCGGAGTGCGCTGCATGCTTACCGCCCGGTTGGCGTGTGAGACCTTACTGCTAAGTCAATGGGTGGCGGTAAGGTCTCAGGCCAAAAATGGACGTGCGCTGGTTTTCATTTTCTGGCTCATTAAAATAATCCCTTTTTTTCAGACGTGGTACAATAAGGGTCTGGAGCACACCAAAAACATGCACCTACACTGTCGCTGGCCAGTTTTTGGCGTGCCTTAGTAAAAGAGACCCCTTATAACTTTAGAAGTCTAGCAGGCTTATTTTCGAAAGAGAAAGATGCCCATATTTTAACCTAAATCGGGAGATGGGCGCCTTTCTCCCGTGGGCGCCCAAATCGGTATAATCGGCGCCTCCAACTGCAGTCTGTTGTGGGAATGAACAAAGTTGATGGGGGGGGGTGTCGGAGGCGTGGTGAAGGTGGGACTGGGGCGTGTTCATCAGACGAGGAGAGATGGGTGCGCTCGGCCGATAATGGAAAAAAGAAGGGCAGCGGAAGCGAGAATTTGGGCCGATTTTTTTGGACCCTTTTTTTTCACTAACAAATCCCCAAAAAAGTGCCCCAACTGCCCAGATGACCACCGGAGGGAATTGGGGATGACCTCCCCTGACTCCCCCAGTGGTCACTAACCCCCTCCCACCAAAGAAATAACTTTAAATCCTTTTTTTTTCCAGCCTGTATGCCAGCCTCAAATGTCATACCCATCCATCACAGCAGTATGCAAGTCCCTGGAGCAGTTGTTAGTGGGTGCAGTGGTCTTCAGGCAGGTGGACCCAGGCCCAGTGGCGTAGCGGGAGCGGCTGCCACCCGGGGCGGATCGCCGCTGCACCCCCTCCCCGGGTGCAGACCAACACGACACCCCCCCACCGGTGTGGACCCCCCCCCCACCGGCATAGCGCCACCCCGACACGGTCCCCACCTGCCTACGAGCTCCATCCATCTGCCAGGCCCATCCCCCCTACTTGTTACACTTGTGGTGGTAAATGGAAGCCCTCCAAACTGCCCCCAAAACCCACTGTACCCACATCTAGGTGCCCCCCTTCACCCATAAGTGCAATGGTAATGGTGAAGAGTTGTAGGGAGTGGGTTTTGGGGGTGGGAGATTTGGGGGGCTCAGCACCCAAGGTAAGGGAGCTATGGACTTGGGAGGTATTTTACTGTTTTTTTTTACTGTTTACAAGTGCCCCCTAGGGTGCCCGGTTGCTGTCCTGGCATGTGAGGGGGACCAGTGCACTACGAATCCTGGCCCCTCCCACGACCAAATGCCTTGGATGTGTTCGTTTTTGAGCTGGGCGCCTTCGGTTTCCATTATCGCTGAAAACCAATACCGCCCAGCTCAAATCCGCCCAAATCCTATGCATTTGCCCGGCACCAACCGTATTATCGAAACAAAAGATGGACGCCCATCTTTTTCGAAAATACGGTCTGTCCCGCCCCTTTGCGTACCCGTCCTCGGAGATAGTCGCCCATGAAGATGGGTGTTCGCGTTCATTTATGCCCCTCTAAGTGTTTTGAAAATGAGCCTCTTTATACTGCAAAATCAATATATATATATGAAGTCATTGCTTAGAGGTGGAAGGAAATGAGCTGATAGGAATCCAAAGGAAATAAACTTCTTAAGAAAGTAGTCGATGCATAAGGTTGCTTACAAGCAGAGGGTCTCACACCCCAAAAAGCGAAAGAATTCATGCAAGACCGGAAAGAGACAGAGGGCTGTGGTAAGGACAAAGGTGACTGGTTTCTAGGGAGGATTTGCAAATTGCAGAACATAGAAGCTGACCTATTACTGGCTAAATCCAGAGGTCAATATTCCATCCTCATTCTTCTTGATCTTTCCGCTGCTTTTGACACTGTCGATCACAGCATACTTCTCGATACCCTGTCCTCACTTGGATTCCAGGGCTCTGTCCTTTCCTGGTTCTCTTCCTACCTCTCCCTCCGCACCTTTAGTGTTCACTCTGGTGGATCCTCTTCTACTTCTATCCCTCTGCCTGTCGGTGTACCTCAGGGTTCTGTTCTTGGTCCCCTCCTCTTTTCTATCTACACTTCTTCCCTTGGTTCATTAATCTCATCCCATGGCTTTTCCTACCACCTCTATGCTGATGACTCCCAAATCTACCTTTCTACCCCTGATATCTCACCTTGCATCCAAACCAAAGTTTCAGCGTGCTTGTCTGACATTGCTGCCTGGATGTCTCAACACCACCTGAAATTAAATATGACCAAAACCGAGCTTCTCATTTTCCCCCCCAAACCCACCTCCCCGCTCCCCCCGTTTTCTATTTCTGTTGATGGCTCTCTCATTCTCCCTGTCTCCTCAGCTCGAAACCTTGGGGTCATCTTTGACTCTTCTCTCTCCTTCTCTGCTCATATCCAGCAGACCGCCAAGACCTGTCGTTTCTTTCTTTACAACATCCGTAAAATCCGCCCCTTTCTTTCCGAGCACTCTACCAAAACCCTCATCCACACCCTTGTCACCTCTCGTTTAGACTACTGCAATCTGCTTCTTGCTGGCCTCCCACTTAGTCACCTCTCCCCTCTCCAGTCGGTTCAAAACTCTGCTGCCCGTCTCATCTTCCGCCAGGGTCGCTTTACTCATACTACCCCTCTCCTCAAGACCCTTCACTGGCTCCCTATCCATTTTCGCATCCTGTTCAAACTTCTTCTACTAACCTATAAATGTATTCACTCTGCTGCTCCCCAGTATCTCTCCACACTCGTCCTTCCCTACACCCCTTCCCGTGCACTCCGCTCCATGGATAAATCCTTCTTATCTGTTCCCTTCTCCACTACTGCCAACTCCAGACTTCACGCCTTCTATCTCGCTGCACCCTACGCCTGGAATAAACTTCCTGAGCCCCTACGTCTTGCCCCATCCTTGGCCACCTTTAAATCTAGACTGAAAACCCACCTCTTTAACATTGCTTTTGACTCGTAACCACTTGTAACCACTCGCCTCCACCTACCCTCCTCTCTTCCTTCCCGTTCACATTAATTGATTTGATTTGCTTACTTTATTTATTTTTTGTCTATTAGATTGTAAGCTCTTTGAGCAGGGACTGTCTTTCTTCTATGTTTGTACAGCGCTGCGTATGCCTTGTAGCGCTATAGAAATGCTAAATAGTAGTAGTAGTAGTAGAATTGGGTTGATCATGAGGTTCTTTTCTGCTGATAAAGATGTTGCCCGCCATGTTAACTTCCTGTTTTGTCTACATAAACCTCTATTGAGTGGAGGAGTGGCCAAGTGGTTAGGGTGGTGGACTTTGGTCCTGGGGAACTGAGGAACTGATTCCCGGCACAGGCAGCTCCTTGTGACTCTGGGCAAGTCACTTAACCCTCCATTGCCCCATGTAAGCCGCATTGAGCCTGCCATGAGTGGGAAAGCGCAGGGTACAAATGTAACAAAAATAAAATAGATACTATTGGAGATTCTACATGGAATGTTGCTACTATTGGAGATTCTACATGGAATGTTGCTATTCCACTAGCAACATTCCATGTAGAAGGCTGCGCAGGTTTCTGTTTCTGTGAGTCTGACATCCTGCACGTATGTGCAGGACGTCAGACTCACAGAAGCAGAAGCCTGCGCGGCCACATTGCTGATCTTCAAGGGCCGACTTCTACATGGAATGTTGGAATAGCAACATTCCATGTAGAATCTCAAATAGTGGCAACAGTGGAGGAGTGGCCTAGTGGTTAGGGTGGTGGACTTTGGTCCTGAGGAACTGAGTTCAACTCCCGGCACAGGCAGCTCCTTGTGACTCTGGGCAAGTCACTTAACCCTCCATTGCCTGCTGCATTGAGCCTGCCTTGAGTGGGAAAGTGCAGGGTACAAATGTAATAAAAAGATTCAAGTCTTTTTCTGTTCAAGTTGTTAGTTTTTGCAAACCAGCACAACAAAAAAAAGCCAATTGTCTATCACTCATCAGTTAGTGTTACTCGTGCAAATCAAAAAAAAAAATATTTTGATATTTCAGTGCGCTCTCTTAACATTGTAAATGTGGACGATTCATTCTCCGGGCCACAGGTATTTATCATTATAATGCATTTGAATGTTTAAAACACTTTTTCAAGTCAGACAAAATGCGTTCATTAGCATTTCAGTTAAATAGACCATTAAGCTTTCCAACATGTATTTCAATCTATATACTCATTTGCATTTTGAAATTATATTATACACAAAATCAGTGGTATCAAGGTGCAAGTGGCATCAAAACATGACTGACAGATTTGTAGCTGAATAAAGTGAGCTAGCTGCTAAATCAATCTATGCTCCACTTTATTTGAACTTTTTTTCTGACAAACGTACTGTATAAGTAATGCTGTGATTATGTATATTGAGAAACATGTTAAACAGAAAATATTAATAGAAAAACATAGTTGTGTTGGGCAGACTAGATGGACCATGCAGGTCTTTTTCTGCCGTCATCTACATATTATATATGTTACTATAGTTGTGTTTCAATAATGGTATATTACTTAATATACTTGTGTTCAAATTCTTGTGACCTATAGCCTTAACACTGTGCATAAAAGACCTAGGGACCCTTTTACCGAACAGTGGTAAAAAGTAGATTTAGCCCGCCCTTACACAGGTCATTTCCATTTTTACTGCTGGGGTAAAATGGACAAATTAGATTGTAAGCTCTTTGAGCAGGGACTGTCCCTCTATGTTAAATTGTACAGCGCTGCGTAACCCTAGTAGCGCTTTAGAAATGTTAAGTAGTAGTAGTAGTAGTAGTAGTAAATTTCCTATTTTCTTGTATTAATGGCCAAGGGGGACAAGGACTAGGACAAGGGGGCATGCGATGAAACTGGAGTAAGTTTAAAACAAATAAGAGAAAAATTTTCTTTACTCAGCGCGTAATTCGACTCTGGAATGCATTACTTTCAAAGTATGCACATTAGTCCACAAAATCATTCACGGAGAAGCCCCAGCCTACATGTCTGATTTAATAGACTTACCACCCAGAAACGCTAAGAGATCATCCCGAACTTTCCTCAACCTCCACTTCCCTAACTGTAAGGGCCTGAAATACAAGACGTTACACGCAACGACCTTTCCTTACATGAGCATGCAGTACTGGAACAAATTGCCATGGAACCTGAAAACGATCCATGAACAAACCAACTTCCGCAAGGCATTGAAGACACATCTTTTTGAGAAAATTTACGGAAAGAACCAAAACACATAAAGTTCACACTCACTGTTCAGAAACACATTAATACATCCACTTATGAACCCTTAACCCTTAATCTCACCACACTCACACCTCTACTCACAGAAAAAATGTACACCACATGCTTCATATAATGCCTCTAATTTCCTGTTTCTCTCCTCCTACTGTCCCATTGTTCTTCCCAATTGATTGATTCCTTATGATTTTGATTTCTTTTCGTCAACTCTCCCTAATGTAATTCTTAACCTGAATTTTTTTAACAAATTGTATTTCCACTATTCATAATATATTGTAAGCCACACTGAGCCCGCAAAAAGGTGGGAAAATGTGGGATACAAATGCAATAAATAAATAAATAAAATAAATAAAATTGCCGGAGAATGTGATTAATGCGGTTAGCTTAGCAGAGTTTAAGAAAGGTTTGGCCGGCTTCCTGAAGGAAAAGGCCATAGAAAGTTATTAAATGGACGTAGGGAAAAATTCACTATTCCTGGGACAAGCAGTACAAAATGCTTTGCCCCGTGGATCTTGTCGGGTGATTGTGACCTGGATTGGCCACTGTCGGAGACAGGGTGCTGGGCTAGATGGACCTTTGGCCTGTCCCAGTGTGGTGATGCTTATGTCTTATCTCTTATGGCCATGTGCTAATTTTAAACAAGTGGGTGAGGATTACAAAGATATAATAATGAAATCACAAAAAGAAATCCACTGAATGAAAAATACCCAATTTGGAAAAATGAAAGGAAAAGCCTCAAAGAGCTCAAAACCACACACGATTTAGAGAGCTGGAAGGATCCAAAAGATCTCTTACTCCTTCATCATCGGCAACAAACCTTCCGTAGAAAAATATTCCCAAAACAAGCTTTTATTTTAAAGCTGCTTATAAATGCTTATTAAATTTGCAAGCAAATTTGGCAATATCTTCTCTAGAATATGTCAATAGTCACTTATCTTTAAAGAGTCTTTATCATATCATGTCCAGGATCCAAAGTCAAAGCCAAGCCACTGTTCTGCTGGAAATCCACATGGCCTCGGGCCAACGATGGCCAACGTTTTGCTAAGCTTCTTCAGGGTCCACGACGATGGGATGTTTTCTATAAAAAATAAAATTGTATTGGGACAGGCTGTACAAGTACTCCAAGTCACTGTGCGTTCTCGTACAGGCACAGCACTTATCATCCATCCTCTCTCCAACACGATGGAACAAACAAAATGGCTTCTATTTAAACTATGACGTGAGATGCTGACAGCTAAGCCCACCAATGAAAGCACTATGGGCTTGACACCAAAAGATGTTTTCTAATTAGAAGAAATGACACCATTTTATTCTTGAATTAAGTTCTTTAAGGGCCCTTTTACTAAGCCGCGTGTTTATGTGCGCCCAATGCACGCCAAAATGGAGTTACCGCATGGCTACCATGTGGCTCTTCTGGTAATTTCATTTTTGGAATGAATCTGATATGAGAGGCCGAAAAATAATTTTTACTTTCTTCTACGCGTATCGGACGCGCGAAAAGTGGCATTTGGCGCACGTAGGTCATTACCGCCCGGTTACCATGTGAGACTTTACCGCTAGGTCAACGGCTGGCGGTAAGGTCTCAGACCCAAAATGGATGCGCGAAAATTTTGATTTTGCCACACGTCCATATTCGGCAATGATTCTGCGCACACCCCAAACCCGTGCCTTCATTACTGCAGGCCATTTTTCAGCGCAACTTAGTAAAAGGACCCCTTAGGTTCTAAAGAATGCAGCTTGAATATCCACTTCTGTTCCAATTGCAGTAAAATCCTGCAGCGATCTCTACCTCTATGAGGAAGGCGGTTCATGTCGTAAGACAACACATCGAAGGTCGTAG
Source organism: Microcaecilia unicolor (assembly GCF_901765095.1). Lineage (NCBI taxonomy): Eukaryota > Metazoa > Chordata > Amphibia > Gymnophiona > Siphonopidae > Microcaecilia > Microcaecilia unicolor. The sequence goes on from NC_044032.1 coordinate 639,021,336, forward strand.
AAAAAAAGGTTTAAACTTCTCACAATGTGACACCAAAGGTAGCCGAATCTTATTCGTAAGCAACAAACTCTTGCCATTAGTGCATGAGCCCTTACCGTCACCCATTGTGTAGGCGGAAAGGGCTCACGTGCTATCCCTATTCTTTCACTCATACCTCTTTTATCCCATTTACTCCTTGTTCATTGTCCTATCACATACATCCTTGTTGATTTTGATACTACAGATTGTATTCTCTTGTTACTTTGTAAGCTGCATTGAGCCTGCGATGAGCGGGAAAGCGCGGGGTATAAATGTAATAAATAAATAAATAATTGGCACATGAAAAGTTTCATTCAACACTAACACTGTAATATTATGCAATATAAATCGGCAGTAGCTCGTTTCATATAGGATCACAGTCCTATGGCTTACCCACTTCCTCATCAGTCTTACACAATTGTATTTTACTTAGAAAACGTTTTTTTTAGGATTTTTTTTATATTTAAGGTAAAATGCCTTTATCTTGCACAGAGAGAATCACAACCAACATGAATCATGTTTCGCGAATAGGCTGCATCTGGGTCAAACCTCTGTTTCTGAATACGTCTCCATGAAAATCAAAATAGTTGTGGGTCTCTCTGTGCAAGTTAAGTAAAGTCATTTTACCTTAAATACAAAAATTTCTAAAAAAAATGTTTTCTAAGCAAAATCAAGTTGTGTAAGACCAGTGAGGGAGTGGGTAAGCCATAGGACTGTGATCCTACATGAAACGAGTTAGCACAGAGGTCTTGAGATGTCTATGAGATGTTGATACTACATGTTACCAACCTGCTTTGAGTGGGAAAACGTGGGGTACAAATGTAATAAAAAAATAAATAAAATAATATTACAGTGTTAGCGTTGAGTGAAAATTTTCTGGTTTGAGTGGCTCCCGCTTTGAAGATTTCAAAACCTTTAATTGAATTAGTTAGCACATGGCAAAGTAGCTGCACTAACCAATCAGAGCAGAACACACCCACTCTCCACACCCAGAAATGCCCCCTGCACCAAAAAAAATTAAATTTTATTTTTTTTAGCACATGGGAAGCATGCGCACATGCCGAAATTACCGTGAGATGCCTCAGCGCTCCCCATGATATTCTGTTTTTGCTGCAGTAAGCAAGCGTTACTTTGTAAAAGGGCCCCCTGGACATGTACATCCAGCCTGGTTTTCAGTTTCCTGGGCCCTGTGGCAAAATGTATATTGCAGGAAACACACGGATGAAGCATCTACCAAAACAACAACTGACATCAATTTTTTTTTTCATTTGTTACCAATGATGGACTATCTAGAATTGACAGTTAAAAATCTATGATGTGGGACAGACGCAGAACTCCACAGCAATAGACTATGATGCCTTACAGTGCACATGGACACAAAACTGCATACATAACATTCTTAGTTTTACAATTTGAAATTTGTTGTAAATACACTTTTTTATTTGAAGACGGAATATGAAAGACCTTGGTCTTCATATTAACCTTGCAGACAGCAGAACAGGATCCACAAGGAAAATGTCCTATAGGTAAATTCCTTAATGGTATAGTGTCTTTGTGTAATGTGGATGGTACTAACATATCCTTAAGATTTCTTTCACGCTTATATGCTACAAGTAATTCTTTGTTGGTAAAGGAAGATACTCCTTGCAACAAAAGCCAGTGTTTCCTTACAATTTTAACAATGGAGCTGGACATACAGTGGTGGAAATAAGTATTTGATCCCTTGCTGATTTTGTAAGTTTGCCCACTGACAAAGACATGAGCAGCCCATAATTGAAGGGTAGGTTATTGGTAACAGTGAGAGATAGCACATCACAAATTAAATCCGGAAAATCACATTGTGGAAAGTATATGAATTTATTTGCATTCTGCAGAGGGAAATAAGTATTTAATCCCTCTGGCAAACAAGACCTAATACTTGGTGGCAAAACCCTTGTTGGCAAGCACAGCGGTCAGACGTCTTCTGTAGTTGATGATGAGGTTTGCACACATGTCAGGAGGAATTTTGGTCCACTCCTCTTTGCAGATCATCTCTAAATCATTAAGAGTTCTGGGCTGTCGCTTGGCAACTCGCAGCTTCAGCTCCCTCCATAAGTTTTCAATGGGATTAAGGTCTGGTGACTGGCTAGGCCACTCCATGACCCTAATGTGCTTCTTCCTGAGCCACTCCTTTGTTGCCTTGGCTGTATGTTTTGGGTCATTGTCGTGCTGGAAGACCCAGCCACGACCCATTTTTAAGGCCCTGGTGGAGGGAAGGAGGTTGTCACTCAGAATTGTACGGTACATGGCCCCATCCATTCTCCCATTGATGCGGTGAAGTAGTCCTGTGCCCTTAGCAGAGAAACACCCCCAAAACATAACATTTCCACCTCCATGCTTGACAGTGGGGACGGTGTTCTTTGGGTCATAGGCAGCATTTCTCTTCCTCCAAACACGGCGAGTTGAGTTCATGCCAAAGAGCTCAATTTTTGTCTCATCTGACCACAGCACCTTCTCCCAATCACTCTCGGCATCATCCAGGTGTTCACTGGCAAACTTCAGACGGGCCGTCACATGTGCCTTCCGGAGCAGGGGGACCTTGCGGGCACTGCAGGATTGCAATCCGTTATGTCGTAATGTGTTACCAATGGTTTTCGTGGTGACAGTGGTCCCAGCTGCCTTGAGATCATTGACAAGTTCCCCCCTTGTAGTTGTAGGCTGATTTCTAACCTTCCTCATGATCAAGGATACCCCACGAGGTGAGATTTTGCGTGGAGCCCCAGATCTTTGTCGATTGACAGTCATTTTGTACTTCTTCCATTTTCTTACTATGGCACCAACAGTTGTCTCCTTCTCGCCCAGCGTCTTACTGATGGTTTTGTAGCCCATTCCAGCCTTGTGCAGGTGTATGATCTTGTCCCTGAAATCCTTAGACAGCTCCTTGCTCTTGGCCATTTTGTAGAGGTTAGAGTCTGACTGATTCACTGAGTCTGTGGACAGGTGTCTTTCATACAGGTCACCATTGCCGACAGCTGTCTGTCATGCAGGTAACGAGTTGATTTGGAGCATCTACCTGGTCTGTAGGGGCCAGATCTCTTACTGGTTGGTGGGGGATCAAATACTTATTTCCCTCTGCAGAATGCAAATAAATTCATATACTTTCCACAATGTGATTTTCCGGATTTAATTTGTGATGTGCTATCTCTCACTGTTACCAATAACCTACCCTTCAATTATGGGCTGCTCATGTCTTTGTCAGTGGGCAAACTTACAAAATCAGCAAGGGATCAAATACTTATTTCCACCACTGTATGATTAAAGGGTAAAGTGCACACAATCTTGTCATTGTTTTTCCTTTTGGCTGGTTGCAACAATGAATCTCTAGACCACACAGATGCTCTCTGAAACCCTTTGTTAATGTACTTGAGTGGATAACCTTTCTCTTGAAACCTTCTCGTCATGTCAATAGACCTAAGGTGGTACAACTGAGGATCGGAACACAATCTGCGCAAGCGTAAAAATTGACTATATGGTATATTTTAAAATTATATTGACATCTGTGGGTTTACGATAAATATCTGTTATAAATTAATCTCCTTTGATGCTAATGTTGATATCCAAGAAACGTATAGTTTTCGTATTATAATTCATTTGGAACTTGAGATTAGAATCCAAGGTATTTAGCCATAGGAAAAAACTCTCTAGATTACTTACCATCCCCTTCCAAATTAAAAAGATATCATCTATGTATCGCTTCCAAAGGTGGATATTTTCTAAAACAAATATTGTCTAAAAGGTGCTTCTCTTCAAAATCGCCCACATATAATTTAGCTATAGAGGGTGCAAACGTTGCACCCATAGCAGTGCCTTTAACTTGCTGATAAAATGTTCCATTAAATGCAAAAAGCTTTTTGTTAGTGCGATAGTCACCAATTCAACTATAAAATCAGTGGACACACGACGAAAAAAATCTCTATTGGCAATGGTTCTCCTAATAATTTCTATAGATTGAAATTGAGGTATGTTTGTATAAAGGCTTTCTATGTCCTTGAGACAACCCATGTTGGGCGAAACGTGCATGCCGGGCAGATGATCCCCTGGGTCTGACAAATACAATAAATTGAAAAGATAAGTAGCTGAAAAATATTTATATTATATATTTTTTCTAAAATCTAAGATGAGAATGTATTAATAGAGAAATAAAAAGAACCGGTAAAGATTTGGATGTTGCATAAATCACTTCAGTTAAAAGTGATAGCGAGTAACATCACTGAGGTTCTTGGATAAATACATGAATGAATCTTGAAACATCTATGATATAAATGTGACATAGAATCTGTTATGAGCTGTATGTCTTGAAGAAGAGCTTTATAATACTAAAGATTTGAAGGAGTTTAAAACTGGACTGGATAGTTATAAGCTTCCATTAAAGTGACTAAAATCATATCTCTATTTGGTGTCATGGTGTTCATTATATTGATCATATCAGCCGAATTACGGATGTATGATGAAATTTTGCTAACACAAGGACGTAGAAATGTGTCTATAAAAATGGTTATCAATAGAAATCAAACAAAATAAAACATGGAAAAGAAAATAAGATGATACCTTTTTTATTGGACATAACTTTTTATTAGACATAACTTTCTTGATTAGCTTTCGAAGGTTGCCCTTCTTCGTCAGATCGGAAATAAGCAAATGTGGTAGCAGGTAGTATATATAAGAGAAACATCAAAGCATTACTTTGACAGTCTGACAGAGTGGGAGGGTGGGGGTGGGTAGGGGGTATGCATGGGGACATCAAAGCATTTCATTGATATTCTAACAGGATGAGTGTGGATAGGTGAGGGGTGGAGAGAAATACAGCTTTATGATTTATAATGGGCTAGGAACCCCAGATCCTTGTTAAGTCCTTTCTGTTGGGTGTTAAAATGTTTTATTTTGTTTGATTTCTATTGATAACCTTAAGAGTAGACTAACACGGCTACCACACTTCTCTATAAAAATGGAAAGTGGTTCTAATAATGAACCACGTGTAGATACAATCGGTCTACCGGGTGGAGAGGTGAGAGATTGATGTATTTTGGGGAGAATGTAGAATGTAGGAATAACAGGTTCTTCAACTAATAAGAAATCAGCTTCTTTTGATGTGATATATTGAGCTTCCCTACCTAATAAGACCAGTGAACTGATTTCTTTTTGAATTACCAAAGTGGGATCATCGTTAAGTTCTTTATAGAAAGTTTGATCTTCTTGTTGTCTATTAATTTCCATAACATAGCCCTCTTTGTTCATAATGACAATAGCTCCCCCTTTATCAGCTGGTTTAATTATGATACTATGATCATTTTGTAGTATCTTGGCTGCACTACTTTCTTCCTTACTCATGTTGTAAAAACATCCTTCTATTACCTTGCTTTTCAAGTGATATAATGTAATTAAGGACAACACTTGGAGGAGTGGCCTAGTGGTTAGTACACTGGTCTTGCAATCCAGAGGTGGTCAGTTCAAATCTCACTGCTGCTCCTTGTGATCTTGGGCAAGTCATTTAACCCTCCATTGCCTCAGGTACAAACTTAGATTGTGAGCCCTCCTGGGACAGAGAAATATCCAGTGTACTTGAATGTAATTCACCTTGCTACTACTGAAAAAGGTGTGAGCAAAATCAAAAAATAAATAAATAAAAAAACACTTTCAAATGCTTGAATCAAGTGATGTATATTGCCAGGGGGGGGAGCCATTTACTGCCTTTTTTTTTTTTTTACTATTGCTAGATCTGTAGTATTATCAGTATTTTCCTTAAAGAAATCCATTATTTTCAATTTCCTAATGAATTTTTAAAACTGCACTCTTGTTTTAAAAGCATTGTACTTGGGTGTGGGTATAAAGAAAGACCCTTGCTTAAAACTTTACTCTCCACAGATTGGAAATGTTTTCAATACCTGTTCACATTTTTTTTTTTACATTTGTACCCCACACTTTCCCACTCATGGCAGGCTCAATGCAGCTTACATGGGGCAATGGAGGGTTAAGTGACTTGCCCAGAGTCACAAGGAGCTGCCTGTGCCTGAAGTGGGAATTGAAGTCAGTTCGTCAGGACCAAAGTCCACCACCCTAACCACTAGGCCACTCCTCCACTGTTGCTACTATTTGAGATTCTACATGGAATGTTGCTATTCCAACATTCTATGTAGAAGTCAGCCCTTGCAGATCACCAATGTGGCCGCGCAGGCTTCTGCTTTTGTGAGTCTGACGTCCTGCACATACGTGCAGGACGTCAGACTCACAGAAACAGAAGCCTGCGCAGCCTTCTATATGGAATGTTGCTAGTGGAATAGCAACATTCCATGTAGAATCTCCAATAGTATCTATTTTATTTTTGTTACATTTGTACCCTGCGCTTTCCCACTCATGGCAGGCTCAATGCGGCTTACATGGGGCAATGGAGGGTTAAGTGACTTGCCCAGAGTCACAAGGAGCTGCCTGTGCCTGAAGTGGAAATTGAACTCAGTTCCTCAGTTCCGCAAGACCAAAGTCCACCACCCTAACCACTAGGCCACTCCTCCACACATGTTTTACTGTCTTTGTCTATAATGAGCAAAATCACCTCTACCTCTACCACGTCCTCTATCTCTATAGGGAAAATAGTTTCTCTGATATTCTGTTACTGAATTATCTGTAACTGATTTCTTCTTCCATAATTGGCCAATTTGTACAAATTGTTTATCAATGTTCATACGTGGAGGTGTTGTGTAAAGCGATGCTGATGGATCAAAAACATCATCTGGATCGCTCCTTGGTCTTTTTGATTATTTGTTTTCTATTTTGTGACACTGAGGGATGACGAACATCAGTTGTCCTATTAGTATTCCTACGAAAACGTTTCTTTCTTTGATGTGTATTCCTATGTCAAGGATACACATTATTATTCTTATAATCTTCATCATCTCTTCTAAATTTCTCAGATTTGAAGAGTCTCAAATCCCTTTCAAATTGTTCACTACTTTTCTTAAAATCGTCATATAGTATATCAAAGCACGCATCATTCTCCTTCAAAAATACTAATTTCTTATCTAGTTCCTCTTTAGCTTTCTGTTCCCTCTCTTTGCATGTCTTAATGATCAAAGTCATTAAGTCCAAGGAACACGTCTATATAAATAATTCTCAGCTCAAACATTCTGAAGCTCACTTTGTGGCAGGGAAACACTGAAGCCCTGCACTGTTGAGGCTGTCAGCACCACTCACTGTCACTCATGCACCACTCACTGTCACTCATAGACCCACCCTCAGCCACACCCCTTCCGCACATAATTCGGAACCCCAACGTTCTAATGACTGTCTGCCCTGCCCTCGCGTCACAACGTGATAACGTCGAGGGCAGGGCTATGACACTCAGCGAATCCCATCGCACCACCCGCTACTCAACCCTCCAGAACAGATCACCGCCGCTCCCCCCTCCCTCCGTCCGACGTCAGCTCTTTTAACCTGTTTTAACCTCTTCAGCGTATCCCTTTCCTAACCAGTCCACGTTACACCGGGTGAGCCTACCCGTCCTGTGCATCTCTGCGTTCTCTAATCTTGCACACAGCAAGTTCAAAAAATATGAAATGTTAGCCAGCTCCACTTCTCAGCCGATCTTCGGAAAGGTAAACACACAGAAAATGAAACTGAAGACGAAGTCCCCTCTCCCTTCGGCAAACTTCTCCCCGTTAAGTTTTTATTTTAAAGCTGCTTATAAATGCTTATTAAATTTGCAAGCAAATTTGGCAATATCTTCTCTAGAATATGTCAATAGTCACTTATCTTTAAAGAGTCTTTATCATATCATGTCCAGGATCCAAAGTCAAAGCCAAGCCACTGTTCTGCTGGAAATCCACATGGCCTCGGGCCAACGATGGCCAACGTTTTGCTAAGCTTCTTCAGGGTCCACGACGATGGGATGTTTTCTATAAAAAATAAAAATTGTATTGGGACAGGCTGTACAAGTACTCCAAGTCACTGTGCGTTCTCGTACAGGCACAGCACTTATCATCCATCCTCTCTCCAACACGATGGAACAAACAAAATGGCTTCTATTTAAACTATGACGTGAGATGCTGACAGCTAAGCCCACCAATGAAAGCACTATGGGCTTGACACCAAAAGATGTTTTCTAATTAGAAGAAATGACACCATTTTATTCTTGAATTAAGTTCTTTAAGGGCCCTTTTACTAAGCCGCGTGTTTATGTGCGCCCAATGCACGCCAAAATGGAGTTACCGCATGGCTACCATGTGGCTCTTCTGGTAATTTCATTTTTGGAATGAATCTGATATGAGAGGCCGAAAAATAATTTTTACTTTCTTCTACGCGTATCGGACGCGCGAAAAGTGGCATTTGGCGCACGTAGGTCATTACCGCCCGGTTACCATGTGAGACTTTACCGCTAGGTCAACGGCTGGCGGTAAGGTCTCAGACCCAAAATGGATGCGCGAAAATTTTGATTTTGCCACACGTCCATATTCGGCAATGATTCTGCGCACACCCCAAACCCGTGCCTTCATTACTGCAGGCCATTTTTCAGCGCAACTTAGTAAAAGGACCCCTTAGGTTCTAAAGAATGCAGCTTGAATATCCACTTCTGTTCCAATTGCAGTAAAATCCTGCAGCGATCTCTACCTCTATGAGGAAGGCGGTTCATGTCGTAAGACAACACATCGAAGGTCGTAGAAAAAAAGGTTTAAACTTCTCACAATGTGACACCAAAGGTAGCCGAATCTTATTCGTAAGCAACAAACTCTTGCCATTAGTGCATGAGCCCTTACCGTCACCCATTGTGTAGGCGGAAAGGGCTCACGTGCTATCCCTATTCTTTCACTCATACCTCTTTTATCCCATTTACTCCTTGTTCATTGTCCTATCACATACATCCTTGTTGATTTTGATACTACAGATTGTATTCTCTTGTTACTTTGTAAGCTGCATTGAGCCTGCGATGAGCGGGAAAGCGCGGGGTATAAATGTAATAAATAAATAAATAATTGGCACATGAAAAGTTTCATTCAACACTAACACTGTAATATTATGCAATATAAATCGGCAGTAGCTCGTTTCATATAGGATCACAGTCCTATGGCTTACCCACTTCCTCATCAGTCTTACACAATTGTATTTTACTTAGAAAACGTTTTTTTAGGATTTTTTTTATATTTAAGGTAAAATGCCTTTATCTTGCACAGAGAGAATCACAACCAACATGAATCATGTTTCGCGAATAGGCTGCATCTGGGTCAAACCTCTGTTTCTGAATACGTCTCCATGAAAATCAAAATAGTTGTGGGTCTCTCTGTGCAAGTTAAGTAAAGTCATTTTACCTTAAATACAAAAATTTCTAAAAAAAATGTTTTCTAAGCAAAATCAAGTTGTGTAAGACCAGTGAGGGAGTGGGTAAGCCATAGGACTGTGATCCTACATGAAACGAGTTAGCACAGAGGTCTTGAGATGTCTATGAGATGTTGATACTACATGTTACCAACCTGCTTTGAGTGGGAAAACGTGGGGTACAAATGTAATAAAAAAATAAATAAAATAATATTACAGTGTTAGCGTTGAGTGAAAATTTTCTGGTTTGAGTGGCTCCCGCTTTGAAGATTTCAAAACCTTTAATTGAATTAGTTAGCACATGGCAAAGTAGCTGCACTAACCAATCAGAGCAGAACACACCCACTCTCCACACCCAGAAATGCCCCCTGCACCAAAAAAATTAAATTTTATTTTTTTTAGCACATGGGAAGCATGCGCACATGCCGAAATTACCGTGAGATGCCTCAGCGCTCCCCATGATATTCTGTTTTTGCTGCAGTAAGCAAGCGTTACTTTGTAAAAGGGCCCCCTGGACATGTACATCCAGCCTGGTTTTCAGTTTCCTGGGCCCTGTGGCAAAATGTATATTGCAGGAAACACACGGATGAAGCATCTACCAAAACAACAACTGACATCAATTTTTTTTTTCATTTGTTACCAATGATGGACTATCTAGAATTGACAGTTAAAAATCTATGATGTGGGACAGACGCAGAACTCCACAGCAATAGACTATGATGCCTTACAGTGCACATGGACACAAAACTGCATACATAACATTCTTAGTTTTACAATTTGAAATTTGTTGTAAATACACTTTTTTATTTGAAGACGGAATATGAAAGACCTTGGTCTTCATATTAACCTTGCAGACAGCAGAACAGGATCCACAAGGAAAATGTCCTATAGGTAAATTCCTTAATGGTATAGTGTCTTTGTGTAATGTGGATGGTACTAACATATCCTTAAGATTTCTTTCACGCTTATATGCTACAAGTAATTCTTTGTTGGTAAAGGAAGATACTCCTTGCAACAAAAGCCAGTGTTTCCTTACAATTTTAACAATGGAGCTGGACATACAGTGGTGGAAATAAGTATTTGATCCCTTGCTGATTTTGTAAGTTTGCCCACTGACAAAGACATGAGCAGCCCATAATTGAAGGGTAGGTTATTGGTAACAGTGAGAGATAGCACATCACAAATTAAATCCGGAAAATCACATTGTGGAAAGTATATGAATTTATTTGCATTCTGCAGAGGGAAATAAGTATTTAATCCCTCTGGCAAACAAGACCTAATACTTGGTGGCAAAACCCTTGTTGGCAAGCACAGCGGTCAGACGTCTTCTGTAGTTGATGATGAGGTTTGCACACATGTCAGGAGGAATTTTGGTCCACTCCTCTTTGCAGATCATCTCTAAATCATTAAGAGTTCTGGGCTGTCGCTTGGCAACTCGCAGCTTCAGCTCCCTCCATAAGTTTTCAATGGGATTAAGGTCTGGTGACTGGCTAGGCCACTCCATGACCCTAATGTGCTTCTTCCTGAGCCACTCCTTTGTTGCCTTGGCTGTATGTTTTGGGTCATTGTCGTGCTGGAAGACCCAGCCACGACCCATTTTTAAGGCCCTGGTGGAGGGAAGGAGGTTGTCACTCAGAATTGTACGGTACATGGCCCCATCCATTCTCCCATTGATGCGGTGAAGTAGTCCTGTGCCCTTAGCAGAGAAACACCCCCAAAACATAACATTTCCACCTCCATGCTTGACAGTGGGGACGGTGTTCTTTGGGTCATAGGCAGCATTTCTCTTCCTCCAAACACGGCGAGTTGAGTTCATGCCAAAGAGCTCAATTTTTGTCTCATCTGACCACAGCACCTTCTCCCAATCACTCTCGGCATCATCCAGGTGTTCACTGGCAAACTTCAGACGGGCCGTCACATGTGCCTTCCGGAGCAGGGGGACCTTGCGGGCACTGCAGGATTGCAATCCGTTATGTCGTAATGTGTTACCAATGGTTTTCGTGGTGACAGTGGTCCCAGCTGCCTTGAGATCATTGACAAGTTCCCCCCTTGTAGTTGTAGGCTGATTTCTAACCTTCCTCATGATCAAGGATACCCCACGAGGTGAGATTTTGCGTGGAGCCCCAGATCTTTGTCGATTGACAGTCATTTTGTACTTCTTCCATTTTCTTACTATGGCACCAACAGTTGTCTCCTTCTCGCCCAGCGTCTTACTGATGGTTTTGTAGCCCATTCCAGCCTTGTGCAGGTGTATGATCTTGTCCCTGAAATCCTTAGACAGCTCCTTGCTCTTGGCCATTTTGTAGAGGTTAGAGTCTGACTGATTCACTGAGTCTGTGGACAGGTGTCTTTCATACAGGTCACCATTGCCGACAGCTGTCTGTCATGCAGGTAACGAGTTGATTTGGAGCATCTACCTGGTCTGTAGGGGCCAGATCTCTTACTGGTTGGTGGGGGATCAAATACTTATTTCCCTCTGCAGAATGCAAATAAATTCATATACTTTCCACAATGTGATTTTCCGGATTTAATTTGTGATGTGCTATCTCTCACTGTTACCAATAACCTACCCTTCAATTATGGGCTGCTCATGTCTTTGTCAGTGGGCAAACTTACAAAATCAGCAAGGGATCAAATACTTATTTCCACCACTGTATGATTAAAGGGTAAAGTGCACACAATCTTGTCATTGTTTTTCCTTTTGGCTGGTTGCAACAATGAATCTCTAGACCACACAGATGCTCTCTGAAACCCTTTGTTAATGTACTTGAGTGGATAACCTTTCTCTTGAAACCTTCTCGTCATGTCAATAGACCTAAGGTGGTACAACTGAGGATCGGAACACAATCTGCGCAAGCGTAAAAATTGACTATATGGTATATTTTAAAATTATATTGACATCTGTGGGTTTACGATAAATATCTGTTATAAATTAATCTCCTTTGATGCTAATGTTGATATCCAAGAAACGTATAGTTTTCGTATTATAATTCATTTGGAACTTGAGATTAGAATCCAAGGTATTTAGCCATAGGAAAAAACTCTCTAGATTACTTACCATCCCCTTCCAAATTAAAAAGATATCATCTATGTATCGCTTCCAAAGGTGGATATTTTCTAAAACAAATATTGTCTAAAAGGTGCTTCTCTTCAAAATCGCCCACATATAATTTAGCTATAGAGGGTGCAAACGTTGCACCCATAGCAGTGCCTTTAACTTGCTGATAAAATGTTCCATTAAATGCAAAAAGCTTTTTGTTAGTGCGATAGTCACCAATTCAACTATAAAATCAGTGGACACACGACGAAAAAAATCTCTATTGGCAATGGTTCTCCTAATAATTTCTATAGATTGAAATTGAGGTATGTTTGTATAAAGGCTTTCTATGTCCTTGAGACAACCCATGTTGGGCGAAACGTGCATGCCGGGCAGATGATCCCCTGGGTCTGACAAATACAATAAATTGAAAAGATAAGTAGCTGAAAAATATTTATATTATATATTTTTTCTAAAATCTAAGATGAGAATGTATTAATAGAGAAATAAAAAGAACCGGTAAAGATTTGGATGTTGCATAAATCACTTCAGTTAAAAGTGATAGCGAGTAACATCACTGAGGTTCTTGGATAAATACATGAATGAATCTTGAAACATCTATGATATAAATGTGACATAGAATCTGTTATGAGCTGTATGTCTTGAAGAAGAGCTTTATAATACTAAAGATTTGAAGGAGTTTAAAACTGGACTGGATAGTTATAAGCTTCCATTAAAGTGACTAAAATCATATCTCTATTTGGTGTCATGGTGTTCATTATATTGATCATATCAGCCGAATTACGGATGTATGATGAAATTTTGCTAACACAAGGACGTAGAAATGTGTCTATAAAAATGGTTATCAATAGAAATCAAACAAAATAAAACATGGAAAAGAAAATAAGATGATACCTTTTTTATTGGACATAACTTTTTATTAGACATAACTTTCTTGATTAGCTTTCGAAGGTTGCCCTTCTTCGTCAGATCGGAAATAAGCAAATGTGGTAGCAGGTAGTATATATAAGAGAAACATCAAAGCATTACTTTGACAGTCTGACAGAGTGGGAGGGTGGGGGTGGGTAGGGGGTATGCATGGGGACATCAAAGCATTTCATTGATATTCTAACAGGATGAGTGTGGATAGGTGAGGGGTGGAGAGAAATACAGCTTTATGATTTATAATGGGCTAGGAACCCCAGATCCTTGTTAAGTCCTTTCTGTTGGGTGTTAAAATGTTTTATTTTGTTTGATTTCTATTGATAACCTTAAGAGTAGACTAACACGGCTACCACACTTCTCTATAAAAATGGAAAGTGGTTCTAATAATGAACCACGTGTAGATACAATCGGTCTACCGGGTGGAGAGGTGAGAGATTGATGTATTTTGGGGAGAATGTAGAATGTAGGAATAACAGGTTCTTCAACTAATAAGAAATCAGCTTCTTTTGATGTGATATATTGAGCTTCCCTACCTAATAAGACCAGTGAACTGATTTCTTTTTGAATTACCAAAGTGGGATCATCGTTAAGTTCTTTATAGAAAGTTTGATCTTCTTGTTGTCTATTAATTTCCATAACATAGCCCTCTTTGTTCATAATGACAATAGCTCCCCCTTTATCAGCTGGTTTAATTATGATACTATGATCATTTTGTAGTATCTTGGCTGCACTACTTTCTTCCTTACTCATGTTGTAAAAACATCCTTCTATTACCTTGCTTTTCAAGTGATATAATGTAATTAAGGACAACACTTGGAGGAGTGGCCTAGTGGTTAGTACACTGGTCTTGCAATCCAGAGGTGGTCAGTTCAAATCTCACTGCTGCTCCTTGTGATCTTGGGCAAGTCATTTAACCCTCCATTGCCTCAGGTACAAACTTAGATTGTGAGCCCTCCTGGGACAGAGAAATATCCAGTGTACTTGAATGTAATTCACCTTGCTACTACTGAAAAAGGTGTGAGCAAAATCAAAAAATAAATAAATAAAAAAACACTTTCAAATGCTTGAATCAAGTGATGTATATTGCCAGGGGGGGGAGCCATTTACTGCCTTTTTTTTTTTTTTACTATTGCTAGATCTGTAGTATTATCAGTATTTTCCTTAAAGAAATCCATTATTTTCAATTTCCTAATGAATTTTTAAAACTGCACTCTTGTTTTAAAAGCATTGTACTTGGGTGTGGGTATAAAAGAAAGACCCTTGCTTAAAACTTTACTCTCCACAGATTGGAAATGTTTTCAATACCTGTTCACATTTTTTTTTTTACATTTGTACCCCACACTTTCCCACTCATGGCAGGCTCAATGCAGCTTACATGGGGCAATGGAGGGTTAAGTGACTTGCCCAGAGTCACAAGGAGCTGCCTGTGCCTGAAGTGGGAATTGAAGTCAGTTCGTCAGGACCAAAGTCCACCACCCTAACCACTAGGCCACTCCTCCACTGTTGCTACTATTTGAGATTCTACATGGAATGTTGCTATTCCAACATTCTATGTAGAAGTCAGCCCTTGCAGATCACCAATGTGGCCGCGCAGGCTTCTGCTTTTGTGAGTCTGACGTCCTGCACATACGTGCAGGACGTCAGACTCACAGAAACAGAAGCCTGCGCAGCCTTCTATATGGAATGTTGCTAGTGGAATAGCAACATTCCATGTAGAATCTCCAATAGTATCTATTTTATTTTTGTTACATTTGTACCCTGCGCTTTCCCACTCATGGCAGGCTCAATGCGGCTTACATGGGGCAATGGAGGGTTAAGTGACTTGCCCAGAGTCACAAGGAGCTGCCTGTGCCTGAAGTGGAAATTGAACTCAGTTCCTCAGTTCCGCAAGACCAAAGTCCACCACCCTAACCACTAGGCCACTCCTCCACACATGTTTTACTGTCTTTGTCTATAATGAGCAAAATCACCTCTACCTCTACCACGTCCTCTATCTCTATAGGGAAAATAGTTTCTCTGATATTCTGTTACTGAATTATCTGTAACTGATTTCTTCTTCCATAATTGGCCAATTTGTACAAATTGTTTATCAATGTTCATACGTGGAGGTGTTGTGTAAAGCGATGCTGATGGATCAAAAACATCATCTGGATCGCTCCTTGGTCTTTTTGATTATTTGTTTTCTATTTTGTGACACTGAGGGATGACGAACATCAGTTGTCCTATTAGTATTCCTACGAAAACGTTTCTTTCTTTGATGTGTATTCCTATGTCAAGGATACACATTATTATTCTTATAATCTTCATCATCTCTTCTAAATTTCTCAGATTTGAAGAGTCTCAAATCCCTTTCAAATTGTTCACTACTTTTCTTAAAATCGTCATATAGTATATCAAAGCACGCATCATTCTCCTTCAAAAATACTAATTTCTTATCTAGTTCCTCTTTAGCTTTCTGTTCCCTCTCTTTGCATGTCTTAATGATCAAAGTCATTAAGTCCAAGGAACACGTCTATATAAATAATTCTCAGCTCAAACATTCTGAAGCTCACTTTGTGGCAGGGAAACACTGAAGCCCTGCACTGTTGAGGCTGTCAGCACCACTCACTGTCACTCATGCACCACTCACTGTCACTCATAGACCCACCCTCAGCCACACCCCTTCCGCACATAATTCGGAACCCCAACGTTCTAATGACTGTCTGCCCTGCCCTCGCGTCACAACGTGATAACGTCGAGGGCAGGGCTATGACACTCAGCGAATCCCATCGCACCACCCGCTACTCAACCCTCCAGAACAGATCACCGCCGCTCCCCCCTCCCTCCGTCCGACGTCAGCTCTTTTAACCTGTTTTAACCTCTTCAGCGTATCCCTTTCCTAACCAGTCCACGTTACACCGGGTGAGCCTACCCGTCCTGTGCATCTCTGCGTTCTCTAATCTTGCACACAGCAAGTTCAAAAAATATGAAATGTTAGCCAGCTCCACTTCTCAGCCGATCTTCGGAAAGGTAAACACACAGAAAATGAAACTGAAGACGAAGTCCCCTCTCCCTTCGGCAAACTTCTCCCCGTTAAGTTTCAAAGCTTCACTTCTCAGCCGATCTTCAGAAAGGTAAACAAACAGAAAATGACACTGAAGACGAAGCCCCCTCTCCCTTCAGCAAACTTCTCCCCGTTATGTTTCACAATCGTGCTTGAAGCACGGCCACTTTCCCTTCTACATCCTACAGCTGCACGGAGCACTGACTGAGTGGACTACAGCATTTTTATTTCTTTTTTCCTGTTACCAGTTTTGAAAGGCAGGGTGAATGCTGGGTTCCCCGGGCCCAGAGAAAAAAAAATTCTTTTTTATGTCCAACAATTTTATTGCTTTTCCAAAAACAGAAACAATTTATCAAGTAATAATATCAATCTCTCTATCACACAAACATACACACACACACACACACACACACATACACTCTGTCACACACACTCACACATTCAACTCTCTCTCTATCACACGCTCACTCTCACACACACTCTGTAAAACACACACACTCCGAGGAACACCTTGCTAGCGCCCGTTTCATTGCTCTCAGAAACAGGCCTTTTTTACTAGTATTTAATATTGTTTCCCACTGCATCATAAAAGCCTGATCATTGAACATGGTTGAAGATTTATTCATATGAAGCCCTCTAGGGATCCTTTTATATCTGCAGTATTCAAGTAGAGACTATCCATGCAATTCAACTCTTTTGCATCGTTTACTTAATTTTACAGCCTCCTCCCAATGTTTGAGAGAGTCCTCCAATACCTCTGGTTCTTTGAAGAAAGGATCAGCCGGTAACATGCTTTTCAGACATTCTTCATTGAAGCTCATAACGTCCTTCCACGGAGAAAAAGACATGATACCTGCAATAGCAGGTTCGAGAAAGACAAAGACAGGAAAACGTGAACAGGTATTGAATACAGTTTATAACATGCCCATCGAACTTTAACTGATGAGGAGAGTAAAGTTTTAAGCAAGCAATATTTATTGTTCCATTTTTATTCTTTTTTCTTTTTTGTTATTTTTCTTTTTTCTTTTTCATATTTTATTCCTAATTTTTATCTTGCTGTTTTGTTTTGATAGCATTCACTGTTGGACAAGCATTTTATTATATGGTTTATCAGGGAAGGCTCTCCACAGAGTGGATGAACACAAAATCCCACGGGGTGCAGACACAGAAAAAACAAAGTGTGAAGTGGACCCATGACTTCAGGATGTTGAGACTATGGTGGTATAAAGAAGAATAAACTTTATTGTAGACTATTCTTCTTTATACCACCATAGTCTTGACGTCCTGAAGTCATTGGTCCACTTCCCACTTTGTTTTTCTGTATTATACGGTTTATACCATAGGTATGTGTCCAACCTACATTTTTAATAATTATTATTAATATATAATATTGAGGTTTTAGCATTGTTTTTATACTAATTTTCATGATAAAATATGAATTAGACGAGGGCATGATCCTTACGGCATTATTTTATATATACATATATGTTATTGACATTAATACTGATTATTTGAAGGTATATTTTATATAGAAACATTTATGTCCTTATTCGTATTTTTAATAAAGTGTTATATTTGATGTTTTTTACATATATTTATTTATATTTATATATATGTAGTATTAACATTTATCTGTCCTATACTTATGTGCGCTTCTTTGATATATTATGATGTGGGTATGATTTTTTGATGGTTTTCCTGATAATTATGATTTTTACTTTTGTATTCATTTTAATGGAAATTATTATTTATACTTTTATATTATTGAGATGGCTATACATGTCTATATTTTTAATACTATTATTAACTATATTTGTTTATATTTCCAAGTATTTAAATATTGGTATATTGTATTAGTCATGGTTTCTCAGTTATTATGCAGAGAGGTGTGGTAGCCGTGTTAGTCCACTCTTAAAGGTTATCAATAGAAATCAAACAAAATAAAACATGGAAAAGAAAATAAGATGATACCTTTTTTATTTATTACCCAAAATTATTGTTTTTATCTACTTTTTATTATTGTTGTTTTTATATTATCTCTTATATTTGTTATTATGTGTGTTTGATTATTTTAGCCCCTGACGCAGCCCTTTTGGGCGAAACACGGCTGTGTCGGGCAACATTCTGGTACATGGTACTATTAATAAAGTTTTAATATCTCTCACTGACCTGCTGTTTTGTGTTCCGCAACCGCGATTAACGTGCAGGCCTATTTAAAACAGGTTTGCACAAGTTCCTAAAGAAATAGTCCATAAACCATTATTAAGATGGACTTGGGAAAATCCATTGCTTACTCCTTGTATAAGCTGCATAAAATTTGTTTTCATCTTTTGGGATCTTGGCAGGTACTTATGCCCTGGATTGGCCACTACTGGAAACAGGATACTGACCGTGATGGAACTTTGGTCTGTCCCAGTATGGAGATGCTTATATACTTACACACTTCTGTACTTATTCTACATATATATGACTGAGGTGAGGTATTCTGCCACCATGTAATTTCCAGGTAGAAAATATTGTTCTGTTTTCACAATGAGAGGTGTGTTGGTATGGTCTAGGGATGTTATAATATTTGCAATGCTCCTTTTTAATTTGCTCTGTGCCATGGCAGGTTGCAAAGGAGGTGTTACATAGTAACATAGTAAATGACGGCAGAAAAAGACCTGCATGGTCCATCCAGTCTGCCCAACAAGACAAACTCATATGTGCTACTTTTTGTGTATATCCTACTTTGATTTGTACCTGTTCTCTTCAGGGCACAGACCGTATAAGTCTGCCCAGCACTATCCTCGCCTCCCACCACCGGCTGGCTCTGCCACTCAATCTCGGCTAAGCTCCTTAGGATCCATTCCTTCTGAATAGGATTCCTTTATGTTTATCCCACGCATGTTTGAATTCTGTTACCATTTTCATTTCCACCACCTCTCGCGGGAGGGCATTCCAAGCATCCACCACTCTCTCCGTGAAAAAATACTTCCTGACATTTTTCTTGAGTCTGCCCCCCTTCAATCTCATTTCATGTCCTCTCGTTCTACCGCCTTCGCACCTCCAGAAAAGGTTCGTTTGCGGTTTATGTTGACTCTGAAAGCTTGGCTACGGTGGCAGAGTCACAATTACCCCCCACCTCGTAAGGTTAGCCTTGTCTGAATACCACCTTCTTTTATTCTAGAATAAAAGCACTGATGGTTACAGCAATGCACTAAAACATGACAGTAGTTGAGGAGGAAGGAAAAGTACTTATAGTATTGTGAATTATACCAAAACAAAAAAGTGAGGTAGAGAACCTGGATCACTTAGTACATATGACTATTTGCAAACACAGAATAGATGGCCAACGACACTGCTTTTCAGTTTGATTGATGTTGGTGCAAAGGCTGACTTGATTGTCTGGATGAGAAATCACCCTGCTTGGAACAGCAGATTACCTCAAGAAAGATGGTGTCTGTTCTGTACTGAGCTGGGAGAGCAATTGATCAATGGACTGATCGGATGAAGACTACAAAATACTGGCAGTCTGACCGGGCCAATCAGAGCTACGCTGATTGCAGTGGACTAGAAATTCTCAGTGCACTTGCGGAGGGATAAAGAACAGGTTGTGTTGCTCATCCCAGAGCAACAGCGCACAAATCACAAAGACAACTGAGAGGCCTGCAAAAGGTTTGTGAGTGGCGCACTTCCAACTACCAGAAAGCTGTGTTCTGATTGTGTTGTTTATTTATTTATTATATTTGTATCCCACACTTTCCCACTAAAAGCAGGCTCAATGCGGCTTACATAGTAATAGGTAACACAGAATTTTGTTATGTAAAGTAGGAAATTAAGTATAACATAATAGAAGGATGGATGGGTAGTAAATGGATGGGTAGGTAGGTAGAGACAGGTGAGAGAGAGGAGGGTAAGGTGGGAGATAGATTCTGGGTCAATGTCGTTTTCTCTTCAGTATATGTAAGGTAGATGGGTTCATGAGATTAATCTGGGTCTTTTGGGTAGGCTTGTTTTAATAGATGGGGTTTTAGTGCTTTTCTGAATGGTAGGTGGTCATGGATTGCTCGGATAGGTCTAGGGAGAGCGTTCCATAGACGGCTGCCCAGGAAGGAGAAATTGAATCCATAATAAGTTTTGTACTTGAGACCTTTACAGTTGGGGTAGTGCAGGTTGAGGTACTTTCATGAGGATACAGACATGTTTCTTGCTGGAAGGTCGACCAGATTTATCATATAGTTCGGAGATTCTCCGTGTATTATCTTGTGGATTAAAGTCTGGGCTTTGAAATTGATACGTTCTTTGATTGGGAGCCAGTGCAGTCTTGCACGGAGAGGAGTTGCACTCTCAAAATGTGATCTGCCAAAGATGAGTCTTGCTGCTGTATTTTGGGCGGTCTGAAGTTTTTTAGGATATAGGATATAGGATTTAGGCTTTGCAGAGTATCTCACTATCTAAGGGGCCCTTTTACAAAGGCGCATAAGAGCCTATGTGCATCCAGAGTGCACCAAATCGGCGCTACCACGTGCCCCGGGTGGTAACTCAGAATTTGGCATGCACTGAAAACACGCGGTAGAAGATATTTTCTATTTTCTACCGCATGGTGCTTACCCAGTGGTAAACGGCAGTGGGCGTGCGCTGCATGTCTACCACCCGGGTAGCACTTGAGACCTTACCATTAAATCAATGGGCAGAGGTAAGGTCTCAGGCCGAAAATGGACACGCTCTGTTTTTTATTTTGCCGCACGTCCATTTTCGGCCCCTTAAAAAAAGGGCCCTTTTTCCAGGACGCAGCCGAAATTGGGTGGCGGAGCAGGTGGGGGGAAGAGGGGTTGGTGGTTGGGAGGTGAGGATAGTGGAGGGCAGACTTATACGGTCTGTGCCAGAGCCGGTGATGGGAGGCGGGACTGGTGGTTGGGAGGCGGGAAGTACTGCTGGGCAGACTTGTACGGTCTATGCCCTGAATAAGGCAGGTACAAATCAAGGTAAGGTATACACATATGTTTGTCTTGTTGGGCAGACTGGATGGACCGTGCAGGTCTTTTTCTGCCGTCATCTACTATGTAAAAACTGACCCAGCATGCGCCCGAAAGATGCACTTGCAGTGCCGCAGGCCACCTTTTGACGTGGCTTAGTAAAAGGGCCCCTAAATCAGTGGGAGAAAATGTTTATTCCTGAAAAATTCTCTTTTTTTTTTTTTTAAAGCCAGTGCTTGCATGCTTCATGTCAGGTATGTATCCACTTGTGTTAGGGACCCAGAGAAGCTCCGTTTTACTTGGGTTTAGGCAAAGTTTGTTGTGTTTAGCCCATTCTTGAATTGATGTTAGACAAATGATCAGTTTACTCAAGGCTGTAATTAAGTCAGGTTCAATGGGTATGAGTAGCTGCACATCATCCGCATAGATGTAGAACTGAGTGTCCATTGACCGAATCAGCTCAGCTAGTGGCTTGAGGTAGATATTGAACAGAATAGGTGACAGTATCGATCCTTGTGGTACCCCGCAGGTCAGTGTCCATGGTGGTGATGAGTTGCTGCCAATCATTATGGATTGTTGCCTGTCTGATAGATAGGATCTCAACCAGGCAAGTACTGTTCCATTGATACCTGTTTCTGTCAGTCATGCTAGCAAGATATCATGATCCAAAGTGTCAAAAGTTGCTGAGAAATCTAGCAGTACTAACATCAAGGCAAATCCCTTGTCTCGGTTTCTGTGAAGATCATCTAGCAGGGATATGAGGACCGTTTCTGTTCCATAACCAGGTCTGAATCCAGATTGATATGGATCTAACCAGTTAATCTTTTCTAACCATTCATTAAGTTGAACCTGAAATCGGTCTACGAAGTGACCACTTTCCGCAAATTCCTGAAGACTTACCTCTTCGACAAAATATATCATAAAGAACAACATGTGTAACTCTACTTTCTTCAAGATATCCAGGAATGTTCTTTAATGTCTTTTGCTTTTACACTATCATGTACCTAATGCCTATGGCTTTAACACTATCATGTATTTCACCATCATGTAACCAAAACTTCTGCTAAAACAATGTATACTCTTTTCTATTCCCAATATTATGCATTTCACCATCTTGTACCCCAAACTTGCTGTAAATCCAAATGTACATTCTTTTCTATTTCCAATATCCACAATGAAATGTAAGCCACATTGAGCCTGCAAAAAGGTGGGATAATGTGGGATACAAATGTAGTAATAATAATAATAATAATAATAACACAGAGTATTTGTTCTATGAGTTTCCCTAGAAATGGGATGTTGGATACTGGCCTGTAACTTTCAAGTTTGTCCTGGTCAAGGTTGTTTTTCTTCAGCAGAGAGCGAACCACTGCCCTTTTTAATGTTGTTGGTAATTGCCCATTAGAAAGAGAGGTGTTTACAATTTTTGTGGCGCCTTCTATAAGGCCCATACTTGCCTGCTGCATTATCTTTGATGGGCAGGGATCAAGGGAGCAGGTAGTTGGTCGAAGGTCTCTTAGGATTTTGTCAAGGCTCTCCTCTGCCATTAGGTTAAAAGTGTTCCATCTGCATTTCTTGCATTTAGTTTATCATTTATTTCCCAAATCTATAACCAACTGGGGAGGGAGTGATTAAGGGGCCCTTTTACTAAGCCGTGGTAGGCTCTACGCACATGCAGTATGCACCCAAATGAGTCTACCGCCAGGCCAGCCCTGACGATAATTTCAGATTTGGTGCGCGCCCATAATGCCTGGATCAATGATTTAGTTCCTCCTATGCACGCCGTTTCTGGTGGCAATCGGCACTTGGCACGCACCAACCGGTCACCATGCATGTAGTGCATGAGCCCTTACTGCTAGATCAATGGGTGGCCTTAAGGGCTCAGGCTGGTTTTGGGTGCGCACTGGTTTCATTTTTTAACATAGGCCTTTTTCCCGTCCTTTTAAAAAAAGCCCTTTTTTGCAGATGCCGTAAAAATTGTCCTGGAGCATGCCCAATACACGCGCCTACACTACCGCAGGCCACTTTCTACTGTGACTTAACAAAGGGGCCCCTAAGTGCCTACAGGAATTAATAGAAGCTGTGTTACTAGACATAAGCCTGCTTGGAAAAGTAAATGTTTGTGTGTATGGATTCTAAGAGGTGAATTTGGCCATGTCTGTAGGACTAGAGGGCCATCTATGGGGATTCTTCCACCAATACACTATAAGGAGGAAAGTTATCAAGCTGTGTTAGGGCTTTAAGTAGTGTTATTTGCCCTTTAGCCTAACTTAAATATACTAATGCAGCTACTCCTGCTCTAACACAGCAATATTTGTCATCACAGATTATATAGTACTGAGATGAAAAACATGCAAATGCATGTAAAGCATCTCATTACTATGTAAATCCCATAACATGACTTGCAGTGAACACTGGGTGCACATTGCAAGTCATGTTATGGCCCCCAAAATTGGAATAAAATAACCCCAGCTTTTAGTATCATCCTGCCAAACCCACCAGGAATTCAAGGGTTTCTCCTGATCAAGCCCCCTGATATACCCCCAGATCAGGAGCCCCCCCCCCCCAGATCCAAACCTCCCCAAAATGAGTCCCCTAATCAAGACGACCCCCCAAAAGTAGAGCCCCCAATCCAGACCTCCTGATTTGGGGTCCCCTCCAAGATGACCCCTCTCAATCCAGCCCCTCCCGATCAAGATCCACCCTAAAGAAGACTCCCCTGATCAAGCCCCCCACCCCATATCTAGAATTGAATTCCTTGTGGTCTAGGGGGTCTCTGGGATGGTCTTTGGGCTCTTACATGACTACCACTAGGAGGTCATGCTTCCATGCCTAAATTTAGAAGCTTGGCTCTTTCTTAATATCAGGCCCTGTCATATATGTTTCGATCTACTTTTTCAGTTGTCATGTGGATTTTTTTTTTGGGGGGGGGGGTGGGGGGGGGGAGAGATCACCAACAGAAGTGACTTCTAAGAAACGTGACCCAGCAGTCTGGATTGAATTATGTAAAAAACAGAGTGAAGAAATGCATGAATAGTCTAGTGGAGAGCGCCTTCGAGCACTTGCCTCCTCCTTCTCCTCCCTTCCATACAGAACCCCCACAGTGTGAGAAAAAAAAAACACCTACCCGTGAGAACAGGGTAACATTTGCAACAATGTTCCTACTACTATTCTCAATGTCTATCCTAAGGGGTCGTTTTACTAAACCACGGTAAAATCTGGGCTTAATGCAGGTGTGAGGGGGTTTATAGAACTCTGTCCCTCACTCTTAAGAATAGACCCATAGACAGCCTTTGCCACCTTAAAAGCCCTAGTTCCACCAGAGAAGAAGTGAGCTGGGAGGATGGGTGGATCCGGAACCAGGAAGTATATAAGAGATGGCCTGACTGAAGTTAAGGAGGCCCAGGGAAGGAAGACTAGAAGTCCAGCAGATGCTGCTTCAGTTCCTGTGTTCTAATTTTGCCCTGGCTGAGGTAAGCCAATATTTCTGCCTGTTTAAGACTTGCAAGCCAGACCTTGGTCTCAGAGAAACTGAGAACTTACGAGTTGTGTTTGGTGCGTGGCAGCCCCACCAGCCACAGACTGTTTGACTTGCCAGCCAGAGGCCTGCTCAAGACTGTTTATTGAACCGTAGAGACTTTTGCACACGATGTTCCTGGCCTCTGAAGTGACAGGTCTCAGGGCTCAGCTAAATAAACCATTTATTTCATATTTATATACCTGTCTGGCTGTGTTATCCACAGGGTCACCCAACCAGGGGAGTAGCCAGACCTCACGGTGGGAGGGGGCCAGAGCCCGAGGTTGGGGGCACATTTTGAGTGCCGCCCCGCTGCTGCACCACCCACCGCCATGCCTCGCCTGCCCCTCCACCGCCTCGCCTTGCCTCTTCTCCTCGCTCCCCCACCGTCTCGCCTCACCTCTTTGCCTCTTCCTCTCACAAATAACTTTGCTGGCGGGGGGTCCCCAACCCCCGCCAGCCGAAGCCTTCTTCAGCTCCGGTCTCTGGCGCAGCCGCGTTCGCTACCCTGCTCTTCTTTCTTCTTGCTCCTGCTGTGCACGCTGACGCTCCTTCTCAGTTTTACATAGAGGAGCGTCAGCGTGCACAGGAGGAGCAAGAAGAAAGAAGAGCAGGGCAGCAAACACAGCTGCGCTGGAGACCGGCGCTGAAGAAGGCGTCGGCTGGCGGGGGTTGGGGACCCCTGCCAGCCAAACCAGGGGCCCGGATGAAATTTGCGGGCGCCCAGACCCCGTGGCCCCCCGTAGCTACACCCCTGCACCCAACAACCCTCACCAGGGATATCACAGCAGGTTAAAGTGGGACTTTCTCACACGCTAAACACAGATTGAACATGGCATTTTACTTCGGTTTTAATTGCAGGTCATGTGCTAATGTTCCCATTAGTGTGTGGAACGTGCAAGGAATTAACACAGGAGCCTATTATGGAGGCACTAAGTGCTCTTGTATTAAATCTGTGTTGTTTGGATAGTGTATGTTAATCAAAACACTCTAACCAGATAGACTCAGATTCTGTAAATGGCGTCTACGATCTAGATGCATCTGATTAAAGTGCCTAGCGCAACTCTATAGAATGTGCTAAAAGTTGGGCACAATGTATAGAATAGCACATGGGGGGCCCTTTTACTAAGGTGAGCTGAAAAATGTCCTGCGCCGGTGTAGGCGTGGGTTTTGGACGCGCGCAGGTCCATTTTTCAGCGCACCTGGAAAAAAAGGCTTTTTTTTTTTCCGGCTGAAAATGGACGTGTGGCAAAATTAAAAACGGAGTGTGAGTCCATTTTCGGCCTGAGACCTTACCGCCACCCGTTGACTTGGCGGTAAGGTCTCACACGCTAACCAGGCGGTAAGCATCAATGTGCGCGCACTGCCGATTACCACCCGGTTAGCACCACGCGGTAGAAAACAGAAAATATTTTCTACCGTGCATTTTGGACGTGCGTCAAAAATGGAAATAGCGCCCGGGGCGTGCGGTAGCCAGGCAGTAGTTCCAATTTGATGCATGTTGGACGTGCACAGGCACCTAGGCACCTTAGTAAAAGGGCCCCAGGACTGGGGAACACACCTACACTTAAACGTGGCCATTTAT
Organism: Microcaecilia unicolor; assembly: GCF_901765095.1. Classification (NCBI taxonomy): domain Eukaryota; kingdom Metazoa; phylum Chordata; class Amphibia; order Gymnophiona; family Siphonopidae; genus Microcaecilia; species Microcaecilia unicolor. The sequence continues at coordinate 639,047,778 of NC_044032.1, forward strand.
GCCACGGAAAACCTGGTGTAAGTAACTGTGCTGAAATATAGGTGCAGTCCCCTATAACAATGTGCATAAATTTTTTTAATCGCTGCATTTGTGTCCCACATTTTCCCACCTTTTTGCAGGCTCAATGTGGCTTACAATGTTCCTTCATGGCATTTGCCATTCCAGAGTGAAAAGGTACAATTGATACATAAGTACATAAGTACATAAGTAGTGCCATACTGGGAAAGACCAAAGGTCCATCTAGCCCAGCATCCTGTCACCGACAGTGGCCAATCCAGGTCAAGGGCACCTGGCACGCTCCCCAAACGTAAAAACATTCCAGACAAGTTATACCTAAAAATGCGGAATTTTTCCAAGTCCATTTAATAGCGGTCTATGGACTTGTCCTTTAGGAATCTATCTAACCCCTTTTTAAACTCCGTCAAGCTAACCGCCCGTACCACGTTCTCCGGCAACGAATTCCAGAGTCTAATTACACGTTGGGTGAAGAAAAATTTTCTCCGATTCGTTTTAAATTTACCACACTGTAGCTTCAACTCATGCCCTCTAGTCCTAGTATTTTTGGATAGCGTGAACAGTCGCTTCACATCCACCCGATCCATTCCACTCATTATTTTATACACTTCTATCATATCTCCCCTCAGCCGTCTCTTCTCCAAGCTGAAAAGCCCTAGCCTTCTCAGCCTCTCTTCATAGGAAAGTCGTCCCATCCCCACTATCATTTTCGTCGCCCTTCGCTGTACCTTTTCCAATTCTACTATATCTTTTTTGAGATACGGAGACCAGTACTGAACACAATACTCCAGGTGCGGTCGCACCATGGAGCGATACAACGGCATTATAACATCCGCACACCTGGACTCCATACCCTTCCTAATAACACCCAACATTCTATTCGCTTTCCTAGCCGCAGCAGCACACTGAGCAGAAGGTTTCAGCGTATCATCGACGACGACACCCAGATCCCTTTCTTGATCCGTAACTCCTAACGCGGAACCTTGCAAGACGTAGCTATAATTCGGGTTCCTCTTACCCACATTACATAGAGAACATGGATGACATAATAGATATGTGGATAACATAGTGGATCGTCATTCCAGAGTAAAAGAAACAATCGGTGTTGCCTAAAGGATGTTGATGACCTGGTAGATTAAGCAGATAAAATAATAGAATGTCTTTTCATAGTAAAGATGCAGTTGGTATAATACAGAGAGTATAGATGAACTAGAAGAACTACACAGTAGGCATAGGGAGAAAACATTCTGGGTTTTAAGTAGGTGGAGATGTATTACAGTTCCTATTCTGGGTCACTGTGGTATGCCTTGTTGAAGAGATAGGACTTCAGTGATTTACAAAAGTTGTTTAGATTGTGAGTTATTTTCAGGTCCCTTGGTAGTGCATTCCACAGCTGTGTGCTCATATAGGAGAAGCTAGACGCATGTGTTACATAGTAACATAGTAGATGACGGCAGAAAAAGACCTGCATGGTCCATGCAGTCTGCCCAACAAGATAAACTCATATGTGCTACTTTTTGCGTATACCTTACCTTGATTTGCACCTGCTCTTTTCAGGGCACAGACCGTGTAAGTCTTCCCAGCACTATCCTCGCCTCCCAACCACCAGCCCTGCCTCGCACCACCGGCTAAGCTTCTGGGGATCCCTTCCTTCTGAACAGGATTCCTTTATGTTTATCCCACACATGTTCGAATTCCGTTACCGTTTTGCTCTCCACCACCTCCCGCGGGAGGGCATTCCAAGCATCCACCACTCTCTCTGTGAAAAAATACTTCCTGACATTTTTCTTGAGTCTGCCCCCCTTCAATCTCATTTCATGTCCTCTAGTTCTACTGCCTTCCCCTCTCTGGAAAAGGTTCGTTTGCAGATTAATACCTTTCAAATATTTGAACTTCTGTATCATATCACCCCTGTTTTTCCTTTCTTCCAGAGTATACATGTTCAGGTCAGCAAGTCTCTCCTCATACATCTTGTAACGCAAATCCCTTACCATTCTCGTAGCTTTTCTTTGCATTTTGTATTTTACTCCTTTACAACTGGGGAAGTGAAGATTTAGGAATGTGCTTGCTGATCTTTTAGCATTTCTGGATGGCAAGTCAATAAGGTCTATCATGTAGGCCGGAGCATCTCCGTGGATGATTTTGTGAACCAGAGAGCAGACCTTAAACGTAATACGTTCTTTAAGTGGAAGCCAGTGTAACTTTTCTCTTAGGGGTTTGGCACTTACACTCCTACCATGGCTGTGCCCCCTTTTCAGTTACGCATGTTAGAATTTTTATGTGCATCTTTTTAGAGTACGCCTAAAAAGAAGTGCAGTAAATTCCAATGATTGCCAATTAGTGATAATTGGTTGTTATCGGACGATTATCATCATTGATTGGCTCGTTACTCAATTGAGTAGCGCACGTAAATTGGCCGTACACACAATTTAACGCACCCTACTCTGTGCACCTTATATAGAATCCAGCCCATAATGCAGGAAAACCCACTCTCTGTCCATGACAACCCCCTCCTTAAAATATTAAAACATTAGTGCGCACAAAAGGTAAATTACTGCAAAGCATTTTAACACATTCTGCAATCAGACAAGAAAAGAGGTGATGATCTGCAAACCAACGTAGCAGCAAACATAGAAGCAGACCAGAAATATTGAAGCGCTGGGCACTTTTGTTAAAACAAATAAATAAATAAAAGACATACAATTAGTTAAAATAAATTAATGAGCAAACGATAAAATATATGATACTTATAAACAGCCAAATGTTCTTCCAAAAACAGCACATGCAATCTAAAAACAAATAAACAAAGTTAAAACAGCAGTCCATGTTCATTAAAACTACTACTACTCCTTATCATTTCTGTAGCGCTACTAGACGTACGCAACGCTATACAATGGACATTAAAAGATAGTCCCTGCTCGACAGAGTTTACAATCTAATTAGGTCAGACAAATAGGACAAATAAGAGAATAAAAGCCGCATCTCAATTAAAAGCACATAAAACATGCTTGAAGGATGAAAGACCAACCCATCAGAGTAATAATCTATAAGAACACTAAATATATATAGACATAAGTACATAAATATTGCCACACTGGGACAGACCAAAGTCCATCAAGCCCAGCATCCTGTTTCCAACAGTGGCCAATTCAGGTTACAAGTACCTGGCAAGATCCCAAAACAGTACGGGACCCTTGTTTACAAAGTCGCCCTAGTGGCTGGCGGTGCGGCACTGCCGACACAGCCCATTCATTTTGAATGAACTGTGTCGGCAATGGTGTGCAGCTTTGTAAACAGGGAGATTAGTGTATAAACAGTGAATTGTGCTGAGAGTTAGTGAAGAGCATTAACCCTGCATTAAGGACTTAGCACCCTTTAGAAAAACCTCCCCTAAGTGTGCTTGAATTCTGTCCCCGTACTGGTTTCCACCATCTGCACCGACAGGATATTTCAGGCATCTATAAAATTGTATTGCCACATTTTTCAATGCTTGTGTCATTTTCGATACCCCCCTGCTAACACAGCTTGCTTGCAAAAATTCTCTTTGCTTTTTATAATGCATACTAAATATTTGGAACGAGGAAAATTTAGCTTGGAATATAATTAACACTTTCGCTTTGAAAATCTTAAGTTCTGCTTGCATTTCTGTTTCTCTTCCTTCCTATATGCAAACACAGGGTGTGGAGAAACAAAGACTGTGCAGGTGGGATACTTCCTATCAAAGCTCTGAAAAAACTGTGAAATTAGTTATTTTGTGTGTCACACTGAACAAACAAGCCCCATGGTATACATTAGCCTGTAAGTGATGCAATCATCATTGCTGACCTAGAGTGGACCAGACCGGTTACTTTTAATGACTTATCCTTGTTATCTGTATTTGCATTGATTAAAGTTTCAATCCAGCTGTCAGGAAAGAAAGCATTTCCTGCTCTGGGGAGTGGGGGGGGGGGGGGGGGGGAGAAGTCTGTTAAACATATTTAAAAGGTTGCATGAGAGTCATGCTTTAAAATAAAAACAAGTCAGTATGAAAGTATATAACTGTTCTTGAGTTTAGTCTCCTCGGTTTGTGATCCTAATTGGACAATGAACGTCTTGTCCATGGAGCTCTGTCTAATCACTGTCCTTTGTTTTTGCTGAAGAGTAGACAACCTTTCTTTGATTATCAGCTGATATATAAAACAAAAAGTCTGCTTAAGATACCAATTGCTGATTAACACTATTCTATTGAGGACTTAAACCCATAGGGCTTATACAGAAAAACGTGTTACAGTCATGTGCTGATGACGGAGCACAGGCCTCGGAGTGGAGGAGTAGCCTAGTGGTTAGTGCAGTGGACTTTGATCCTGGGGAACTGGGTTTGATTTCTGCAACAGTTCCTTGTGACTCTGGGCAAATCACTTAACCCTCCAATGCCCCAGGTGCAAATAAATACTGTATATAATATGCAAACCTCTTTGAATGTAGTTGCAAAAACCACCGAAAGGCAGTATATCAAGTCTCATTCCCCTACTGAAGATGAAACACCCCAGTTTTGTTTGCTGATACAGTAAGTTAATCACATGCGTATTTGCAGTGTATAGTGCTTCTGCCCAGTTAAACTTGTTGAACTAGCCAGCTGGTGGTATTCAATGGCAGTTAAACGGGTAGTGCTGCTAAATATCACCACTAACTTAGAAACATAGAAAAATGTAGACAAAGGCCATATGGTCTATCCAGTCTGCCCATCCATGCCATCTACTCTCCCTATCATTCCTTTAGAGGTCCTATGTACTTGTCCCAAGCTCTCTTTAATTCAGATACTATTTTAATCTTCACCACTTCCACCCTTTCCATGAAGAAGAATTTCCTCGGGTTGCTTCTGAGTCTATCCCATTTCACCTTCATCCTATGCCCTCTCATTCCAGAGCTTCCTTTCAGTTGAAAGAGACTCTATTATATCTCCCCTCTCCCACCTTTCTTCCAAAGTATACTTGGAGGGGCATAATCAAAAGGGACGTCCAAATTTTGCTGAGGATGTCCTCGCAAAACGTCCCTATGGAGGGGCAGGGAAACCCGTATTATCGAAACAAGATGGACGTCCATCTTTCGTTTTGATAATATGGTCGGGGACGCTCAAATCTTGAAATTTAGGTCGTCCTTAGAGGTGGTCGTCCCTAGACTTGGTCGTTTCTGATTTTCGGCGATAATAGAAACCAAGGACGCCCATCTCAGAAACGACCAAATGCAAGCCCTTTGGTCATGGGAGGAGCCAGCATTCATGGTGCACTGGTCCCCCTCACATGCCAGGACACCAACCGGGCACCCTAGGGGGCGCTGCAGTGGACTTCATAAATTGCTCCCAGGTACATAGCTCCCTTACCTTGTGTGCTGAGTCCCCTAACCCCCCCCCCCAAACCCACTACCCACAACTGTACACCACTATCATAGCCCTTACGGGTGAAGGGGGCACCTAGATGTGGGTACAGTGGGTTTGTGGTGGGTTTTGGAGGGCTCACATTTTCCACCACAAGTGTAACAGGTAGGGGGGGTGGGCCTGGGTCTGCCTGCCTGAGGTGTACTGCACCCACTAAAACTGCTCCAGGGACCTGCATACTGCTGTGATGGACCGGAGTATGACATTTGAGGGTGGCATAGAGGCTGGCAAAAAAAGTTCTTAAAGTTGTGTTTTTTTAGGGTGGGAGGGGGTTAGTGACCACTGGGGGAGTCAGGGGAGGTCATCCCCGATTCCCTCCAGTGGTCATCTGGGCAGTTTGGGCACTTTTTTGTGACTTGGACCTAAAAAAAAGGGACCAAAAAAAGCAGACCAAATTCTTGCCAGGGATGCCCATTTTATTCCATTATCGTCCGAAGCCAGCCATCTCTTAACCATGCCCCAGCATGCCCCTGTCCCGCCTTTGCTACCATTCTAACACGCCCACGGGAACTGTTGCCATCCCAGCGACGGAAAGCAGTTGGGGACGCCCAAAATCGGCTTTCGATTATGCCGATTCTGGCGCCCCTGAGAGAAGGGCGCCCATCTCCCGATTTGTGTCAAAAGATGGGCGCCCTTCTCTTTCGAAAATGAGCTGGATAGTATGCTATTAGTTGTGTACATTGCATAGTACACTTATGCACACCATCTTGTATCAGCCATTGACTTACTTTAAATGGACATGCCTAAATTTTGGGACACGAACAAAGCTTTGTGCTAGTATTCTATAACAGCTTAGGTGTGCCTAAGTGAAACTAGAAAATTCTCACCAAATGTGCCCCATTGTGACATCCTCATCTTGGTGCCAAGTTCTAGAATTACATGGATAGATGGGTGGTAATTGGAGCTAATAATATGGCTGTGGTATTTGTGATTGGAGGTATTGCAAGTGCTAATTTTGTGATGATTACATTTGAATGTTGTGTTAACCGATCATCATAGTCCTTGTCTTGGCAATGATGAGGAGGATGCTTTTTCTCACTCACAGTGGTACCATTTTTGGTTTGGAGACAATTCTTGAGATTGATAGACGCTTCACAGTGGGTATATGGTGAATCCATTTCTATTAGGATGGCATTGGATTTTACTGTTGCTGCAACTAGGGGAAATTAGTCAAAGTCTTCTGTCATTGCAGCATTAACAACTGTGGCATTTTATTGTAAGTTTTACCCGATCCTTTTTGGTCAAGAAACTTCTGCAGGGCTTCCTTTGTTCTTGCCACTTGATAGTGGTTCATTCCTTCCATTAACCTATTTGTCATGAGCCCTTACTGGCATTTTTCAAGGTGCTGCTGAGGAGTGGCCTAGTGGTTAGGGTGGTGGACTTTGGTCCTGGGGAACTGGGTTCGATTCCCACTACAGGCAAAGGCAGCTCCTTGTGACTCTGGGCAAGTTACTTAACCCTCCTTTGCCCCAGGTACAAATAAGTACCTGTATATAATATATAAGCCACATTGAACCTGCCATGAGTGGGAAAGCGCAGGGTACAAATGTAACAAAAATAAAAAATTTGTATTTCTCCTTATGAAGTTGCTCTATTTCATGTGGCATTTTATTTTGCCTTTTTTTTTTTTTTGAGCAGTTTGGGTTGATGAGTTAGTTGCTTCTTTAAAAACGGTGTTCGGTTAAAAGGGTCCTTTTGGTGGGTGATGTTAGAGTTTATAAAAGAAAGGTTATGACTAATATTCATCAGTCTAAAACAGACCCATTGGGTAAAGAGTTTGGGGGCTGTGTTGTGGGGTGCTTCAGGTCTTGTTATTTGTCCTGTTTGTACTGCTTGGTCTCCGTTTACTAAAGTGCGCTAGTATTTTTATCACACGCTAACCGTGTAGATGCCCATAGAAATATTCTGGGTATGTACACGGTTAGCGTGTGCTAAAAATGCTAGCACGTCTCTAGCATGACTTAGTAAACAGGGCCCCTAATACATTTTGGTCAATGTAGAGTTGAGGCTGGCATTTACTGATTGGTACATTCTGACAGGTTTTCTTTGAAGTGTTTTCAATTTGCTACTGTTCACAGGAGTTCTTTGAGGACAATTCTGATCCATTATGGTTTGGGACATATTATTTTAGGATTGTGGCTGCCTCGTTTGCTTCAGCACAAGGCGTGTCGCCTGTGCATAATCAGAGAATAGACAGGTGGCGTTCTGGGTTTTATAAGTCAGAGGGACACAAGAAAATGAGTGTCACCCTGTTTTCCGTAGTTGTTTTTGTTTTTAGTTTGCTTTTCTATTTGTCTAATGCAAGAGATTTTTGCACTGATTTGTGGACATTCTTATATGTTCTGGGCTCAGATATAATAGGTCCCGCCCTCATTTCCTGTTTCCGCAAGGGCGGGATCAGAGCTAAGAGAGAGAGAGAAGGGAAAACTGAAGTAAGCGCCGAGCCTGCAAGCTTTTTACCGCTGCTGCCAGCCGCCGTAACCCCAACGAGGTAAGTCAAGATGTCTTTTAAAATTTGGAGGGAGGGGGCCTGGAACTGGAAGGGAGGGAGGGAGGGAGGAAGGGAGGGACGACGACCATGGAACTTGGAGGGAGGGAGGGAGGGGAGACTCTGGAACTGAGAGGGGGGACGACCCTGGGACTGGGAGGGAGGACGACCCTGGAACTGGGAGGGAGGGAGGGGGGACGAACTGGGAGGGGGGAGGGAAAGCAGAGAGAGAGGGGAGGGAGGGGGGCCTGGAACTCGGAGGGAGGTGGAGGGGGGATGGGGGGACAGGGGGATGGGGAGAGGTAGGGGGGGCGGGGGAGAGGGAGAGGGATGGGGGAATGCACCACCTGTAAAAAAAAATATTTTCAGCACCCCCAATCATTTTGAAAAGTTGGCTCCTATGGTTTAAGTGTGCTTCTGGGCACACTCAAACCCTTACAGAATTCTATCTCAAAGCAGTGTTGGCATGTCAAATATCCACTTACAACAGATCAATGGCTGATATAAATTATTGTGCCTAAGGGGCCCTTTTACTAAGTTGCGGTAAAAAGGTCCCTGCACTAGTGACGGTGGCCATTTTTGCCATGCACTGAGGTCTTTTTTACTGCAGCGGGTAAAAAGGCTAAAAAAAAGACATGGCATGTGGTAATATTGCCCTTACCATGTGGCCATGTGGGGGGGAGCACGTACCACCGAGGTGGCGGTAAGGGCTCCCTTGCTAACCCGGTGGTTAAGAAAGAGGGCAAATTCTGAGATTGGGGATTTGGTTGCGAGTCATGAATTGTTAAGAGTGGATCATCCAGGGCTTTATCATCCATCTTTTGGATATTGGTCTGGATATATTTTTGAGTTATTTATAGGATACTTTGGAAGTTGGGAGACAAAGTTTCATGGTCACAGTTGTTGCGGGGGAGCAGAAGACAAGCAATTTCATGTTTTTGCTTCCGAACCTCATTGGTTCTAGCCTAAGGATGTTTGATGCAGATGAATTTTGGCTCAGGGGGACTTATAACCTTCTGCCACCACCACTGAGGAGTTTGATGGTCTTCCAGGCATGAAGCTGGAAGACTATGACCTCAACAACATGGTGTCACCACAGGTTTGGTAAGCCCAGCTTCATTATTTGATACATTCATCTTGGCTAGGACACCACCAATCTAGAGAGGTGACTGATGGAGGCAGATGACAGCTCATGTCATTGCCAGAAGTGTCATCCTGTTGATGTGAATATGATATGTATTGAGCTAGGCTGAAAAGGGGGTATATCAGTGTAATTAAACAAATTATGTTGCTGTTTTTTCTTTAGTTAAGGGGTGATTATGAATGTTCACATTAAAACAGTTAGAAATAACTGGAACCTGCCTGCAGTACACAGCATTTCCACAACCAGACAAGAAAAATCATTCTTATCACCAACAGTACTACTGAACAGGTAGCAAAGAAATATGCATAATTTTCGAAGCTGGAGATAGGATTTAGAGAAATTGTTAACATATTTTTGGGACACAAACAAATCGGTCTACAATAATCAGATAGGTTAACCCCCTCCCCCCCCCAACAAAATGCAACTTTATTTATTCATTGGGAAGTATTATATATTTGTTTTTTTTTTCTGTAGGTTACAAAGATAATACTCTAAAAATACAGCACTGCTGAGGGACACATTAAGGAATTATGCCATGTTGCCTTCCCTTATTCAAAGCAAAAATGCATAGGCTCGAGGGAAAGATTTCAGTTTACATTCTTGTGCGATAATTGCTAGCGGAGTTAAACAAACAAGAAAAGACAAAATTAACACAGTTGGCAAATGAACAAGAGCTATTTATTTGTTTACATTTTTTAAAATCATATCCTTCCGAGGGAACATTGTGAGGCCACAATGAGGAGCCAAGATAATATACTGTACAAATGTATATGTAAAATGGACCAGGGGCGTAGCCAGACCTCACGGTGGGAGGGGGCCAGAGCCCGAGGTGGCAGGGCACATTTTAGTCTGCCCCCCCACTGCTTCGCCTCCCCACCCCCACCCACCCCCACCCCCGCCGCCCTGCTGCTCCCCTGCAATGCTGCAGCAAAATATCTTGGCCTGCGGGGGGTCCTCAACCCCCGCCAATTGAAGCCTTCTCCAGTGCCGGTCTCTGGTGCCGCCACATAGTCTTCCCTGCTCTCTCTTCCTCCTCACGTCCTGCACTCTCCTTTAAGTGAAACTGAGCATGCAGGACATGAGGGGGAAGAGAGAGCAGGGAAGGCAAATCGGCAGCGCCGAAGACCGGCGCTGGACAAAGGCTTCAACTGGCGGGGGTCAGGGACCCCCGCCAGCAAAACCAGGGGCCCAGAGGTAATTTGGGGGGGCCCAGGCCCCTATGGCCCCACCTAACTGCGCCACTGAAATGGACCCTGACAGGTTCGACTGGGCCATAGCACACTGCAGAGGGACAAGCTTAGGTTCAGGGGAGGAGGAAGAACCTCTACTGCCCAGACAGTGGTGTTTTTAGGACACCGGGACATCAACTGAAGAGTCAGAATGAGATACTAGACGATCTGGAGAAAGGAAAAAGCAGCAGACACCACTGGAAGTGTAAAAGAGAAAAATATTTAAAAATAAGGTCACAAATGGACATCTATAGATGCGGATAGGCATCATGGCCAGTCTGTGTTTTTTTAAATAGCTGATTGACTAGGAAGTAATCAATCGAATATCTGGCAAAAATGTATTCCACCAAGAGGGTGTCAAGAGAGAAAGCATGACAATAACTGTTAACCAGCTAAGGGGGGGCCTTTTCTAAAGGCGCAATGAAAATGGCCTGTGGTAGTGTAGACGTGTGTCTTGGGTGCGTGCATAATCATTTTTCAGCGCACCTGTATAAAATGCCTTTTTAAAATTTTTGCCGAAAACGGATGTGCGGCAAAATGAATATTGCTGCGCATCCATTTTGGCTCTGAGACCTTACTGCCAGCTATTGACCTAGTGGTAAGGTCTCACGTAGTAACTGGGTGGTAATGGTCTACATACGTAGAATGCCGATTACCACCTAGTGGACGCGCGTCAAAATGAAATTACCACAAGGGCCACGCGGTAGCCAGGCAGTAACTCAAAAATGACATGCATTGGGCACACATAGGTGCCTACACAGGCTTAATAAAAAGGCCCCCAAGTGTGTTAAATTCAGAACAAAGAGAATAACTAGGAACACACTAGAAGACCAAGACATAAGAATACAAGAATAGCCATACTGGGTCAGGGCAATGGTCCGTCTAGCTCAGTATCCTGCTTCCAACAGTGACAAATCCCAGGGCCGCTGAGAGACTAGGCCGGGCCTGGGGCAAGGCCGCTTCACCTCCGCCCCCCACCGCTGCCACCCCCCCATCGCTCCCCCTAGCCGCTGCAGACCCCGGCCTCACCTGCCTACCTCCATGGCTCTGGGCCCCCTGCATTCAAAGCGGCAGTCGCAGATCACCTCTCTTCTGGCCTTCCCTCCCTGTGTCCCGCCCTCGTGTGATGTAACTTCCGGTTTCCGCAAGGGCGGGACACAGGAAGGGAAGGCCAGAAGAGAGGCGATCTGCGACTGCCGCTTTGAATGCAGGGGGCCCGGAGCCGAAGAGGCAGGCAGGTGAGACCAGGGACTGCAGCACTGGTGGCCTGACCTCGGCGCCGGGCCCCCCTTGGAGGCCCGGGGAATTTTGCCCCACCCCTGCCCCCCCCTCTCGGCGGCCCTGACTAGGACTGGCCATAACATCTGAAGCTATCATAAAGGCTGGCTTGTACTGTTTCTTTCACATCTTTGGGGGGGGGGGGGGGGGATGAGGTCAATGACCACTGGGGGAGTAAAGTCTGTAATGACCTGTTCCTTGCCAAATCCAAAGGTCACTACTCCATCCTCATCTTCCTCGATCTATCCGCCGCTTTTGACACTGTCAATCATAATTTACTCCTTGCCACACTATCCTCATTTGGATTCCAGGGCTCTGTCCTCTCCTGGTTCTCCTCTTATCTCTCCCACCATACCTTCAGAGTACATTCTCATGGATCTTCCCCCACCCCCATCCCACTCTCTGTTGGAGTTCCTCAGGGATCTGTCCTTGGACCCCTTCTTTTTTCAATCTACACCTCTTCCCTGGGCTAGCTGATCTCATCTCATGGTTTCCAATACAATCTTTATGCTGACGACACCCAGCTTTAAATCTCCACACCAGACATCACTGCGGAAACCCAGGCCAAAGTATCAGCCTGCTTATCCGACATTGCTGCCTGGATGTCCAACCACCACCTGAAACTGAACATGGCCAAGACCAAGCTCATTGTCTTTCCACCCAAACCCACTTCTCTTCTCCCTCCACTCTCTATTTCAGTCGACAACACCCTCATCCTCCCCGTCTCATCTGCCCGCAACCTGGGAGTCATCTTCGACTCCTCCCTCTCCTTCTCTGCCCATATCCAGCAGACAGCCAAGACCTGTCGCTTCTTCCTCTATAACATCAGCAAAATTTGCTCCTTCCTCTCCGAGCACACCACCCGAACTCTCATCCACTCTCTCATCACCTCTCGCCTTGACTACTGCAACCTACTCCTCACTGGCCTCCCACTTAACCATCTATCCCCCCTTCAATCCGTTCAGAGCTCTGCTGCCCATCTTATCTTCCGCCTAGACCGATATGCTCATATCACCCCTCTCCTCAAGTCACTTCACTGGCTTCCGATCAGGTACCACATACAGTTCAAGCTTCTCCTACTAACCTACAAATGCACTCAATCTGCAGCCCCTCATTATCTCTCTACCCTCATCTCCCCTTACGCTCCTACCCGTAACCTCCGCTCACAGGACAAATCCCTCCTCTCAGTACCCTTCTCCACTACCGCCAACTCCAGGCTCCGCCCTTTCTGCCTCGCCTCACCCTATGCTTGGAATAAACTCCCTGAGCCCATATGCCAAGCCCCCTCCCTACCCATCTTCAAATCCTTGCTCAAAGCCCACCTCTTCAATGTCGCTTTCGGCACCTAACCATTGTACCTCTGTCCAGGAATCTAGACTGCCCCCAATTTGATTGACTGCACTTTTTTGTCCTTTAGATTGTAAGCTCCTTTGAGCAGGAACTGTCCTTTTTTGTTAGACTGTACAGCGCTGCGTAACCCTGGTAGCGCTTTATAAATGTTAAATAGTAGTAGTAGTAGGCGTAAGCGGGTCATGCCTTAATCCCTCCAGTGGTCATGTGGTCATTTAGGACACCTTTTGGTGTCTTAGTTGAAACAGGTCTAGACCAAAACATCTAACTTTTAGCCCTGGATGTTCTTGCTTTGTTCCATTATGGCAGGAAAAAAAATCAAGTTGTGGGAAAGCCCAAATCCTGCCCCAGCACACCTGCGACACATTCCCTTATAATCTGGACACACTGCGGATGAACTGCATAGAAAACATCTTTTGCAATGGGTTTCGACACAGTGCTTTGCGCCACTTTTTGGATATTATTCTGTTTTGAAAATGAGCCTCTAGATGTATTTAGTCACAGAAAAAATAAACTAGATTTCTTCTATTAATGAAAAAAAAAAAACATTACTGATGAACATTTTTCTGTCACAACTGATCAATAAGATGTTTAGAATATACTGAAGAAAATACAACACAAAAAAATCTTAAATTACAGAAGATCAAATCTTAAGAAGTATGATGTGATTAGACACATAGACCAAATCCAATACCTAGGCAATAAACTGGCTTTAATTAAAACTCTTTTGGAACAATGAGAGAGGAAATTGTAATTGATATTAATGTTTCCAGTTACACTTCTTCAGTAGCTGTTTTTTTTTAAATATATTTTATGTTCAATGACAAACCTGCATTTATCTACTTGAATGTATTTTCCATGACTAATAATGTGTCCTGTGAGGTTTCATTTTTAAGTTTCACAAGCAGCATATATTAAACACAGCAAAAATGTCGAATTTTTGAAGAGATTCATAAGCTAATTAAACAAATTTGCACAAAATCAATGAGTTTATTGGATTAATGAGGGCTACTTCCTAGTCTCACACACACAAGGATTGACTCGGGCTGCACATACTGCAGCAGGACATGTTTATCCACTCCTACCCTAGCTGAGATAATATTTAATCATCTCTCTGACCTCATGTGCACCTTTCTTTCAATTAGTCGTTTCTTTCTTTACAACATCCGTAAAATCCGCCCCTTTCTTTCCGAGCACTCTACCAAAACCCTCATCCACACCCTTGTCACCTCTCGTTTAGACTACTGCAATCTGCTTCTTGCTGGTCTGCCACTTAGTCACCTCTCCCCTCTCCAGTCGGTTCAAAACTCTGCTGCCCGTCTCATCTTCCGCCAGGGTTGCTTTACTCATACTACCCCTCTCCTCAAGACCCTTCACTGGCTCCCTATCCGTTTTCGCATCCTGTTCAAACTTCTTCTACTAACCTATAAATGTACTCACTCTGCTACTCCCCAGTATCTCTCCATACTCGTCCTTCCCTACACCCCTTCCCATGCACTCCGCTCCATGGATAAATCCTTCTTATCTGTTCCCTTCTCCACTACTGCCAACTCCAGACTTCGCGCCTTCTGTCTCGCTGCACCCTACGCCTGGAATAAACTTCCTGAGCCCCTACGTCTTGCCCCATCCTTGGCCACCTTTAAATCTAGACTGAAAGCCCACCTCTTTAACATTGCTTTTGACTCGTAACCACTTGTAACCACTCGCCTCCACCTACCCTCCTCTCTTCCTTCCCGTTCACATTAATTGATTTGATTTGCTTACTTTATTTATTTTTTGTCTATTAGATTGTAAGCTCTTTGAGCAGGGACTGTCTTTCTTCTATGTTTGTGCAGCGCTGCGTATGCCTTGTAGCGCTATAGAAATGCTAAATAGTAGTAGTAGTAGTAGTCCCCTTATTTTCTAACTCCTCTTACTCTCTTACCTATCTACAGTATATGTTAACCATCTATCTGACCTACTACTTAGCATTTCTATAGCGCTACTAGACGTATCCAGCGCTGTACACTTGAACATGAAGAGACAGTCCCTGCTCGACAGAGCTTACAATCTAATTAGGACAAACAGGACAAATAAGGGACAAGGACAAAGAGTAGCAAGATTCCGGAATCCCAAAGAGTAGCAAAATTCCAGAATCCCATAGTAGCAAGATTCTCTGCAGAATCCCAAAGAATAGCAAGATTCCGGAATCCCAAGACTACTACTACTACTTATCATTTCTATAGCGCTACTAGACATATGCAGCGCTGTACACTTGAACATGAAGAGACAGTCCCTGCTCGACAGAACTTACAATCTAATCAGGACAGACAAACAGGACAAATAAGGGAAAAGGACAAAGCGTAGCAAGATTCCGGAATCCCAAAGAGTAGCAAGATTCCGGAATCCCAAAAAGTGTAGCAAGATTCCGGAATCCCAAAGACTACTGCTACTACTACTTATCATTTCTATAGCGCTACTAGACGTACGCAGCGCTGTACACTTGAACATGAAGAGACAGTCCCTGCTCGACAGAGCTTACAATCTACTTAGGACAGACAAATGTGTATTTTTCTTTAAATTAGTCCCCTTATTTTCTAACTCCTCTTACTCTCTTACCTATCTATCTCCCCTGTTTGCAAAGCCACATGGCAATGCCGACATAGCCCACTCAAAGTGAATGGGCTGTGTCGGCATTACTGCACCTATAGCCACTAGCATGGCTTTGTAAACAGGGGGGTGTATGTTCCATCTTTGCTTACACCCTATGCTGTCTATTAAAATATTCTATTACGTATTGTGTTGACATTGTAGTATACTATGCCATACCTTGTATTAAGCACATAAGCACCGCCATACTGGGAAAAGACCAAGGTTCCATCAAGCCCAGCATCCTGTCTCTGACAGCGGCCAATCCAGGCTTCAAGAACCTGGTAACCCCCCCCCCCCCTCCCAAAAAAAAAAAAAAAAAATTAATAATGTTCAATGGTCTTTTCCTGCTGTAATTGTCTGTTGCTTAAGTCTGATTTATTCTTACTCTACACCACCTTGAGTAAATTCCTTCAAAAAGGCGGTAAATAGAGAGTTCTAGGGAGGAGCCATCTGTTTTATTTCCCTTGGGCATCAACAACATAGGAAGGTTCAAGAAGGAGGTACTAGAGCAACCATTCCCAACCCAGTCCTCAGGGCACACCTTGCCCCCATTGGAGTTTCAGGATATCCAGAATGAATATGCATGCGATAGATTTGCATGCATTGCCATTCCTCTAACTCAGGGGCGTATCTGCGTGGGGCCACAGGGGCCTGGGCCCCCGCAGATTTCGCCCTGGACCCCCCTACCATCAACCTTCTCCCCCTCCCTCCCGCCCGCCACCAACCCGTCGCCGATCTTTCCTGGCGGGGGACCCCAAGCCCCCGCCAGCCGAAGTCCTCTCTTCCATGCAGGATGCAAGTTGCAACGCTTCGCTTCCTGTTCTTCTGAGTCTGACATCCTGCACGTACAACGTGCAGGACGTCAGACTCAGAATTTGGAACTCAGTCTGACGTCCTACGTGTTGTACGTGCAGGACGTCAGACTGAGAAGAACAGGAAGCATTGCAACTTGCAGCCTGCATGGAAGAGAGGACCTCGGCTGGCGGGGGGTTGGGGTCCCCCACCAGCAAAGGTAAGTGACAGCAGCGGGGGAGGGTTGGCGGCGGCGGGAGGGGGTGGAGAGTGTCATTGGTGGCGAGGGGGGGTCTGGCAGTGGCGGGGGGGTCTGGAAATGGCGGGGGGGCTCGGTGGCGCCGGGGGGGGGGGGCTAAAATGTGCCCCCTCCCTCTGGCTCTGGCCCCCCCTACCGCCAGAGTCCAGATACGGCCCTGCTCTAACTCATGAATTTTCTTTGTGGATATCCTGAAAATCAATGGGACTAGGTGTGCCCCGAGGACTGGAATGGGAATGTCTACACTAAAGGATAAATTTAGGGTACTAAAGTGTATGGTTATCAATGTGGGCTACTATCAAGATGTGTTATTTTACCACTAACTCATGCTTTTTTAGCACCGGTCCCGTTTTATGGTAGCCCACAATGATAGCTTCCTCCCTTAGTGGGTAGTTATTAACGTGTGTTAAGGGAATCGTGCAGGATATTTGCTTCTCAATGCAGGTTAGTTTAATGCATCACAAGATACATAGTAATGAGATGCGAAGTAGGCCAATACATGCAAAATACCTCATTATTATGTAAAATAAATAAAGCACCTTGCATTGAACTTCTCAAGTTGCACTATGCCAAGAAAACTAACACCGGCTCAAAAGGCCCTTATTTGTCAAGCTGAGCGCCAGCTATAACACTGCATGATTATCACTAGAGGACATGGCAACCATTTTGGAATCCAAGAAGCTATGAGTAGGAGCAAGTGGGCATCTTTACTGTTCTTGCTAGAAACTGGATTTGGGGAGGGGAGTTGGGGGCAGGTGGCGGTGAGATCTACCGGGTTTGCTTCAAGGGAGTTCAGCATTGGTTGAGAGGTCAGGTGGAAGCATTTGTGGAAGCATTTGTGGAAGGTTCAGATGTGGTATTGGGGAGGGGCCATCAGTGGCTAGGAGCTGTGATTGGGAGGATGATAACAGGTGAGTGAATGGTAGGGTGAACTTTGGTTTTGGTACCTGCTCCTTAGAGCAGGCAACTAGGCATGCCTAGGAACAAGTGTAAATGCCAGAATCCAAATTTTTTTTATGTCTATGTAGATTACTCTTGGAAGATAGGGAATCTACATCAATATGGTAGGTCCTTCCTGGCCCTCCTGTGCTTCTTGGCAGGGCCATGCCAAGGGTCTCTGGCGCCCCCTGCAGACTACCAGTTGGCGCCGCCGCCGACCCCCCCCCCCCCCCCGCGGCGCCGATCCCCCCCCCCCGCACCTGCCTGGCTCCAAGGCAGCGATTCCCCTCTCTCCCTGAGCCCTACCCTCCCACCCATCCATGCCCATCTGTCCCCTGCCCCCGCCATTCATCCCGATCAAGCAATTCCCCTCTCTCCCTTCCATGAACCCTGCCCTCCCATCTATGCTCCTCTCTCCCCTGCCCTCCCGCTCCCATGTAGGAACTGCCCACCCTCTTCTCCCCCCCCCCCCCCAAGATCCCTTTCCTTTTTTTTTCTTTTAAATTTACCTTCCTCCGGCAGCGCAGCGTCAGTGAAGGAGGCGGCGCTCCCAGTCCCGACGTCTCTAGCCTTCCATTGGTTCGCTCAGTGTTCCGCCTTCTTCTGACGTGTCGGGTCATTGATCAATAAAATACTCCTGTTGTCCTAGTTCTGAAGGCCCAGTGTTGCTTTTTTCTTTTGACAATCTATACAGAAAATTTCTGCTATTTACACATGAGAATGCTTCTAAAATATGGGCCATTTTGTTGCAATGATGGTGTAAAATTGCTGTCTCATTCACTCAGCTAGACTGTCAGCTAAACCAGAGTATGGAACACCACTGTGAAGACTCAGAACTCTCGAACCAAAAACTTCTTTAATACAAATTCAAACAAAAGAAAATAACTTGCATATGATGTGCTGTACAAGAGTCTCTGCCTTGCAGAACTGAGAGTGTGTTCTCTACCAACTCACCCTGTATACCAGGAAAGCCAGGAGATCTTAGCACTATCTGAAGAGTGGATGCTGTAAATACGTTTAAATGGTGAAACTTTGATGATCTTACAAGTCTTTTGAAAGGCTTAAAGCAGATACAGTGTTAGATACAGTTCAAACCAAGTATCCTGCAGACAGATTATGTTCACTCAGTGGAGAGAGAATGGGTGGGCTACAGCCCAGCATACACAGGGTCCAAGGCCAGCCAATAGGAAAAGTCGCACAAGGCATAGGGAACAGGGACAGGTGCTCAGGGAGAGCCTGTCACAATTACATCACTTTGTAGTCCTATCCTACTTAAAGTGCACAAAACACATATAAACAACAAACACCCTGCCTCCATGAATATGGGGGCAGAACAGGGGTACTTTTGTAAACAGGTTTCTTTTGTCCTCTGAAAAAGAGAACACATGTCACACCCCTGCCCCGCCCCTGTTCTGCCCACACCACGCTCCTGCCATGCCCACACCACGTCCCTTTCAGATCCTCACCCTGCCCTTTCTCGCTCTCACCCCGCTCTCTGTCACACATTCCCCTCCCCTCCCCCAGGTCACATATTCCCCTCCTCTCCCCCTTGTCACATATTCCCCTCCCCTCCCCTTACTTACTATCTACTGCCCTGGTGGTCTAGTGACCTGTTTGGGGCAGGAAAGAGCCCCCTCTTGCCCTGCATCCTTCTTGGTCTCGGCTTGGGATTCAAAATGGCCGCCGAGAGTTGAAGTCTCACGAGGCCGCTTCAACTCTCGGCGGCCATTTTGAATCCCGAGCCAAGAAGTATGCAGGACAAGGGCAGGCAGCACTCCGGGCAGGAAAGAGGGGGCTCTTTCCTGCCCCAAAGAGGTCACTAGACCACCAGGGCAGATAGTAAGTAAGGGGAGGGGAGACTCACGGCGCCGCTCGCCTGCCTGGTTGTCCAGAAATCCAGACAAACAGGCAGGCAGGCAAAAACCGGACATATTTTATTTTTTTGTTACATTTATACCCCACGCTTTCCCACTCATGGCAGGCTCAATGCGGCTTACATGGGGCAATGGAGGGTTAAGTGACTTGCCCAGAGTCACAAGGAGCTGCCTGTGCCTGAAGTGGGAATTGAACTCACTTCCCCAGGACCAAAGTCCACCACCCTAACCACTAGGTAACCCTAGTTAAGATACATTTATTCTATAAAAGCAACAAATGTGCCTATGTGCATTTTTTAAAGTTCAAAGCATGTTTACTGAAATTTTTTGAACAATAAACATAATAAGGAAAACAAAAACCCAAACCACATCTATAAGTATACTACATAAGTAAGTATCAACTTGCCGTGTCACACACTTCGATTCACAGCAGTATTATTAGATGTATTCACATATAAAAGTAAAACTGATTCCCAAACCTTATTAAGTTTAGAAATCGAGGGCATCTTTTATCAAGCTCTACTTGCTAAAGATGTAAAAAGTTTTGGAAGGACATATGATCTGATTTAGTAGATATATTCCATCTTAAAGATCATTGATATCCTATTTTGAAGATGTGAAGTTAGAGGTGTATATTGTACGTTTTCTTTTTTCTTCATGTATATTATTACCATCAGTGTCACATGCATGAACTTTATACTGCTTATTTATTTAGTTATTTATTTTATTTATTTATTGCACTTGTATCCCACATTTTCCCACCTATTTGCAGGCTCAATGTTGCTTACAAAGACCTGTTATGGTATCGCCATTCCAGTGTAGAAGATACAATTGTTATTACAAAGAAAACAAGGATGACATGAAAGATCTAAGCAAATTGTAGTAGATTTTTGATTTTCAGAGTAAGGGTGGAGTTGTGAAGTGTATAATTATTCTATGGGTTCTCGTGATAGGCCTTGCTGAAGAGGTAGGTTTTCAGAGACTTGCGGAAGTTGGTTATGTCGTTGATTGTTTTCACATTAGTTGGTAGTGCATTCCACATCTGCGTGCTAATGTAGGAGAAGCTGGTTGCATGTGTTAGTTTGTATTTTACTCCTTTACAGCTGGGGAAGTGTAGAGTGCAGATCTTTTAGCATTTCTAGGAGGCAGGTCAACGAGGTCTAGCATGTAGGTCGGGGCGTCTCCATGAATGATTTTATGTACAATCGTGCAAATCTTAAACGTAGCACGTTCTTTAAGTGGGAGCCAGTGAAGCTTCTCTCTTAAGGGTTTTGCACTTTCATATTTTGTTTTTCTGAATATAAGTCTGGCTGCTGTATTTTGGGCTGTTTGGAGTTTCTTGATAACCTGTTCTTTGCAGCCAGCATAGAGTGCATTACAGTAGTCTAGATGGCTTAGCACCATTGATTGTACCAGGCTGTGAAAAATGGATCTCGGGAAGAAGGATTTTACTCTTTTGAGCTTCCACATGGAATGGAACATCTTCTTAGTTGTGTTCTTCACGTGAGTTTCGAGTGTGAGATTTCGATCATTGGTAACTCCAAGAATTTTCAGGTTGTTTGAGACGGGGAGGGAGATGCTTGGTGTGGTTATGGTGGTGAATTTACTTGTGTTATGTTGTGATGTAAGTATAAGACGACGTGTTTTTTCTGCTTACATACTTTAAGGTTTCTTTTACATACTTTAAGGTGTCTTTTTAAAATTTTTATTTTGACTCAATTTAAATATCATATTGTAGTACAATTGTTGTTATTAATGTTCTCTTCTTTATTACAAAATCAATAAAAATATTAAGACTAAAAGACTGGAAGCAGTGCAAAGAAAAGCTAACAAAATGGCATGGGATTTGCATTGCAAACCGTACGAGGAGAGACTTGCTGACCTGAACATGTATACCTTGGAGGAAAGGAGAAACAGGGGTGACATGATACAGATGGTCCAATATTTGAAAGGTATTAATCCTCAAACAAACCTTTTCCGGAGACAGGAAGGTGGTAGAACTAGAGGGCATGAATTGAGGTTGAAGGGGGCAGACTCAGGAGTAACGTCAGGAAGTATTTTTTCACGGAGAAGGTGGTGGATATGTGGAATGCCCTCCCGCGGGAGGTGGTGGAGATGAAAACGGTAATGGAATTCAAACATGCGTGGGATAAACACAAAGGAATCCTGTTTAGAAGGAATGGTTCTGCAGAATCTTAGCAGAGATTAGGTGGCGAAGCCAGTAATTGGAAAACAAAATGGGAGCTGGCCAGACTTCTACAGTTTATGCCCTGATTGTGACTGAATAGATAGGGATGGGCTGGAGTGTAAATTTTAAGGGGCTTCGACGTTATTAATCTATGTAAGCCACATTGAGCCTGCAAATAGGTGGGGGAATGTAGGATACAAATGCAATAAAATAAATAAAATAAAAACTTAGTACAAGAACAGTGCTGGGCAGACTTCTATGGTCTGTGCCCTTAGAAAGGCAAGGACAAATCAAACTCGGGTATAGAAATAAAGTATTACATACCATGTAATTGAGTTTATCTTGTTGGGCAGACTGGATGCACCGTACAGGTCTTTATCTGCTGTCATTTACTATGTTACCACTTTATCACCTTGAATACTGTGTGCAAATCTGGTTACCACATCTCAAAAAGGATATGGAGGGGCATTTTCGATAGAACGTCTAATTCAGAATGTGGACATTTTACAAAAATGAAAATTGCTGTGTGTCCATTTTGAGTCTGAGACCTTACCACCAGCCATTGTCCTAGTGGTAAAGTCTCACACGGTAACCAGGCGGTAATGACCTACGTGCCTCAAATGCCATTTGGCGCATGCCCAATACATGCATCCGATATATTTTCAGACACACCTATCGGACACGCGCCAAAAATGAAATTACTGCAAGAGCCATGCATTAGCCAGATGGTAACTCCATTTTGGTGTGAGTTGGGCGTGCGTAGACACATACACAGCTTAGTAAAAGGGCTCCTCAGTAAGAAAATTGGCCTGTAGTTTTTGCCAACATATTGTCCCTACCAGGCTTTTCAATAAGGGTACCGTTGCTTTGGGTATTAGTTAGAAAAGTATTATAAAGTCTCAACAAATGAGTAAGCAAGGGATATATGTCCTTTTAAAAAAATCTATAATCAGACTATCACTTTCAGATGCTTTTCCAGCTTTCAGGGATTTAATCTCACAATATATCTCGGCTAATGTTATTGGTACATTCAACTGGGTAATTTCAGAATCACTTGATGGCTTTTGTAAATTATTTAAAAACTCTGAAATCTGATGGTCTGAAGGAGATTTCTTAGAACAATAAATCGCTGAATAAATTTTAATAAAATGATCAAGAATACTGTTCACAGTAAAGATTTTATCATCCTCTCTAATAGCAGTGATGTGGGTAGCTTTTTTCCTAGTTTTTAAGTAATTAGTTAATATTCTACCAGCTCTATTAGCACCTGAATAATAGATAACTTGCTGAGATAATAATATAATGCCAGCATTATCACTAAGATGAAGACTGAACTTAAATTTCAATTTCTGTAAAGAGATGAAGTCATGTTTATCGTTAGACAATAAAAATTGTTGCTCCAAAGATTTTATCTCTTTATCTAATTTAGTGAGATCCTCTTTTCATTCTTTATTTTTAAAGGCATTATATTTAATAATCACTCCTTGTATATAAGCCTTATATGCATCCCAAAATACATGTCTGGTGTATCATTCAATTCAAAATAATTCTTTGTCCAAGTAAGATCAGATTGAAAGTCATCATCCTGTAAAAGAGAAGCATTAAATCGCCAATTCTGATGAGAAGATACATGTTGAGGGATATCCAAGAAAAGAGTTATACTATCATGGGGGTATGTGTACTAAGGTGCGTTAGCATTTTTAATGTACCTTTAAAGTTAAGGTGCATTAAACGCTAACACGCCAATACATTCCTACAGGCACGTTAGTGTTTGGCATGCATTAGCGTTTCACACGCATTCAAAACGCTAACGTGCCTATAGGTGCCTTTCTAAACACAGACGATGGTCTCAATGTTCATTGTAACAACAGAAGAGACTAGAATAAGAACATAAAAATAGCCACACTGGATCAGACCAATGGTCCATCTGGCCCAGTATCCTGCTTCCAACAGCGGCCAATCCAGGTCACAAGTACCTGACAGATCAGTGAGGAGCAGAATAGAAAGTGAAATCCATTTCTGAGGGATGAGATAGTCTTCATGAACCATATAAATTCCAAGAAGAAAGAACAATGTAGGCAGTATTAGCTTTCAAAAGCTGAGCCTTCCTGGAGGATTTTCTGTTAATAAATATATCAAGAGGCATATTAATATTTCCTCCCATGATAATAATTTCAGCACCAGTCATTGCATTTTGGCTAGATAAGCCATTAATAAATCGGGATCATCTGCATGGGTGCATAGATATTTAACAACTTGTAACTATGTTGGTTAATATTCAAAACCAGTAAGATCAGCGTCCTTCCATTTCTGCAACATGCAAAATTACTGAATAATGCAAGGATTTAGATAACAGAGGGATGACACCATTTTTTTTTCTTCCTTTACCTGGAGAGAAGACACCATCCTGCACTCAATCCTGTTCTAATTTTGGAATTTCAAAGGCTGCCAAATGTGACTCTTGAGCAAAAACAATGGATGGTTTAAAAGACTTAAAATATCAAAGTAATTTTTTCCTCTTAATTGGATTTAAAATTTCTTTAACATTCAAGGACAGAAGATTCAAAGCAGGCATTATAATAGAAATCGAATAGTTTATCGAATAACAGTGCGCATGGTATTAAACAATGACACAGTCACGACCATAACAAAACAGGGCCAGTCGGGCAATCAAATTCTGTCACCAACTATGTGCAGACCCTTGAGAATATGGAAATATATACATATATCAAAGCATAAATGAATGAAACATAAGCACTAGAACTTACTACTACTACTATTACTTATCATTTCTATAGCGCTACTAGACGTACACAGTGCTGTACACTTGAACATGAAGAGACAATCCCTGCTCGACAGAGCTTACAATCTAATTAGGACAAACAGGACAAATAAGAGAAAAGGACAAAGAGTAGCAAGATTCCGGAATCTCAAAGACTACTACTACTACTACTTATCATTTCTATAGCGCTACTAGACGTACTCAGCGCTGTACACTTGAACATGAGGAGACAGTCCCTGCTCAACAGAGCTTAGAATCTAATTAGGACAGACAAAAAGGACAAACAAGAGATAAGGGAATATTAAAGTGAGGATGATAAAATAAGGGTTCTAACAAGTGAACAAGAGTTAGGAGTTAAAAGCAGTATCAAAAAACTTAAAACCTCCATACAACACCACCACACCCTCAATCAGAGGAAAAAAATGGGGTTTCAAGGTACAAGTCAGAGGTCGACAAGTCACATGTACCAGTAGCAGAAATGATGGAATAATCCTGCAGTTCCCAAACTGTGCGCCATGGCACCCTGGTGCACCACAGTGAACTCTTAGGGGCGCCGCGGCGCATCACTCCCTACTTTCCCCTCCGCAGGTCCAGCATCTGCCGCTTCCTGCTTCTTCCCCCACTGCCGCTGCAGTGCTTGCAGCTTACATTTTCGGGCCATCCGTGATTCACACAGGCACTGCGGGGACTCTCTCTCTGCCACATTCGGCCCTCGCCAAAGTTGCATCAAAGAGGGCCGGACGTGGCAGACTGGGAAGGCCCCGGAGTGCCTGTATGAATCGCGGATGGCCTGAACATGTAAGCTGCAAGCAATGCAGTGGCGGCAGGGGAAGGCGAAGGGAGCGGCAGCATCCTGGACCTGCAGGAAGGAAGGTAGCGAGCGACGCTGGACTTAGGGAAGGCAGAGGTGTGCTGGTGTGAGAGGAGGAGGCTGCAGGGAGGCAAAGGTGTCCTGGTGTGAGAGGAGGGGACTGCAGGGAGGCAGAGGTGTGCTGGTGTCAGAGGAGGGGGCTGTCATGAACCGCAAAAGTTTGGAAACCCCTGGCATAATCCAAGTGCATTTTCAAGACAAAATAGCCACGTATTAATCATTCCATGAAATTATTGATCATCCACTACTACTACTACTACTTGACATTTCTAAAGCGCTACTAGGGTTACACAGCGCTATACAATTTAACATAGAAGGACAGTCCCTGCTCAAAGGAGCTTACAATCTAAAGGACAAATCCAGAAATTTTACCAGAGAAGCTGGATCTGTGTAAGATTTTGGAATTGTTCCAATAAGTTACCTTCATATTTAAATTATTTATTGAATTTTTATAACAAGCAAAAAACAAAATTTTTCTTGTACAGAAACACAGAGCCACATTATTACAAGAATTAATATAGCAATTAAATATTCTCTCTTCCTTAGACCACAACCTTGGTTGGGGGGGGGGGGGGCGATAGGTAACAAAGGAGATTTTATAAGCATCAATTAAACAAAAAAAACTCGGCTTAACCTGATAACCGTATATTATTTATAACTGAAAGTTATTATTTCTCTAATGGACTGCTTAGTTTTTTCTGGTCCAAGAACAGCTGTAGCTGCGATGGTTCTAGGAAAATATACTTATTCCCCAAGTATGTGATCTTACATTTACAGGGATATGCCAACATAAATGTAGCTCCCAAATTTTTTAACTCATTGCGCAAGCTCAAAAACATCTTTCTTCTATCTTGAGTGGACCTAGAAACATCCGGGTATACCCAAACTTTTTGTCCATGAAATAATTTGGAAGTATTTTTAAAGTACATGGTTCAAATCTTGCTCAAAAATAAATTGAACTATCAGAGTTCCTCGATCTTTAATCTAAGTTACCTTCATAATCGCTGGTGTGAAGAGGCCATATTTAACATGAAGAGTTTTCAGTCTCGAGTGTAGTACTAAAAATGCTTTATTTTTTTTTTCTACAGTAGATTTTGCATGATCACCAAATATGACATTTTTATTACTATTCCATGTCAAATTCTGCATTGATTTGGCAGCTCTCATGATTTCTTCAACTTGCAAAAGTCATAAAACTTTAAAAATAATCAGATGTGGCGTCTTCCGTGTGGAGAATTTGTGTGTCATAAGAACATAAGAATAATCGTAATAGGTCGACCAATGTTCCATCTAGCTCAGTATCCTGCTTCCAGCAGTGGCCAATTAAGGTCAAAAGTACCTGACAGAAACCCAATTAGTAGCAACATTCCATGGTACCAATCCCGGGGCAAGCAGTGGCTTCCTTCATGTTCATCTCAATAACAGACTATCGACATTTCCTTCAGGAACTTGTTCAAACCTTTTTTAAACCCAGATATGCTAACAGCCGTTACCACACATCCTCTGGCAATGAGTTCCAGAGTTTAACTAGTTTTTGAGTGAAAAATATTTCCTCCTATTTGTTTTAAAAGTATTCCCATGTAATTTTATTGAGTGTCCCCAGGTCTTTGAACTTTTTGAAAGAGTGAAAAATCGATTCACTTTCACCCATTCTACACCACTCAAGATTTTGTAGGCCTCAATCGTATCCCCCCTCTGCAATCTCTTATCCATGCTGAAGAACCTTAACCTCTTTAGCCTTTCCTCATATGGAAGGAGTTCCATCCCCTTATCATTTTGATCACTCTTCTTTTAACCTTTTCTAATTCCGCTACATCTTTTTTCAAGATACGGCAACCAGAATTGAACGTAGTACTCAAGGTGAGGTCACACCATGGAGCTATACAAAGATATTATAATATTCCTGGTCTTATTGTGTATTCCTTTCTTAATAATTAGCATCCTGTTTGCTTTTTTGGCCGCCGTTGCATACTGGGCAGAAGATTTCAGTGTATTCTCTACAATGACGCCTAGACCCTTTTCTTGAGTGCAGACTCCTATCATCAGCTAACTATGATTTGGATTATTCTTCCCAATGTGCATCACTTTGCATTTGTCCACATTAAGAGGTCCTTTTACTAAGGGGCGCTGAAAAATGGCTTGCGGTAATGTAGGTGCGGGTTTTGGGCGCACGCCAATCCATTTTTCAGCGCGCCTGTAACAAAGGCCTTTTTAAAATTTTTGCTGAAAATGGATATGTGGCAAAATCAAAATTGCCGCGCGTCCATTTTGGGTCTGCTACCTTACCGCCAGCCATTGAGCTAGCGGTAAATACTCACATGGTAACCGGGCGGTAATGACCTATGAGTGCCAAATCCATTTGACGCTCATCCAATACATGCATCCAAAAATAAAAATGATTTTTCGGGCACGCGTATCGGACACGCGCCAAAAATGAAATTACCGCAAGAGCCACGCGGAAGACGGGCGGTAACTCCATTTTGGCATGTGTTGGGCACACGTAGACGCTTACGTGGCTTAGTAAAAGGGCCCCTAAATTTCATCTGCCATTTAGATGCCCAGTCTTCCAGTTTCCTTAGGTCTTCCTGCAATTTTTTACAATCCACTGTGTTTTGACAACTTTGAATAGTTTTTTGTCATCTGCAAATTTAATCACCTCACTTGTCGTTCTGATTTCCAGATCATTTATAATTAAGTTAAATAGCACCTGTCCCAGTACAGATCCCTGTGGCACTCTCCTATTCACCCTCCTCCATTGAGAAAAATGGGCATTTAACCCTACCCTCTGTTTTCTGTCCAATAACCAATTCTTAATCCACAGAAGGACATTGCCTCCTATCCCAAGACTTTTTAATTTTCTCAGAAGTCTCTCATTAGGAACTTTGTCAAAAGTTCTCTGAAAATCTAGATACACTACATCAACCAGCTCACCTTTATCCACATGTTTATTCACGTTTTCTTAGCTTGGCTGAACCCATGTTGACTCTGTCCCATTAAATCATTCTTGTGTACATGTTCCACAACAGTAACTTGCATCAAAGAAATCTCACTATAAAGAATATGTAAATGACTACAAATCTGCTAAAGGTAAAAATATAAAAAAGGAAAAAAAAAAGGACTTCAGTGGCTTAGGTCACATCTTAATGGTATTTGGATTAATGACCCGCCCAACTTCTTCATCAGTCCTACAAAAAACCTCCTACAATTATTAATTTTTTATAATGTTTTTTCATTCATTATCATAGTCCATTATCATAGTCCATACTCGATTAGGTATTTATCTGAAATTAAGCTGCCTCGCTCTACACTGTTACTGTTTCACATTGGCTTCTTCAGGAGCATTATCAGCATACATCAATTTCAGAACAGCAATTTCAGTAGCCTACAGGAACATTAGCAAATTAATTTCTATGGTTTCTACATAGCAGCGTACTCACGGTTACTCCATTGTTCCTAAATTTCAAGAATAAATCTTCTCTTCTCTTATCCTGTCATGCAGTATACCCTTTCTGGGAATATACATTAATTCAAGACGGCGCCCAAAATTTAAAGGAACGCTGACATTGCTAAACCAATAGGGTAAGAAATGTTTTATTGATTCAAAAAGACAGGATTCTTATTGGTCAAAACACCTTTTTTTTTATTATCCTCTCTAATAGCAGTGATGTGGGTAGCCACTGATTGATAAAAAAGCTTAATATTCAGTTAGAGGATGAGATTCCACTAAAGGCTATACCAAATCAGATATGAGGAAAACTCAATAAATAGTAAGCAAAACCAAGTATAGGAGAAAAGTGGATTATATACAAGGAGGAAAAGCCTCAAGAAGCTCATTTCCATACACCACTGTGTTAAGGGAGTTGGGACTGCTTCATCGTAGGCAAAAAACCTCCTGCGTTATGGTAAACAGCTTACACAAACTAGTTTCAAAAGTTTAAATGTTCACTTCGCTTGGGCTGTTGAATTGCCGTTCTTCTCTCTTATTATTTCAGGTTATTCAATGACCGTCGTCAATGTTGGCCATCGTTTCGCCTATGCTGCATCAGAACTACCAGTCACAGAGTCCGTTCGATATGCCGATGGTCGCAAGAAGCATTTCAGCTTTCCATTCAATCGCGATGTTTAAACCTCCAGGTTCAATAATTTGTAATTTATTTATCCAGTACTGTTCCCTTTGTATCAAATTTTTTCCCCTACCCCTCCCTTTATAGATTCCTTGATTCTATCTGTGACATAACTTTTGAATTCTTCAAATCGATGGAGTGCTTGGATACAATGGCCCCCTACAGGAATAATATTTTATTTATTTATTTATTGCATTTGGATCCCACATTTTCCACCTTTTTGCGGGCTCAGTGTGGCTTACAATACATTATGAATGATGGAAATACACTTTGTTACAACTCGGTTATGGATTACCATTGTGAAGAGTTATGCGAGACAAAATCAAAGTATCGTTAAGGAATATAACAATGGAAAAGAAACCGTGAAACATTGGAAGGAGACAATGGAAGCTAAAAGGGCAATTTATAATAACAAGAAGACATATGGTATACATTTTTCCTGTGAGTAAAGGTATAAGTGAGGTGAGATTACGGGGGGATGGAAGTTCAGAAGTGGATGTACTGATGCCATTACTGAACAGTGAGTGTGGGACTTTATGTGTTTTGGTTCTTTCCGTAAATTTTATCAAAAAGATGGGTCTTCAATAGTTTGTGGAAGGTGGCTTGCTCGTAGACAGCTGTCAATTTTTTTTGTCCATCGCTGGCTAAGATTGGCAGCTATATTTGAATACATGACTACCAGGCCTATCTTTGGCCAGTTCAAATTTCTCAGGATTGTGATACTCCTAGATAGTTTGGCAAGAGTGATCTCAGCAAGTTGAGAAGTTGGAAGAAATGAAATAGGCCATTTAGCATGTACTAATTGTACTGCTTTTTTCTGAGTTTTGGAGGTTTTTTACTTTGATGTCACTCCGTAGGGTGAACTGGATATGCAGCAGCTGATTTATATTGGACTTATATTGGGCGATAATCAAGCATTTTTAAGAGGGCAAAATCCTCTCCTGCCGCTTAAATCACTTACCACTGCTCCCTAACCCCCAATATTCAGTGGCACCAAGTGGGCATGTGCAGCTGAATATTGCCTCTGACTGGCTCCAGAAAAGTGGGCAAGCCAGAAACGGTACAGTGTGCGGAATTAGGGAAGGAACTGGAGGGTATATAGGATCCAGCAATATTCACTGTGAGAGGTTGACAGCCATTTTTTCTAAGGAGTGGTAAGGCGCCCAGAATGAGGAGGCTTTGTTCTTGTCCCCAACACCCAAACTGGACCAAGGATCTATAGCCAGGGGGTCTACTTAGACAGCGGGGGGGGGGGGGGGGTTCTGACTCGTTGGCTGGAGATTGAGGGATAAAAAAAAAGAGTACACAGATCCTGGCTGATATTCTAGCTTGATATTGGCAAAGACCCGCATAAGATCTGGCTTCTGGCGCCAGTGCAATTAGCTCCCGGTTTTAAGTGCCGGTGCCCGAAGATGGCCCAGTACTGAACATTGGGGGCAATGGTGTTTTAAAAAAATGCTGATCACTACCAGCTGAATATTGGGGGGCATTGAGTTTTACTATTTAAATTGGAATTTGTTGATCCTATTAAATTTGTGATTTTTTTTCCGTTTATATATTTGAGAAGGTTTTCATTTTCTTGTATATTATAAGAAGTATGGAAATATTTAATAATTATTGAAAAATTGAATTTTAAAAAGAAACCAGTCTGAATTCTCTAGGTTCCTCAGCTCCTCACTCTTCCTACTACATCACAATACCAACCACTTTAGAGCTTTCGATGAGGCCTTACAGGTTGCAATCAATAGACGCAGGAAAACGTTACTACAAAATTTCATCTTAACAGCTACTGCTGGGAAATGTGTGCATTCTTTTTTTTTTTTCACTATGGAGAGCTCATTTTCAAATATGCTGTTTTCTCATTTAAATTTCCTAAAATAAATGTCATCTCTGGTAGTCTGACAACATCGGGATGACTCTTCGGCTTTTGTCTCAGAGGATCATTGATCTTCAAGAAAGCGATGCATGACCTTACTGTGACATGTCAAGTCAACCAAAGGACAAGTTGTCAAAATGTGGACTCTTCACTTACAACAATCTAGTGAGTAATTTAGTGGACTCAGAACAATCTATCAGGAAGCATCTAAACCTCTAAACATTTGGCTCAGAGGTACAGTAACTCTGAGATTCAATGATGCCATTGTGGGACATGGATTCTTAAGAAACTAAGTAGTAAATTACCCAATAA